>NC_060066.1:65416812-65744792 GCF_922984935.1 Meles meles
GGATTTTGGCCATGTTAAGTTTGAGACATGTATTAGACATCCATGGAGAAACACAGACATTCAAGACTGAAGTTCAGGGTGACCACCAAAGGAATAAATGTACATAGAGAAGAAAAATGGTCAGAGCAATGAATCCTATGTCTCCAGGATAGATACCATGTGGCTCCAACAGCTACATATCATGGAGAAGATGAGCAACCAGCAAAGGACACTGGGATAGTGGAGCACAGAGTCAGAAACAAAGTCAATATATACTGTCCTGGAAGGAAGTGTTTCAATTAGAAGATCAACATTCCTTCAGGTCAAGCAAAAAGAGGACTGAGAAACTGGCCAGTGGCCACTGGATTTAGCAACGTGGATAGCACTGGTGACTTGGATAAATATATATTTGGTGGAGTGATGAAATAAAAGCCCACAGGGTTGGGTTCAGAAAAAAAATGTGAGGAGAGTGAAGTGAATTTACTTGCCTCTTCAGCCTAAACCTTCTTTCTGTTCTTTGGGTATGCTCATGAACTCTGCTTTCCTCTGCACACCTTCTCCTTTGTCATTTACTTTCACATAACCTTGAATGAGCCATCCATCTGAGTTATCTCTATAATACCTGAAAATGACAATAATAATACTAACCTTTGCACTCATGGTTTATCTCCACTGTTTCTCATGTCTGCTGAGACAGGATAGGTAATAAGAAATAGCACAGGCTTGGGAGCAAGAGCAGGTGTGTGCTCTCTTGAAAGCTAGAGCCTCCTTTTATTTCCTATGAAACTGGGAGGTTAATCCCTATATCACAGGACTATTGGGCAGGTTAATGATAATGTATATAAATTCCCACTGTATGGGAATTATTTGGCACACATCAATTACTTTCTCCCTTTTCCTAATAAGTAGCGGAAAGGCCAGAAGTCAGATTTCACTGTACCAGGTAGCCAACTTAACTATCGCACATAGTACTTTAAACTTAAAACAAACAAACAAAAAACTCCTCCCCCCCCCCCAGAGATTCATGTATCTGGAGAAATAGATCAAAGCATGGAAAGGGAGAAACAAAATTCCTAAACAAATTCAACTGCAGAAAAATCTTGTTCTGGGTCATGATTGTGATCATTCTGCCCCATTTCTGATCATTTTGGCTAATGCAATAATGTCTTTCTGGTGGTAGTTTTTAAACCACTCCATAATGCATACCAGTCCTCAACTCAACTTCTTGCCTCTGTCATCTCAGAGCGCTCTCTCTTTTCAAGAAAGCATGCCAACAACTTAAACCACACTTATCAACATTTTGGCAGCATATTGGAAAAAAACATTATTCATCTCAATCTCTGATTGATATATATATTAATGCTATTTTATTCATTTCCTTTTATTTTTTGACCTTACCTACACATTCAAATCAGCTATGAAGCCTTTTAAAAATACTAATTCCTGACTCTCCACTCTCTCTCCCCATCCCAAGATTCTAATTAAGGTGGTCTGGAGTGGGGGCCTCATCATATTCTCCACTCATTTAATCTTTTGACGGTCGTTGGGCTTCATCGGTTGGTCTCTTCCAGTCTTACCCGTGCCCAATGAAGCCATTCCTACAACCTAATGCTAAAAGACTTTCTGCCAGATGACCCTTCTTGAATCAAGGCTCAATTCTGTGACTTCTGCTCAAAAAACTCCCCACCTCTCCACTGTCTACCACTAGTTCTAAACTAATCTGGCATTCAAGGCCACTCAACCTGTTCTACAAAAACAAAACCATAGAATGAGACAGTCTTTCCAGCAATTTCCATCAAAAGTATAATCTACTCAAAAACCATAGGCCTTTCCTCTTTGGCACTAGCATGACAGATGAAGAAGAATCTGTTTGCATTAGGTAAATTAGTATAAGAATGTAACTGATAAATCCTTCAGACAGTGGAAACTCTGCTAGGTCAACAGGTGGAGGAAGGGAGCCCTGAACCATTGGTCTCTGTCTTGACACTCCAGGCCCTAGTCTAGCAGGTTCTGAGGATCCTTGCATCAATTGCATCACAATCTTAGAAGAGGAGAATGGTCTTCACTTGATGCATTTCGCATTTCTTACTTACTCTGAAATCAAAAGAGGATTACCTCCTAATCGAGAAAACATGAGTTTATAGCTAGTAGTGTGAGAACTCTTAACTCCGAGTTATTTTAAGTGTATTTTCCCAAACTGGCAGGCCAGCGCAATTGCCGTGGGGGATTGGCAAGGCTGAGAACTGCAAAGTAAAATGTCAGCCTTTATTTGTAAATTGGTTCCATCAGAGACATAGAAGCGTGAAAATAGATTAGGGGTATTGTTCTTTTTACTGGGATAATTAATCCCATGTTGTTGAAAGGCTGATCATCATTACAGTATTTCTTCATGTGAATAGGAATATCTCTCATTTGAGGATTTGGGGCTTGGGGGTTTTTTTACTCATTTTTGTTTTTAGTTTGGGGTGGCAGTTTGAAAACTAAGTTGTATCTGGACCTTATACTGTTTTATGTGAAATTCAGAGATTATGACTCTGTGAAAAAGACCTTAACCTCTCAACAACTGTTACTCAAACATACAACATCAAGTTAATAAAAAAAACACTTTGCCTTTTGGTTTCCCAAAATGGAGATAACTAATTCTCTCTTAACTTTTCTTCCATACTTCCTGAATTTCTAAACAAATTATAGCAATGCTATAAATAAAAAGCAGAAGAAATAGTCCAGGTCCTGGGAATTAGAACAAATCAAGCCATAGAATTTGAATTGTAAGATGTTAAGACAAGGATGGCTCAGATGATAGGCGGAATATTTTCCCGCTCTGTTGCTTTTGTTTGGAGCAACTCTCTTCATTGGTGTCTACCTGGGACGAAAAATGGAGAAAGAAGACCCTCCTAACATTTCCACAGGGGTAGCCAAGTGAACCTGCAGATCAAAATAAACACTTCAAACAAGTGGTCAAGAAAGTTTTCAAGCTTTTCCAAATGGCACAGTTTGCTGCTAAGACCAGACTTGAGTTATCAGGGAAGTATTTCAAGTCTGATAAATATTCTTCAAAATTATACAAGAATCGGGAGGAGTCAAGATGGCGGAGAAGTAGCAGGCTGAGACTACATCAGGTAGCAGGATATCAGCTAGATAGCTTATCTAAACATTGCAAACACCTACAAATCCAATGGGAGATCGAAGAGAAGAACAGCAATTCTAGAGACAGGAAATCAACCACTTTCTGAAAGGTAAGACTGGCGGAGAAGTGAATCCAAAACGACGGGAAGAGAGACCACGGGGGGAGGGGCTGGCTCCCGGCAAGCAGCAGAGCAATGGAGCACAAAATCAGGACTTTGAAAAGTCTGTTCCACTGAGGGACATTGCTCCAGAGGCTAAACCGGAGTGAAGCCCACACGGGGGCTCAGAAGGATCGGGGTGTCGGATTGTCGCAGAGCTCACAGGTATTAGAACGGGGAAGCCAGCTACAGAGACACAGCCGAGGACTGAGCTCTCAGCTCGGGGTTACTTTGAACCGGTCGCAGGCTGGGTGAGCTCCGAGCCCAGCTGGAGGCCGGGGATACGGGAGCGATTGAGCGCTGATCTCTGAGGAGTGGGGCTCCGGACTCTCGGCTCCTCTGGGCCGGAGACTGAGAGGCCGCCATTTTCATGCCCGTCCTCCAGAACTCTACAGAAAGCGGAAAGCGTTCAGGGGAAAAAAGCTCCCAAAAGGGAACCCGAGCGGATTACTTAGTCCGGCCCCTGGTAAGGGCGGTGCAATTCCGCCTCCGGCAAAGACACTTGAGAGTCAATACAACGGGCCCCTCCCCCAGAAGATCAAGAAAAAATCCAGCCAGGATGAAGTTCATCTACCAAGGAAAGCAGGTTCAATACCTAGGACAGCAGCGGAATTCCAATGGAGGAGAAAGCAAAGCACGGAACTCATGGCTTTCTCCTCATGATTCTTTCGTTTTGCAATTAATTCAATTTTTTTTTCAATTTTTTTCTTTCTTTTTTCTTCTTGTACTAAATTTTTTTAAACTTTTACCCTTTTCTTTTGTAACGTTTTTTGACTAGTTTATATACTATATATATTTTTCTTTCTTTTTTATATTTTTTCTTTATTTGTTTTATTTTTTTTCTATTTGTTTATTTGTTTATTTACATCATAACAGTGTTCATTGTTTTGGCATCACACCCAGTGCTCCATGCAGTACGTGCCCTCCCTATTACCCACCACCTGGTTCCTCAACCTCCCACCCCCCCCCCGCCCCTTCAAAACCCTCTGGTTCTTTTTCAGCATCCATAGTCTCTCATGGTTCATCTCCCCTTCCAGTTTCCCTCAACTCCCTCTCCTCTCCATCTCCCCATGTCCTCCATGTTATTTGTTATGTTCCACAAATAAGTGAGACCATATGATACTTGACTCTCTCTGCTTGACTTATTTCGCTCAGCATAATTTCTTCCAGTCCGGTACATGTTGCTACAAAAGTTGGGTATTCATCCTTTCAGATGGAGGCATAATACTCCATCATGTATATGGACCACATCTTCCTTATCCATTCATCCGTTGAAGGGCATCTTGGTTCTTTCCACAGTTTGGCGACTGTAGCCATTGCTGCAATAAACATTGGGGTACACATGGCCCTTCTTTCCACTATATCTGTATCTTTGGGGTAAATACCCAGCAGTACAATTGCAGCGTCATAGGGAAGCTCTATTCTTAATTTGTTCAGGAATCTCCACACTGTTCTCCAAAGTGGCTGCACTAACTTGCATTCCCACCAACAGTGGAAGAGGGTTCCCCTTTCTCCACATCCTCTCCAACACACCTTGTTTCCTGTCTTGCTAATTTTGGCCATTCTAACTGGTGTCAGGTGGTATCTCAATGTGGTTTTAATTTGAATCTCCCTGATGGCTAGTGATGATGAACATTTTTTCATGTGTCTGATAGCCATTTGTATGTCTTCATTGGAGAAGTGTCTGTTCATATCTTCTGCCCATTTTTTGACATGATTATCTGTTTTGTGTGTGTGTTGAGTTTGAGAAGTTCTTTATAGATCTTGGATATCAACCTTTGGTCTGTACTGTCATTTGCAAATATCTTCTCCCATTCCGTGAGTTGCCTTTTTGTTTTGTTGACTGTTTCCTTTGCTGTGCAGAAGATTTTGATCTTGATGAAGTCCCAAAAGTTCATTTTTGCTTTTGTTTCCTTGGCCTTTGGAGACATATCTTGAGAGAAGTTGCTGTGGCTGATATCGAAGAGGTTACTGCCTATGTTCTCCTCTAGGATTCTGATAGATTCCTGTCTCACGTTGAGGTCTTTTATCCATTTCGAGTTTATCTTTGTGTACGGTGTAAGAGAATGGTTGGGTTTAATTCTTCTACATATTGCTGTCCAGTTTTCCCAGCACCATTTATTGAAGAGACTGTCTTTTTTCCATTGCATATTTTTTCCTGTTTTGTCGAAGATCATTTCACCATAGAGTTGAGGATCCATATCTGGGCTCTCCACTCTATTCCACTGGTCTGTGTGTCTGTTTTTATGCCAGTACCACGCTGTCTTGGTGATCACAGCTTTGTAGTAAAGCTTGAAATCGGGTAACGTGATGCCGCCAGTTTTGTTTTTGTTTTTCAACATTTCCTTAGCAATTCGGGGTCTCTTCTGATTCCATACAAATTTTAGGATTATTTGCTCCAGCTCTTTGAAAAATATCGGTGGAATTTTGACCGGAATGGCATTAAAAGTATAGATTGCTCTAGGCAGTATAGACATTTTAACAATGTTTATTCTTCCAATCCAAGAGCATGGAACAGTCTTCCATCTTTTTGTGTCTTCTTCAATTTCTTTCATGAGTGTTCTGTAGTTTCTCGAATACAGGTCCTTTACCTCTTTGGTTAGGTTTATTCCCAGGTATCTTATGGTTCTTGGTGCTATAGTAAATGGAATCGATTCTCTAATTTCCCTTTCTGTATTTTCATTGTTAGTGTATAAGAAAGCCACTGATTTCTGTACATTGACTTTGTATCCTGCCACATTACTGAATTGCTGTATGAGTTCTAGTAGTTTGGGGGTGGAGTCTTTGGGGTTTTCCATATAAAGAATCATGTCATCTGTGGAGAGAGAGAGTTTGACTTCTTCCTTGCCAATTTGGATACCTTTTATTCCTCTTTGTTGTCTGATTGCCGTTGCTAGAACTTCTAATACTATGTTGAACAAGAGTGGTGAGAGTGGGCATCCTTGTCATGTTCCTGATCTCAACGAGAAGGCTGCAAGCTTTTTCCCATTGAGGATGATATTTGCTGTGGGTCTTTCATAGATAGATTTTATGGAGTTCAGGAATGTTCCCTCTATCCCTATACTTTGAAGCGTTTTCATCAGGAACGGATGCTGGATTTTGTAAAATGCTTTTTCTGCATCAATTGAGAGGACCGTGTGGTTCTTCTCTCTTTTTTATTGATTTGTTCTATCACATTGATTGATTTGCGAATGTTGAACCAACCTTGCAGCCCAGGGATGAATCCCACCTGGTCATGATGGATAATCTTTTGAATGTGCTGCTGGATCCTGTTTGCTAGGATCTTGTTGAGAATCTTTGCATCCATATTCATCAGTGATATTGGTCTGAAATTCTCCTTTTTGGTAGGGTCTTTGCCTGGTTTGGGGATCAGGGTAATGCTGGCTTCATAAAAAGAGTCTGGAAGTTTTCCTTCTGCTTCAATTTTTTGGAACAGCTTCAGGAGAATTGGTGTTATTTCTTCTTTGAAAGTTTGGTAGAATTCCCCAGGGAATCCGTCAGGTCCTGGGCTCTTGTTTTTTGTGAGGTTTTTGATCACTGCTTCAATCTCGTTACTAGATATCAGTCTATTCAGGTTGTCAATTTCTTCCTGGTTCAGTTTTGGCAGTTTGTAGTTTTCCAGGAATGCATCCATTTCATCTAGGTTGCTTAGCTTATTGGCATAACTGTTGGTAATAATTTCTGATAATTGTTTCTATTTCCTTGGTGTTAGTTGTGATCTCTCCCTTTTCATTCATAATTTTATTAATTTGGGCTTTCTCTCTTTTCTTTTGGATTCGTGTGGCCAATGGTTTATCGATCTTATTGATTCTTTCAAAAAACCAGCTTCTAGTTTCATTGATACATTCTACTGTATCTCTCGTTTCTACCTCATTGATCTCTGCTCTAATCTTGATTATTTCCCTTCTTGCATGTAGAGTTGGTTTGATTTGTTGTTGATTCTCCAGTTCTTTAAGGTGTAGAGACAGTTGGTGTATTCTGGATTTTTCCATTTTTTTGAGGGAGGCTTGGATGGCTATGCATTTCCCCCTTAGAACCACCTTTGCTGTATCCCATAGGTTTTGGACCGAAGTGTCTTCATTCTCTTTGGTTTCCATGAATTGTTTAAGTTCAGCTTTGATCTCCTGGTTGATCCAAGCATTCTTAAGCAAGGTGGTCTTTAGCTTCCAGGTGTTTGAGTTCCTTCTGAACTTTTCCTTGTGATTGAGTTCCAGTTTCAAAGCATTGTGATCGGAGAATATGCAGGGAATAATGTCAGGCTTTTGGTATCAGTTGAGCCCTGCTTTGTGACCCAGTATGTGGTCTATTCTGGAGAAGGTTCCATGTGCACTTGAGAAGAATGAGTATTCTGTTGTTTTAGGGTGGAATGTTCTGTATATGTCTATGAGGTCCATCTGGTCCAATGTTTCATTCAATGCTCTTATTTCTTTATTAATTTTCTGCTTCGATGATCTGTCTATTTCTGAGAGAGGCATATTAATATCTCCTACTATTATTGTGTTCATATCAATATGACTCTTTATCTTGATTAATAGTTTTCTTATGTAATTGGGTGCTCCCATATTGGGGGCATACGTATTCACAATTGTTAGATCATCTTGGCGGATAGTCCCTTTAAAAAATATGTAGTGTCCTTCTGTATCTCTGACTACAGTCTTTAGTTTAAAATCTAATTTATCTGATATGAGAATCACTACCCTGGCCTTCTTTTGAGGCCCATTGGCATGAAAGATGCTTCTCCATCCCTTCACTTTCAGTCTGGGTGTATCCTTAGGTTCAAAATGGGTCTCTTGTAGACAACATATGGATGGGTCCTGTCCTTTTATCCAATCTGCAACCCTGTGTCCTTTTATGGACGCATTTAGGCCATTCACATTGAGAGTGATTATTGAGAGATAGGTTTTTATTGACATCATGTTGCCTTTGAAGTCTTTCTGTCTGTAGATTGTTTCTATATTTCTGTTCAATGATATTCTTAGTATTTTTTCTCTCTTATAGGACCCCCCTTAATATTTCCTGCAGTGTCGGCTTGGTGGTTGCATAGTCTTTTAAGCCTTGCCGGTCTTGGAAACTCTTTATCTCTCCATCCATTTTAAATGTCAGTCTTGCTGGATAGAGTATTCTTGGTTGCATGTTCTTCTCATTTAGTACTCTGAATATATTTTTCCAGCCCTTCCTGGCTTGCCAGGTCTCTGTAGAAAGGTCTGACATTCTAATGGGCTTTCCTCTGTATGTAAGGAGCTTTTTTGTCCTAGCTGCTTTTAAGAGGGTCTCTCTTGAAACATAATTCCTCATTCTAACTATAAGGTGTTGTGAGAACTTTCGAGAATCTAAAATCTTGGGAGGAAATCTCTAGTACATGAACATTGTTTCCATTCGTGAGATTGGGAAAATTTTCATAGACAACTTCTTCCACTATATCTTCTAGACTTCTTTCTTTTTCCTCCCCTTCAGGGATTCCAATAATTCTGACGTTGGAACATTTCATGGCATCGTTTATTTCCCTGATTCTGTTTTCGTGGCTTCTGAGCTGTTTGTTCCAGGCTTCCTCCTCATCCTTTCTCTCTATCTGTTTGTCCTCCAGATCACTAATTCTATCTTCTGTCTCAGTTACCCTAGCTTTTAGAGAATTTAGATTGGATTGGAACTCATTGAGAGCATTTTGAACATCATCCCTGGTGGCTTTCAGTTCTGCCCTAACATTGTGAACATCATCCCTGGTGGCTTTCAGTTCTGCCCTAATCAATTCTGTTTGGTCATCCATGGCTTTCTCCAACCTAGCTATTGCCTGGATAATTGTTAGTCTGAATTCCTTTTCTCACATATTGTCTATGTCGATAGCCATTAGCTCTGTTGCAGAAGGCTCATCCTCTGTGTTTTTCTTCTGTTGGGTATTCCTCCTCCTAGTCATTTTGGTAAGAGTTGACTGAACAGATGCAGCTGGACTTATCGATTGTGGTGCAGTCAATGTGCACCCTGGAACGCTTCCGTGCAATCAGGATTCCCCATCCAAATGAGAGAAAAAAGAAAAGAAAAAGAAATAGAGAAGAAGAAAGAAAAAAGGGAAAAAAAAAGAGAGAGAGAGAGATGGGAAAAAAAGAGAAGATAAAAGAGAAGGCTCAGCCCAAATGGGCCACAAGCTAAGATTTATGAAGTATACAAACAAAAACAGACAAACAAAAAGACTGATAACTGTATATGACAAGAGAAAAAATATATATATATAAGCAAAAAAAAAAAAAAGGGAATAACCTCATCAGAAAGAACCCCAAGTATAAGATTTATATATTATCAGGACAAACACAAATTCACAGAAACACTGACAGAAGGAAAAAATTGGGAGAGTGGTTATAAATCCTCAGTGTGGGTGAGGAAGGTTATTTTGATTCTTCCTGAAGGTATCTTGATGTTTTTGTTAAGGGACTCAACTTTCCCAAGTTACAGAGGGATTAGAAACTGGTTTGCCTATAGGGGTAGCATTGATTGGGGAAAGGGGATTACCTTGAACTTTAACTCTATATGTATAGTAGAAAATAAAAATTAAAAAAAGAATAAACTAGACTAAACTAAGTTAAAATTAAAAAAGAATTAAAAAAATAGAAAAGCAAAAGAAAAACACGGGTGTATGTATCAAAAAGTTCAGGTTAGAAGGTTCTTAAAGAATTTGATGTACTGGACATCTCAGTGTGGTGATAAATAGGTTAAAAATTATCTGTATGTATAAAAAAAAAAGAACCAGAATATTGGTAAAGAGTTAAAAATAAAAGTTGTATTTATGAAGTAGTGGTGGTTGTTCTCTTGTACTTTTTTTTTTTTTTCCTTCCTTGTTGGTTTTCTGCGGGACAGGCCTGCCACGTGGGTTTTCAGACAATGATGTTCCCTGAGTTAGGTTCTCCTACTCCCCTCAAGGGGGTGAGCTCTGAGGAAACTGTTTTTTTCAGCCTTTTGTTCTCTGGGGGTTTTTATGTTCTTTCATCTGCTTTCTCTCGCCTTGACAGCTTTTGATGGTTTTTGGAGGTTTAGAGGAGAGCAAATTGCACGCCGACCTCCCTCTCAGAGAGAAGCCTCAGAATGTTTTGCAAAAGCTGCTGGCAGAGTCGGTTCTGCATCACTGTCCCTGGGGATGCAGGAGCTCCTCGTTGTACACAAAACCAGGGCAGCGGTGGCTGTCTGGGCAGCTCCAGACCGCCAGAGAGGTTCGGAGCAGAGATCTCACACTGAGATTTTCCTGCTGTCCCGGGCTGGGAATGTCTGGTTTTTCCGGATGCCAGAGCTTCAGGCTAGTGCCTATGAGCACCTATCCCAAGGGAGCGTGTGGGATGTGCGCGTTTCAGGATTGCCGTCTGGCCAGGCTCCCAGCCCCTCACGGGAGCCAGACCCACTCGTTCTCGGGCGCGCTGGCGTTCAGGTGCACTGGCGGCTCAGGGACGGAGACCTGATTTCTCCGCCGCACTCTCTCTGGTTCCGCGCCAGGGGAGGCTGTCCTGGGTCCGGGGACTCTGGTCCCTGACCCTAACCGCCCAGGTTCCCACTATTACCCCCCATGATCCTTTGCTCTTTGTTTTTTGAGTGCTTTCAACCAGATTCCAAGTTAATGCTGGTCCCCAGACACAGAGCACTCTCGTTTTGGGGTATTACTTTCCAATCGGACACCTCTAGTGGCTCCCTCCCCCTTTTGTTTATCTTCCGATATCAGTCCGACGCTCCCAGTCTGCTTTACCTGCCACTGGCGTCTTCTGCTCCTATAGAGATCCAGACGTGTATTATTTGTTTTATTTAAAAAAAATTTTTTTTTCTGAACCTCTTTTTATCCCCTTTCTCCCCCCACCACGATTTGGGGTCTCTTCTGATTTGGTTAAAGTGCATTTTTCTGGGGTCTTTGCCACCCTTTTAGTATTTACTTGCTCCTTCATATCCTCTTATCTAGACAAAATGACAAAAAAAAGAACAACAGGCAGTATCGAAGCCTAGGGACCTAATCAATACAGACATTGGTAATATGTCAGATCTAGAGTTAAGAATGATGATTCTCCAGGTTCTAGCCTGGCTCTAAAAAGGCATGGAAGATATTAGAGAAACCCTCTCTGGAGATATAAAAGCCCTTTCTGGAGAAATTAAAGAACTAAAATCTAACCAAGTTAAAATCAAAAAAGCTATTACTGAGGTGCAATAAAAAAATGGAGGCTCTCATTGCTAGGAGAAATGAGGCAGAAGAAAGAATCAGTGATATAGAAGACCAAATGACAGAGAATAAAAAAGCTGAGTAAAAGAGGGACAAAAAGCTACTGTACCATGAGGGGAGGATTCGAGAGATAAGTGACACCATAAGACAAAACAACATTGGAATAATTGGGATTCCAGAAGAAGAAGAAAGAGAGAGGGGAGCAGAAGGTATACTGGAGATAATTATTGGAGAGAAATTCCCTAATATGGAAAAGGGAACAAGCATCAAAATCCAGGAGGTGCAGAGAACCCCCCTAAAATCAACAAGAATAGGGCCACCCGCCATCACCTAATAGTAAAATTTACAAGTCTTAGTAACAAAGAGAAAATCCTGAAAGCAGCCGGGCAATAGAATTCTGTAACATACAATGGTAAAAATATTAGACTGGTAGAAGACTTATCCACAGAGACCTGGCAGGCCAGAAAGAGTTGGCATGATATATTCAGAGCACTAAACGAGAAAAACATGCAGCCAAAAATACTCTATCCAGCTAGGCTATCATTACAAAGAGAAGGTGAGATAAAGAGCTTCCAGGATAAACAAAAACTAAAAGATTTTGCAAACACCAAACCAGCTCTATAGGAAATATTGAAAGGGGTTCTCTAAGCAAACAGAGAGCCTAAAAGTAGTAGATCAGAAAGGTACAGAGACAATATACAGTAACAGTCATCTTACAGGCAATATAATGGCTCTAATTTCATATCTCTCAATAGTTACCCTGAATGTTAATGGGCTAAATGCCCCAATCAAAAGACACAGAGTATCAGAATGGGTAAAAAAACAAAACCCATCTATATGCTGCCTACAAGAAACTCATTTTAGACACGAAGACACCTCCAGATTTAAAGTGAGGGGGTGGAAAACAATTTACCATGCTAAGGGGCATCAGAAGAAAGCTGGGGTGACAATCCTTATATCAGATCAATTAGATTTTAAGCCAAAGACTATAATAAGAGATGAGGAAGGACACTATATCTTGCTCAAAGGGTCTGTCCAACAGGAAGATCTAACCATTTTAAATATCTATGCCCTTAACGTGGGAGCAGCCAACTATATCAACCAATTAATAACAAAATCAAAGAAACACATCAACAATACGATAATAATAGGGGACTTAACACTTCCCTCACTGAAATGGACAGATCATCCAAGCAAAAGATCAACAAGGAAATAAAGTACTTAAATGACACACTAGACCAGATGGACATCACAGATATATTCAGAACATTACATCCCAAAGCAACAGAATACACATTCTTTTCTAGTGCACATGGAACATTCTCCAGAATAGATCACATCCTGGATGCTAAATCAGGTCTCAACCGGTATCAAAAGATTGGGATCATTCCCTGCATATTTCAGACCACAATGCTCTGAAGCTAGAACTCAATCACAAGAGGAAATTTGGAAAGAACCCAAATACGTGGAGACTAAACAGCATCCTTCTAAAGAATGAATGGGTCAACCAGGAAATTAAAGAAAAATTGAAAAAATTCATGGGAATAAATGATAATGAAAACACAACAGTTCAAAATCTGTGGGACACAGCAAAAGCAGTCCTGAGAGGAAAATATATAGCTGTACAAGCCTTTCTCAAGAAACAAGAAAGGTCTCAAGTACACAACCTATCCCTACACCTAAAGGAGCGGGAGAAAGAATAAGAAAGAAACCCTAAACCCAGCAGGAGAAGAGAAATCATAAAGATCAGAGCAGAAATCAATGAAATAGAAACCAAAAAAAAAAAAAAATCAATGAAACTAGGAGCTGGTTCTTTGAAAGAATCAATAAGATTGATAAACCCCTGGCCAGACTTATCAAAAAGAAAAGAGAAAGGGCCCAAATAAATAAAATCATGAATGAAAGAGGAGAGATCACAACTAACACCAAGAAATACAGACAACTATAAGAACATACTATGAGCAACTCTACACCAACAAATTTGACAATCTGGAAGAAATGGATGCATTCCTAGAGACATATAAACTACCACAACTGAACCAGGCACAAATAGAAAACCTGAAAAGGCCCATAAACAGTAAGGAGATAGAAACAGTCATCAAAAATCTCCAAACAAACAAAAGCCCAGGGCCAGATGGCTTCCCAGGGGAATTCTACCAAACATTTAAAGAAGAACTAATTCCTATTCTCCTGAAACTCTTCCAAAAAATAGAAATGGAAGGAAAACTTCCAAACTCATTTTATGAGGCCAACATCATCCTGATCCCAAAACCAGACAAGGATCCCACCAAAAAAGAGAACTACAGACCAATATCCTTGATGAACACAGATGCAAAAATTCTCGCCAAAATACTAGCCAATAGGATTCAACAGTATATTAAAAGGATTATTCACCATGACCAAGTGGGACTTACTCCAGGGCTGCAAGGTTGGTTCAACCTTGATTTGATTTGATTGATTTGATCCGCAAATCAATCAATGTGATACAACACATTAATAAAAAAAAGAACAAGAACCATATGATACTCTCAATAGATGATGAAAAAGCATTTGACAAAGTACAGCATCCCTTCCTGATCAAAACTCTTCAAAGTGTAGGGATAGAGGGCACATACCTCAATATTATCAAAGACATCTATGAAAAACCCACCACAAATATCATTCTCAATGGAGAAAAACTTTTCCGGTAATGTCAGGAACACGGCAGGGATGTCCATTATCACCACTGCTTTCAACATAGTACTAGAAGTCCTAGCCTCAGCAATCAGACAACAAAAAGAAATTAAAGGCATCCAAATCAGCAAAAAAGAAGTCTATCACTCTTCACAGATGATATGATACTATATGTGGAAAACCCAAAAGGCTCCACTCCAAAAACTGCTAGAACTTATACAGGAATTCAGTAAAGTGTCAGGATATAAAATCAATGCACAGAAATCAGTTGCATTTCTCTACACCAACAACAAGACAGAAGAAAGAGAAATTAAGGAGTCAATCCCATTTACAATTGCACCCAAAACTATAAGATACCTAGGAATAAACCTAACCAAAGAGGCTAAGAATCTATATGCAGAAAACTATAAAGTACTCATGAAAGAAACTGAGGAAGACACAAAGAAATGGAAAAATGTTCCATGCTCCTGGATTGGAAGAATAAATATTGTGAAAATGTCTATGCTACCTAAAGCAATCTACACATTTAATGCAATCCCTATCAAAATACCATCCATTTTTTTCAAAGAAATGGAACAAATAATCCTCAAATTTATATGGAACCAGAAAAGACCTCGAATAGCCAAAGGAATATTGAAAAAGAAAGCCAAAGTTGGTGGCATCACAATTCCGGACTTCAAGCTCTATTACAAAGCTGTCATCATCAAGACAGCATGGTACTGGCACAAAAACAGACACATAGATCAATGGAACAGAATAGAGAGCCCAGAAATCGACCCTCAACTCGATGGTCAACTAATCTTTGACAAAGCAGGAAAGAATGTCCAATGGAAAAAATACAGCCTCTTCAATAAATGGTGCTGGGAAAATTGGACAGCCACATGCAGAAAAATGAAATTGGACCACTTCCTTACACCACACACACAAATAGACTCAAAATGGATGAAGGACCTCAATGTGAGCAAGGAATCCATCAAAATCCTTGAGGAGAACACAGGCAGCAACCTCTTCGACCTCAGCCGCAGCAACATCTTCCTAGGAACATCGCCAAAGGCAAGGGAAGCAAGGGCAAAAATGAACTATTGGGATTTCATCAAGATCAAAAGCTTTTGCACAGCAAAGGAAACAGTTAACAAAACCAAAAGACAACTGACAGAATGGGAGAAGATATATATAAACGACATATCAGATAAAGGGCTAGTTTCCAAAATCTATAAGGAACTTAGCAAACTCAACACCCAAAGAACAAACAACCCAATCAAGAAATGGGCAGAGGACATGAACAGACATTTCTGCAAAGAAGATATCCAGATGGCCAACAGACACATGAAAAAGTGCTCCACATCACTTGGCTTCAGGGAAATACAAATCAAAACCACAATGAGATACCACCTCACACCAGTCAGAATGGCTAAAATTAACAAGTCAGGAAATGACAGATGCTGGCGAGGATGCAGAGAAAGGAGAACCCTCCTACACTGTTGGTGGGAATGCAAGCTGGTGCAACCACTCTGGAAAACAACATGGAGGTTCCTCAAAATGTTGAAAACAGAACTACCCTATGACCCATTAATTGCACTACTGGGTATTTACCCTAAAGATACAAACAAACATAGTGATCCGAAGGGGCACGTGCACCCGAATGCTTCTAGCAGCAATGTCTACAATAGCCAAACTATGGGAAGAACCTAGATGTCCATCAACAGATGAATGGATAAAGAAGAGGAGGTATATATACACAATGGAATACTATGCAGCCATCAAAAGAAATGAAATCTTGCCATTTGCGACAACGTGGATGGAACTAGAGGGTATCATGCTTAGTAAAATAAGTCAATCAGAGAAAGACAACTATCATATGATCTCCCTCATATGAGGACGTGGAGGTGCATCATGGGGGGTTAAGTTGGTAGGAGAAGAATAAATGAAACAAGATGGGATTGGGAGGGAGACAAACCATAAGTGACTCTTAATTTCACAAAACAAACTGAGGGTTGCTGGGGGGAGGGGGGTTTGGAGAGGGGTAGGGGGGTTATGGACACTGGGGAGGGTATGTGCTATGGTGAGTGCTGTTAAGTGTTTAAACCTGGCGATTCACAAACCTGTACCCCTGGGGATAAAAATACATTATATGTTTATAAAAAAATAAGAAATAAATAAAAAATTTAAAAAAATTATACAAGAATCATAAAACATTAGTAAACCTTTCTAGGTGAAAAAAAATGCATTAAGGGAGTAACTAGGAACCAAATGGCTTAAGTGATAATTCTAATCATCTAATGAAATAAGTTTAATGAATGCAGTCAAAATCTACCTCATCTTGGATTACAAATATTGATCCTAATATTTATCATTATGGGATTATCCACCCCTCAGAAGTTACCATATGCCTGAAGCCCATACTCAAAGCTACCTGGTCAGTCCAGGAAAACTGTCTGCTAGAGGAACCTGAAAGTGAAAGGGGAGAGGGAATGGCTAGACCAGAGGGCACGGGAAGGAGCTAAGGAGTAGGAGCTATATTTCTCAAGTGTAAAAGATGGCGGAAATCCCCCGAAGCTGCTTCTTGGTTCTGTGTCACAGACTGCAGACCTCAGCTGTGTTAACCCTTGACCCCAGCTTCTTTTGTGACCTCTGAAACGTCCAGATGTTATCTTAGACCAAATTCTAAACCCAGCCTTTGTTTCCTAGGGATCACTTCACCCACATTCACTGTATTCTTGATTAAGGAGCCCCATCAGCCCTCAGCTCCTCCTCTGGGGGCTTCAGGGCCAGATGAGGACTAAGAAACTGAGCAGAGTGGAGCAGAAAATCTCAAAGCCCCCACGGAAGAGCTACTGATGGCACTGAATATTTTGTTACAGAGCTAACGGAATGTTCATTCTATATCTGATCTCCCTCCTTGCATTATATCTTGCATTATCTCATTAGACAAATGTACTTGCCTTTTGAAGCTCACTGTGTATATTCTGCACACATTCTTGTGATTAGTTTGGTACAATGGCTGCTAGCATGAAGGTTGATTTTGTCCCAGTTTTGTCAGAACCACAACACACACTCAAAGCCAGTGCCACTGATAATGATAGATAAGAATCCCAAGCTTTTTCTTACTTTGAAACAATCAGGCAGACAAGTCACAAACAGCATAAAGAAGTGAATGGAAGAGATTTCGACTTTCTGCGGTAATTGTGTTTGCACTTCCTTTTCACGTTTATGATGTATTAGCCATAGAACGGTCTCTAAAGAGAAACGGAAGAGGAAAGCACAGAACCTTATCAAAAAATACAGCCAGCTGAATCCCTTTCCCTCAGTTATACTTTTTAAAAGTCTAATGTAAGTCTAATTACTCACCAATTTCTATTCTGAAGTTGGTAATGACGATAGCAATAAATCTCTTTCCGTTCCTTTGTGCTACAAATTCAGTGAACTAAACAATGAAACTCCACAAAAGGTTTCTTAAAAAAACATCATTTATAGAACTAACCCGGAAAAAAATTTCAGCACCAGAATCCAAGCTCCCAGACTCTATTAACAATAACGCAAGAAACAAGGCCTCAGGATGCTGAGGGGAAAGGGAGTGTTTTCCACAGTCCTGAAGTGACCCTCCCCCTCCCCCACAGTCTCTGGCTGTGGCTCCCAATGACACTTTATAGGCCACAGAGGGGCTGCCTCCAGCTGTCCACACTTCTCCAGGGAGTCACTTCTATAGGGCCATAAGAGAGCTAATACTATCAGAACAAGGAATGGGGAGGAGTTGAAAGGTACACTCTTTACCCTTCCTTTTTCCTCTCAGGGGAAGACCTTAATGGATAAAACGGAAAAAAGCATTCCATACCTTAGCTTTTAACTCATCTGGGATTATCTAAGGTAACAATTATAAAACTGGCTTGAGATCCTGCTGCACCTTCAGAATCCCCAACCTGTCACCCCCACACCTCGTCCACTCACGGCTGAAGGACACTTAATTTCCAGCAGAAGCTTCCCCGAGGTGGTGCAATGCTCAGCTGGCTGGTTCCCACCAGTGATGGATTCTAACCCGGGCTGCAATTCCCACTAGACACAAAGCTGCCGGGATGTGAAACCCTATTGACAAACACTCTACAAAATAAGCTTCTCAATGGCATAAACATGTAACAGTGACAGGGTGAGGTAGATATATTGTTAGTTTGCTGAATCTCCAAAAAAACATGTGCCTACTCTATTAAAGTCAGTGTACTGAGAAATGACAGCTAAAGAATTAACTAGTTAAAGCCTTAAGTCTTACACTCACTAAGCTATTGCTAATCTGTTCCATTAAATTTATTAGCAATGTATATCTGGGTTTAATTTCATCATCAAATTATAATTATACTGAAGAGCTGAACAAGAGACCTGAGTAGCACTTTCCTATTAGGTACTGCCTGAGTTAAGAGTGTAAAAAAATAAAAATAAAAGTTATTTTCAAATATTCTTAGAGCCTTGCAGAAAGGAGTGACTTTCTGCCTTTCCAACCTATATAAAATGTAAAAACATACACAGATTTTTATTTTCCATCTGCTTCACTCATTCTCATTCCTATTTAAACTAGCTAATATACCAAACAGTTCACTCGTTTATCTTGTATCTACTGTTTTAGAAAGGTAGCTCCATGAAACAGGGGATTTTTAACTCCTCCTCCCAGCCTAGAACAGTGATTGGCATGCAATACATGCTTAATGAATATGCCCTGGAATATTAAGAATCAAAATTGGTGTGCCTGTGTGGCTCAGTTGGTTAAGTGTCTGCCTTCGGCTCAGGTCATGATTCTGGAGTCCCAGGATCAAGCCCCACATGGGGCTCCCTGCTCAGCTGGGAATCTGCTTCTCTCTCTGCTCCTCACCCCGCTCATGCTCTCTCCCTCTCTCGCTTTCTCTCGCTCTCAGATGGATAAATAAAATCTTAAAAATATATATCTGGGGGCACCTGGGTGGCTCTGTCACTTAGGCATCTGACTCTTCATTTTGGCAGGGGTGGTCTCCACTGATCCTGGAATCAGGCTCTGTGCTCAGTGGGGAGTCTGCTTAAGATTCTCTCTTTCCCTCTCTCAAATAAATAAATAAGTCTTTAAAAAAGGAATCAGGGGTGCCTCGGTGGCTCAGTCGTTAAGCATCTGCCTTCAGCTCAGGTCATGATCCCAAGGTCCTGGAATCAAGCCCGGCGTCGCACTGGGTTCCCTGCTCAGCGGGAAGCCTGCTTCTCTCTCTCCCACTCCCCCTGCTTCTCTTCCCTCTCTCGCTGTGTCTTTCTCTGTCAAATAAATAAATAAAATCTTAAAAAAAAAGAATCAAAATACCTGAACCTTATGCTTTTAAAACAATTATTGAAGAGACTAAATCATAAGGCCTAGTATAAAAGAGGTATTTTTTAAATTGACCTGAGACATAAATTGCACTGTTAAAAGGTTTTTCACATGTAAGTTGGTTTTGAAATAAATTTAAAAATCACTCCAATTCCATTCCATAGTATTTTTTTTTTTACTGATTGCTTAGTTCTGTCCTTACTTATTACAAAATTACTACAGATTTCACTTGGCAAAAATTAAATTCTAGAAAAGAAAATTCTAGAATACCAGAGAATAATTGGAATTTTAATTCTGACAAGCTGGAAAATAAATGGTTTGTAGAAAGAATATATAATACAATATAGTAAAGCTATAATTTTCTCTTTAAATCTAGTTAGCAGACTTTTTCTTTTTTAAGATTTTATTCAAATATCTTGGCTGACTTCCTGGACCTCTCATTTAGGTTTGTGTATATTTTTCTGATGCCATTAAAGTTGAATCTGAACCAAATACTCAACTATAGAAATGTGAATATTTAAAATTAAGAATCTATTGAAGTTATCAACTAAACTTTCAAATTTTCTGATAATCTAACTCATTAAATTCCTTATAATTGTCAATTTTAAATATAAAATAATTTTTTAAAAACACCCCTAAGGCCCAAAGAATATTTGCTATCCTCAGAAAATTTCACCATATAGAGAAGGTACAATTTATATATAAGAATTATTATTTCAAAATATACATGAGAAACATCAACTTCTCATATTTTACTTGAAACCTATATTCATCTATCCATAGCATGATTCCCTTCTGGACTCTAAGATTACACAGCTGTGCTAACTGTCCTTGCTAGGAAGCTAAGAAAAACGGCCCCACCTATAGAACATGGCTTATTTATCAAATGTCATTCTGGAATTACCACAATGCCTGTTCCTCTCCCTTGTCTATCCCATGAAAAGAAGTAGTTCTGGCAAATAGAGCACTTCCAGGAATAACAATCATTTGAATTATAGTTCACTTCCTCTGTGTTTTAGTTACATTAATGCTTTCTACCAACGCCAATTATACAATATCCACTGAATCAGAACAATACATATATTTTGAAGAGTGAGGATGCTTGTCTTTGTGTGTGTGTGCGTGTGTGTATTTAATCCCTGCTTCAAATAGCATATGATTTAATCATGCAGAGGACAGATATGAGCCACTTTCAACATATAAAACCAAGAGTAAGTAGAAAGTAATTAAGCACATAGAGATCCAAAATGATACACACTGAAATCACCCTTAGTAATGATGTACACTAACAGATATCCAACAGTAGAACTAAGGTTGTCTATTTTTAAATGATTCATTGCATTTCCTCATTTCTGTCTTGGAAACTCTTGACTTCTGGGTAATTGTTGGCTCCTGAGTGCTTGTTTGGCTCTGACCCCTGTCTTGGATTGACCAGGAGATTCTTGTTGCTCCTTTGCTCTTGTTCCTTTGCCTGAAATGAACTACTGTCCCTTCCTGACTTCTAGCTTCTGTGTACTTCCGGAGTCAACAAGTTCTGCGCCCTGATCCCAACATCTGCCTTGGTTCTCTGAGTCTTGATTAATCACAGTGCTCCCACAATCTAGAAATGCCTGGGCCAGTAAATACCAGCAGAACCTCTTGGAATAGCTGCACAATGGATTGGCTCAGAATCCCCCCTCTCTCACTGAAGAACCAACCAGACTATACTTAGGTATTTGTTACAATGATACAAGCCTTGAAAGGAGTTGTGAGTTATACATGACTATCCAGTGCCTGACATACAACAAAGACATATTAAATGATCTCCAGATTTTCCTGGGACAGTTTTATCATTTGTTTGAGACTTCAGAAAAAAAAATGTTTAATTACACAAAATTTCCAAACCCTCTCTTCATTCTTCCTGTAGTGAAAGCCAATGGAAAAAAAACAACAACAAAAATAAAAACCACAAAAACCAAACAAAAACAAACAAACAAAAAAAAAACCCTTTACATTGCTCTTACAAACATATGTGAAGAGATAGATAAATATTAGATAGATTTCTATGTGGACAAGAATATATTAGTTTAGAGGGAAATAATCCAAATTATATGTTAAGTAGAATAGATTCTTATAGTAAAGGAATCCAAGAATTAATATAAATGATTTTCTGAGATCCAAGCCTAGGGGCATCTGGGTGGCTCAGTCATTAAGCATCTGCCTTCAGCTCAGGTCATGATCCCAAGGTCCTAGGATTGAGCCCCACATCGCACTCCCTGCTCAGCTGGAAGCCTGCTTCTCCCTCTCCCATCCTTCCTGCTTGTGTTCCCTCTCCCTGTGTCTCTGTCAAATAAATAAATAAAGTCTTAAAAAAAAAAGAACAAATCCTAAGGTTTCACTGGAGCCTAAAGTGTGGCAGAAATTACACCTTGCTCCTCAATATTTATTTTCTACTTCTTTATATCAGTGCAGAACTCCCCAAATTTCAGCCATACACATGGCTACCCAACTAGATAGCACATTTCCAGTCTCCCTTGCAGCTGGTTCAGCCATGTAATGATGTTCTGGCCAAGGGGATGAGAGTGAAAGTGATGTGTGGAATTTGCCTCTGCCCCCTTAGAGCTGAAACGAGAAAGGGGTCTGTAAGCCAGTTTCGACCATATGGACAAGAAGACCCTCGTGTATTGGTTCTCCAACCTTCTGCACATTGGAACCACCTGAAGAAACTATATAAAATACTGATGCCTGGCTCTCTCTCCTATAGACTTTGATTTAATGGGTCCTAGGGGATGGTGGAGCAATAAGATAGAAGGACGGGATACTCAATGACCTGATAGAGCTGAGCTGCTTACTCCTCTGAAATACTGTTAGGCAATCAAATTGAAAAATTAAATAACCAGAGCTCCAAGACAGAACACACACACAAAACGCCATGTTGATTACATACGGCTTTCATAGTCACAAACAATCCCTGTTGTTTAAACTACTGTTGTTTAACCTCAGTCAAAGCAGCTGAACAAATGTTCTTATAAATATACATAATAAACACACAAATCCTAGCCTTCAGGAAAAAAAAAATATAGAAGCATAGGTTAAAAATAATACTGTTCTTTTTCTAACAACAAAAAAAGAAAGTTTACCAAGAGCAAAAGAGAGTGTAGTTTTAGTGTAATCCAGGAAAATCACTAGTGAGCTTTCATTAAAGAAAAGCTAGAAATAAATTTAAAACGTTAGGATTACTCAGTTAAGACAAAGGCAGAAAAATAGGTTAAAGTTTGCCAATTCATTAATAATTTGCATAAATTAGTGAGAAATTAGAAGCACAATGTAAAAATGTCAAAAAAGATGATGGTAGGACAGAGTTAAGTAAATACTGACTTATTTTTACAGGCCCATTTTTGACAGGATACCAGTTAGATTGTTTTAATAAAGAAAAGGACTCTTTATGTTTTGTTGTTCTGTTATCCTCAACATGTGACTCCATTTCAATGAAATCGTTGTCGAAAATGGCTGCCTCATTTCCTACCATCATCCTCACACCACCCAGGGAGAAGGGAGAGAGTGCATACTCCTCCATTATCAAGGTACACCTTGGAAGTTACCCATGCCACTTCTGCTCACAACCCACTGCCCAGACCCAATTCATAGGCCCACACTTAATGGCAAGGGAGGCTGAGACATGCAATCTTAAGTTAGATAATCATGTCCCGAGCTAAAACTTTTATCACTATGGAAGAAAAGAATATTGGACATTGGGAGCGATTAGAACTCTCTGCCAGACATCTCATTATTCAAGAGATACTAGAAAACCTGGCATAAAGTGTTTAGAATATTCAAAAATTTTTAGTAGAATAAATATATGAATACAAAAATATTCCTACATAACATATAAAAATATATTAAAGTCACACAAAATCCAACACACAGATACACAGTGTAGAAAATGAAAATTCCCTTTGCTTCCATAATTTTAGTTCTGGGGAAATAATAAATTATTAAAGCAATTGTGGAATATGCAAGTATGGGACTAACATCTGGGTGATAAAATGTCTTTCCATAGCTCTCCCCCAAGTGCTACTGACAGAAAAAAAACTTTGGAATGGGAAATGTTATTTCTGGAATCCTAAGATTTTTCTTTGGGTCAATAGTCTCAAACAAGAAAAAAACTAGAAACCAAAGGAGCATGAAGGCGAGGCCAAGGTGAAGCATTACAAGGCATCAAAGGAAAACATCCGCATTTCTTGCACAATCACTGAAAATGTGTCACCATCTATAAAGCCTCTTCTACTGTCAAGAAGACAACTTCAATAGATAATTAAAATAACAAAAGTAGCAAAGCAAAGTCAAACACAGACATCAACTCTTAGGTGACTCTCCCAGAGAAACAAAGTTTTAAAATAAATAAAAATGTTTACTCATTCATATTCTATATTACTGTATTTTTGCTATTAACCCAGAGAATATTTTTATGTCAGTATTCTAAATTTAACCAGATGCTGTCATTTCTTAAGTATTATACTATTTAACCTTTCCAAGTGAGGGGGTTTTTCTTTTAATGGAAAATACTAATTTCACATTGATGACAGAACATAATGTCCTTGGCTTAGCTATTCTCCAACAACACAGGTCCTTTTTTGTACAGTATGCTTAGCTATATGGTAAGGCTGGAATACTACAAATTTATGCATGGAATCAAAGTCTGAAGTCATCTATACTAACTAGAGATGTTTAAAAACCATAACCTCAACTTAACATATCAATTTTCTTAAAATTACAATCATTGAATTCTTGGATAAAATTCAATGATTTTTCATGAGAATGGGAAAAAATTGAAAAAAAGTTTTTATAAGATGTCCCAGAATTTGAATGAATATACTCAACACCATTTGAAAACTGACCCAACCATAGTTTTAAGCAAAGAAACACTTATTAAGGGGTGATTTTGAATTTGTTATTGTTTGAGGCAATAAGATAATAAGTCAAAGAAATCTTGGTTTTAATATAGCTAATACAATTACAATACACTGAGAATAAAAATTCATCTATTATGAAAAGTAAATATTATAGATAAGAATTTTAAAGAATTCATGTAACCAGAAACAACTAATTTTAGGTCAAACTAATTGTACTCAAAACTCAAACATAACAATTTTATTTGGAATTAAAGTATAAACCAGGTATATAATAAGAGAACACTCAACAGAACAATGCTAAAAGACAGTACTGAGAAAAAATGTACTGTTATCAAAATGTTGTCAGATAAATCAATGTTTCTTTTCAAAAAGTGTGCACAGTAATTGCTGTGTGCATTAAATGTAATAATATAGAAGTTCTACACAATTTGTGTCATGGTTTAAAAAAATGATTATGTCGGGGCGCCTGGGTGGCTCAGTGGGTTAAAGCCTCTGCCTTCGGCTCAGGTCATGATCCCAGGATCCTGGGATCGACCCCCACATCGGGCTCTCTGCTCCGCGGGGAGCCTGCTTCCTCCTCTCTCTCTGCCTGCCTCTCTGCTTAGTTTTGATTTCTCTCTATCAAATAAATAAAATATTTTTAAAAAATTATTATGTCATTATTTCCAAGATTTGAACCTAGTCATACTATAAGAAGTCAGGTGAAGCCACTTCTCCATTTTGACTTCTAAATTTATATGTTGCATTAAGAAAGTCACATTTAAAAGAATACGTATGGGGCGCTTGGGTGGTTCATTCAGTTAAACAGCTTCTGCCTTCTGCTCTGGCTCAGGTCATGATCCCATGATCCTAGGGTCCTAGGATTGAGTCGTTCCCCCCTCTATTCTCGTTGAGCTCCCTGCTTAGCAGAAGAATCTATTTCTCCCTCTCCCTCTATCTCTCCCCCCTCCGCTCATGCTCTTTCTCCCCGCCACTTTCAAATAAATAAATAAATAAAATCTTTAAAAATAATAATAAAAAAATAAAAGAATGATTACACAAAGACAGACATCCAACCTCAGATACCTGAGTTCAGTTCCCCTTACTGTTCTTGAAAGTGTTTGTTTCAAATCTTTACCACTGTCTTCATAGGCCTTACTCTCAGCAAAAACAAACAAAACAGAACACAAAGAAAACAATAGTTCAATTTCATAGAAAAGTAAAGGTCATCAGACAGAAACCTCCATCTCCCCTCTCCTCTAAAATAACTCTAGGCATTGCATCCTTTGTTCCTCCCAGAGGCAAACTACTCTGCACCTTCCACAGCACACACACCCCCAACCCGCATCTCCCACACCCTTACCACTCCCTCTCCTCCTCTAAGACCACACCTTCTCTGCAATCCTGAAGGCCCCTCCAGCCTCCTCAGGACCTTTCTATTAAAACGTATCTATTAAAACCTCCAGTATGCTTCCAGGCTAGAAGAGAAAGGGCCCAGAAACAGGCTAGGTGGCCTCAACAACCACCAGACTCTGTCTGTAAGGCAGGAAGAGAAAGGAAAAAGAGGAAAGCCTTACTACCTATCAGGACTGTACCTACAGGAGGAAAGCCTTACTACCTATCAGGACTGTACCTACAGAAGCTGATTTGAACTTGAGGTCAGCCTGTGAGATATTATTAAATGTGTTTTCCAAATATGAAACCAAGCATAAAGAGGCTATGTAATTTGCCCCAAGTTACACACAGTTTGTAAGTTTCAGTGCCAGGAGTTTAACCCAGGTCATCAGATTCCCTAAACCCATGCTCTGTACCATGCACCGCACCCTACTGTCCCAGCAGGGACGCTGGTGAGTGTGCAAAAGGGAGGCACAAAGGCCATCCCAGCAGTTCCTCACATGCTACACTAGAGAAGCAGCAGAAATTTAAAAGTATCCAAGACAGCCGGCTCACTCTTGGCATTACAGTCTGCAACGATGTGTTGTTGTGGGTGTTTCGTGGCAGTGAATCTTGCCCAGGATCTTCTTTATCTCCTGGTGACATGGCAGTTCCTCAAACATCCCTGGACAAAATCACCTGCTTCTGTTACTAACCTACTTCTCCCCTTGCATTTACTGACAAAGTCGCAGTATAGTTTTTCCACTGGTCTTCATCCCTCAGCTTCCACTGGGGTCTCAGCTCATTCCCTGTCAGTCTTCTGTTCACACATACTCCTGAACTAAAGTCCAATGACAGGCATTTAATCGACAAATCCAGGGGCCTTTTCAGTCTTCCCACCACCTACTTCTCAAAAGTTCTAAGGAAGACTTTCTTCTGGGTACCAGGTCCTTCCTTGGATTTCAAGAGATCACTCTCTCCTGGTTCTTTGTTTCAACATTTGACGGCTCAGTCTGAGTAACCAACACAGTCTACTTCTCCCTCCGTCCTTCAAATGCTGGCTTTCCAACAACCTACCCTGGGTCTATATGGCTTTTTTCCTCAAGTTCTTCCGCTTAGGGCATCTTATCCACCTGATGACTTCAAAAAATATGATAAGTTAATTTCTAGAACTCTAATTTTTGCCCCAAATTCTTAACTTTCATATTCATATCTTCAGAAAGCAGCAGAATTTGCAGCCCTGTGGGTCTAAAACCAAATTCACCTTTTTCCTCCTTCCGATGCTCCTCTGTCCCTTGTATCCATCTTGTTTTCAAACTACAGGCTGAAGTTCCACATGATGTTCTCCCTTCTACAGAAACCTCCACTTCCAAATGAACACACATACCAAAAGTTCCACCCAAGGATGCCTCCTAGTTGGTGGGTGCTTGTTTGCCTGTTTGTGGTTTGGTTTGGTTTTTATTCTGTTTTGTTTTGTTTATCTTCTTCATTGCTTCTGTCTTAAATCAGACATTCCACATTTCTTACCTGGACCAATGCAAGCAATGGCAGAAGCTCCCAATGGGAACCAGACTCCAGTCTTCATTCCTCAATCCTACTGACAGAATTCTCTTGCTGAGAAACAAAGCTAATCTCAGTAGATACGATTCTTGTATTAATGGCATTATAATAAGGTACAACTATGCAGTTGAAACCATAAGACTAAAAATACATTCCTCTGTATAGGGAGTAGGCTCTGGCCATAATGATTAATATTCCAAATATCTGAATTATGAATGAACAAAGGTGTATTCACTATGAGACTCAAGACATCCTAAGGGCAGTGTCCTGAGGCCATCCTCATACATACGTGTTCAAGTTAGTGCTTAGAAAACAAAGCACTCCCCCAAGTCAGCCCAGGAGTAGTGTCCAGCCAGAGGGTCAGTTAGGAACTACCTTGGGGCTTAAGATAAAAATAGTTCCGAGTCTCCGGCCCTGAAAGGTCACTTTGTTAGGAGCAGGAATCTCTATTATACAAGTTGGACTATGTTTGTGTTTCATGTTGTTTCTAGGATTACTGGCCTCTGTTCTTCCTTACTCAAGAATAATGTTTTGAAGATTATAACATGTCCCAGATTAAGAGAAGCAAGGAAAGGTCTTCTCTGTATGCTTAAGTGGATTGCTGAGGACCAGAGAGGTCGTAGACATAGGGAACAGAGAGAAGGAATCCCAAGGTGAAATTCAGAGACAGTGATTCAGGAAATCTTGGCCTAGTAACTTTATCCCACAAGACATCCCTTTCCAGTGCCAACTTTGGAGGTCTCAAATTTGTTTATTAATAACAGGACAGTAGGTGTCCCTTCATAATTGATTTCCTACTACTTTTAGTTAAAGTCAGGATTCTTCAAATAGGGGTGCCTGGGTGATTCAGTTGTGTCTGCCTTTGGCTCAGGTCATGCTCAGTGGAGATTCTGTTTCTCCCTCTGTCCCTCCCCCTGTTCATGTTCTCTCCCCCACTCTCTCTTTTACATACATTAATAAAATCTTAAAAAATAAAAATAAAAAAAGAATTCTTGGGGCATCTGAGTGGCTCAGCTTGTTAAGCAACTGTCTTCAGCTCAGGTCATGATCATGGAGTCCCAGGATGGAGTCTAGCATCGGGCTTCCTGCTCAACAGGGAGCCTGCTTCTCCCCTCCTCATACACTCTCTCTCTCTTCCTCTCTCACTCTCTCAAATAAATAATAAAAATAGAGAGAAAGAAAGAAAGGGAGAAAGAATTCTTAAACATACAATCCTTCTCAAACTAGACTGAACTTACTTCACCTCCTAACAATATCCAAAAGTATCCAAAAGCATGTAGAACTTATCAATCTCCATCAACAAAAAATTGTCAGCATCATTGGGGCGCCTGGGTGGCTCAGTGGGTTAAAGCCTCTGCCTTCGGCTCAGGTCATGGTCCCAGGGTCCTGGGATCGAGCCCCACATCGGGCTCTCTGCTCCACAGGGAGCCTGCTTCCTCCTCTCTCTCTACCTGCCTCTCTGCCTAGTTGTGATTTCTCTCTGTCAAATAAATAAAATATTAAAAAAAAAAAAGAATTCTCAGCATCGCCTACGCAACGTCATGCCAGCAGCCCCAAAATGTCATATGAAGGTCACACGGAACACGTTGCTCTTTCCGGATGGATAGTTAGCTGTCTTCCCAGTCTGGCATATTCTCCTCATCCCTCAGAAGCTATCCGTCACCTCTTTCCCAAAACTTCCCTTGACCCCGGACTGAAGGGGCCCCTTAATGCCTCCATGCAACTTTGCTTATTACTCTATCATTGCCTCGCCCACATGGCATTGTAATTATTTGTATACTGAGGGTTAGGATGGCAGCATATGAATTTGACGATCACACAATTCAGCCGGGATAGCACAAACCTAAAGGTAATGTGTTGAATTCGTTTATCCTTGCCTGGAAAAAGTTAGATCGTGACTGAAGGAAGTTGTTTTTGGACTCATTCAAACTGTGTGTTTGCTTTTGTTTGATTTGTTTGTTTCCCTGTGCACCCATTTACACACCACTATATTTAGGCCAAGAAAATTGTGTCTAATAGAAAAATGCACCATTCCTGTTCTCTTGGAGTTTACTATCTAAGTAAGAGGCATTTCTAACTGCTTTAGCAAAGGCACAAATCAGAAGGTGGGGCTATGCTAGGAGAGGTTGAGTGGAAAGCCTGAAGCCATCCAATTCAGTTCCTGCTCACCCTCTATGAGGGCCAAACCACAGAACGCTGAAGCCAAACCACAGAACCCTGGAACTCTAGGGAGCACCATTTGAAATAGTAAGGGGCACATATATTAACCCAAATCAGATAATAAATATGCAATTGTTTACTGTAAACTGTAAAATAGCATACTAACTATGGTTGTTGTTTTATAGACTGCAAAGTGTTCTCGCAGTCTTTTTTTTTTAAGATTTTTTTATTTATTTGACAGACAAAGATCACAAGTAGGCAGAGAAGCAGTCAGAGAGAGAGGGGGGAAGCAGGCTCCCTGCCAAGCAGAGAGCCCGATGCGGGGCTCGATCTCAGGACCCCGAGATCATGACCTGAGCTGAAGGCAGATGCTTTAACCACTGAGCCACCCAGGCACCCCTTGTTCTCGCAGTCTTAAGTCAACAGAGTATGTATGAGAATATCACGGGGCACACCTGGGTGGCTCAGTTGGTTAAGTGTCTGCCTTTCGGTCAGATCATGATTCCAGGGTTCAAGTCCTGCATTGGGCTCCATGCTCGGCGGGGAGTCTGCTTCTCCCTCTGCCTACCGCTCCCCCTGCTTGTGTGTGCACTCGCTCTCTCTCTCTCTCTCTGACAAGTAAATAAATAAAATCTTTAAAAAAAATAAGAAGATCATGGGAAGAAGGACTGCATGAAAAGAAGGGGAAACACTGGGGGGAAGAAGGAAAGAAGAGACTCAGAGACAGAAAGTGTAAAGAGGAATATCACATATGCAAAAATTAGACACTAAGGCTGACCAGTATGGGTACCTCTGTGTAGCAACTGTAGCATCAGAAGAAATAACAGTAACCATATATAGGGCACTCCTGTAAGTCAGGGACTGGGCAGAGCCCAAAGCATCCATCATCTCATCCTTACAGCAACCTTGAGAAATGCTATTGGTTCCCCATTTTACAGATGAAGACAATGGGGCTTGAAAAGTTTAGGAATGTGTCCAAAGTTAACTAGTTTATTAGAGACAGAAATCAGATTCTGGGCTTTCTGAGGTCAACGCCTAGACAGGTAACAAATTTCAAAATCTTTTATTTATGACAAGACATGTAACTCATGTGCCCGCAATGTGGAAGAACAGCACATTCTGATTTGCCAGGAACACTCCAGGGTTACATCTGTTTCCCAGTGTAATTATTAACAGCACTCCCTTTCACCCTCAGAAGTGTCCCATTTTAGACAAAAATGTTCATAGCCATCCGGCCACAATGCCAGAGTGAAATGTGTCTACAAGATTTTCCAGGCCCAGTGCAAAATAAAAGTGTGAGGCCATTTGCATAAAAAGCAGAGGGAAATGTGTTATTAAAGATACTGAAATAGGGGCACCTGGGTGGTTCAGTTGTTTAAGCCTCTGCCTTCGGCTCAGGTCATGATCCCAGGGTTATGGGATTGAGCCCTGCATCCTGCTCCCTGCTCAGCAGGAATCCCGCTCTCCCTCTCCCTCTCCCTGTGCTTGTGTTCCCTCTCTCATTGTCTCTCTCTGTCAAATAAATAAAGTCTTTAAAAAAAAAAAAAGAGGTACTGAAATATAAAGCTTTTCTCTTTCTTTCATATATTAGCTCTACTCACACTCTACTGTCCCAATGGACTTCACTTGTAAAACACAAGTTCAAAGATAAAACTAGCACAAATTTCAAGACAGTGTTAGCAGAGCTCTAAACCAAGTTCCAGGTTCTTCTGAACATGAAGCCCAGAGCAAAGCGCACAGTATGCGCACCCATGAAGCTGGCCCTGCTCTGCCCTTCTTCTGTTCACTCAGATGGGTCTGGGAAGACATCCTGATCTTGGTATGGCTTATGATTTCACAAGCACTGCACAAAATTCTGGGGAAAAACACACAAGTAAAATATGGGCCTGTCCTCAAGAAGCTTACATTCTAATAGAATGAGACCAAAGTAAACACATACATGTATAAGCCTCCTTTGGTGCAGGGAAGAAGAAACACAAAGCAGTGAGCACTGTAGCCTGGGATGGGGAAGGGGGGACAGCAGAGAGGACAGGATTATGAAGTTTCCTGAAGGAACGGAGCCCTGAAACCCCAATGAGAATACAAAAGGATAGAAGGGCTAGCAAGAAACAAAAGAAGCCAGAGATCCCATGGGAAGATGGAATCACTCTATATACCAGCTATCTGTGGGGTGGGAGTGGGGAAAGTTGTTCTCGCTTGAAAAAATGAAAGGGTTGGAAATGAGAACAGAAAGGAGTTAGAAGTATAAAAGATCTTAGGGGTACCTGGGTGACTCTGTCAGTTAAGCATCTGACTTAAATGCTCAAGTCCTAATCTCTGAGTCCTAGAATCGAACCCTAGTCATGCTCCCCTAAGCAGGGAGTCTACTTCTCCTTTTCCTTCTCCCTCTGCCTCTCCCCTGGTTCATGATCACGTGCTCTTTTTCTTTCTCTCTCAAATAAAATTTTTAAAATCTTTAAAAGAAAAAGAAGTATAAAAGATCTTAGTAAGAAAAGTTTTCCCCTTCAGGTCATATGATCATTTAATCAAGAGAAAAAATACCATTTTGTTTGATTATTTATGGGCTTGTAAGTCAAAATGTGTTCTTGATAAAACTAAAAATACGTTTTCTATCTCTTCATAATAAAGATAAGAGTTACCCTTCATGCATGTTAATGGCTGAAACAATGACAAAAATCTAAAACAATCTAATCTAACAAATATTTGTTAATCTAACAAATATTTATATTTGACTTAGAAATGCACTACCAGATTTTTTACATAAATGTACCCCTTATTTAATACTAGTACTAACTTTCTTAAAAATCACTTATGGTTTGTCTACATTTCTGATCAGTCCTTCAAGATGGACTCCTAGAAAAAGAATTGTCAGGCCAATTCTTTTTAAATGCCCTGGTATATTGGTATATTGGGCGCCTGGGTGGCTCAGTCGGTTAAAGCCTCTGCCTTGGGTTCAGGTCATGATCTCAGGGTCCTGCGATGGAGCCCCACATCAGGCTCTCTGGTCAGCAGGGAGCCTGCTTCCTCCTCTCTCTCTGCCTGCCTCTCTGCCTACTTGTGACCTCTGTCTGTCAAATACATAAATAAAATCTTTAAAAAAAAATTGGTTAAAAAAAAAAAAGCTTGGTATATTATTAGCTTACGCTAAAGTTAGAACTAGGTTGACTACATCAAAAGAAGGTGACCAAGTAGTAATACATGCGTATTCAGTGTTACTATAAATAATAATGAAAAAATAAATACTCAGAAAAGAAAATCTAAAAGTATATTATAAGGAGATCGGAGGCTTTCAATGATTATGATTAAAAAGAAGTCAGGGTAAACTTTTGTTTAGGATGACAGGCCAATTAGTGTGTTTGTGTGTGTGTGAACATGTTTGTGCATAAGTACTGGATGTACGTGCACAAAATAATGGACAAAGAAAAATAAAATTGGAAGAGTCCATAATTTCTGAATGAAAGAAGAATGAAATCATTAAATGAACTACTTGTAAATAGGTACATATAATTTACTTTATATCTCCCACAATTTCTTTTTTTTCTTTTTTTTTTAAGATTTTATTTATTTATTTGTCAGAGAGAAAGATCACAAGCAGGGGAAGCAGCAGGCAGAGAGAGAATCAGGCTCCCTGCTGAGCAAAGACTGCAATGTGGGGCTCAATCCCAGGACCCTGGGATCATGACCAGAACCAAAGGCAGATGCTTAACCAACTGAGTTACCCATGTGTCCCCTCCCACAATTTCTTACCCAACTCTATCTAGCAATAAGTTTTCAATTTTAATAATCAAGTGCTAAGGTTAGAGGAAAAACTCATATATTAAATAAAGATTTAAATCAAAATTGGTTTTTGATGTGGATTAGGTTAGCTATTTCTACAATTCAGGACTCTGCACAGTACTTTTTTCATATACCTCTAGAAAGAAATAACTAATACAGTTTAAGAAGTGGCTCAGATTTTTCAAAAGTCAAAGGACTTTGTCACCAATGAAGTTTCATGAAAGGCAAATCTGAAGCTATTAAAAGTCAAATCTCTACCTCACATCAGTCAGAATGGCTAGTATCAAAAAAACAAGGAATAACAAGTGTTGGTAAAGACATGGAGGAAAGGAAACCCTCATGCACTGTTGGCAGTAATATAAATTTGCAAGGCCCTTATGGAAAACAGTATGGAAGTTCCTCAAATAACTAAAAATAGAAGTATCATATGATCTGTAACTCCAGTTGTGGGCGTTTGCCTGAGGAAAATGAAAAAAACACCAACTCAAAAAGATATATGTACACCTATGTTTGTTGCAGCATTATTTACAGTATGTAAGCAACTTAAGCATCCATCTATAGATGAATTGATCTGGAAGATGTGGTATGGAATAGAATATGAAATTCACAATGGAATATTACTCAGCCATTAAAAAGCATTAAATCTGGCCATTTGTGACAACACAGATAGACAGTATTATGCCAAGTGAAGTAAGTCAGACAGAAAGACACCATATAATTTCATTTACAGTAGAATCTAAAAAACAAAACAAGCAAACAACAACAAAAAGAGAAACAGATTCATAAACAGATTCATAAATACAGAGAACAAACAAGCAGTTGCCAGCAGGGAGGGGGGTGGGAGGATAAGTGAAATAGATGAAGAGGATTAAGAGGTACACACTTCTGATTATAAAATAAGTCATAGACACGTACAACATAGGGAATATATAAGCCAATCATATTGTAATAACTTTGTAAAAAAAAAACTCAAATCTTAAAAACATGCTTTTTTGACATTGCTGCATGGAAGTATATAACAATCCAATTTATCACCAATTACCCATATATTCTCAAATATCTAAATATTTCCAAAGAATGTGGCCCCAGGGGCTCAGGTATACTGATTTTAATTTGAGAAGTCAACCAGAAGTCAACCTGTGTTGAAACATTGTTCTCTCCTTCTTGACATAGCAAAGAAGTGAATCCCTCTACCATAATTATAAGCAGAAAGTTTATATCTTACAGAACACTGAGCGGGAAGTTTTGGCCTTTGAAACATTTCCCTTTGGACCACGGGGGCATGCAACAGGGAGGTGGAAGGAGCAGAAGGTTTGAAGATGTGAGTTAGATTGCGAAGGCTAAGAGGGCCTCAGTCCTATATATGCTCTCCCAGGCATCTGGGTGGAAAGGAGCCAATGCTCAAACTCTTTTGTCTTTGCAACAATGAAGAGAAAAAAATTCAATTTCTGAGTGATGTCTCAGAAGTTGTTTTCACTCAGTTTTGTCCCTTCTGGCTCTAAAATGAACGAAACAATTCCAGAGCAGGCTTCCAATACGTCAAGCTGAAACTTTGAAACAAAGTTCCTGCCAGTTCTTTCTATGAAATCTTGAAGTTTTTTGACACTAGTTTTATTATACTACTCTCCTGGGCTCAGTGTGAACAGAGAATCCAGAAGCTGAGCGGGGAGCAAATTTAAACCCGGGATGGAGGATGGGGGTTCTGCAGGGCTAGAACAGGGTGAGCACCACAGGTGGCTTTAATATCCAACAGCTGCTAGAGATCATAACCCCGCTGCTCGTTCTCTTCCCCCCGCCAGAATCCTATGTTTCAAAGATTATTATAACTAAAGGGACTTCGCTGCCATCTAATCTGAATAATGAACTCAAGCTCCAAAACAATCAAGGATTTTTTTTTCTTTTAACTAAATGTACCTGAATGTAGTAGACTGACTTTAACCACCAAACCAAAGTCTTAAAATCCCAGGGGAGGAAGAGAAGAGGGTAAAAAATTTACATAAGGCAGCCGGGGACGGGGTAAAGAGTGAGGAAAGATGGGGTAAACAGGGATTCCCGGGACAAGAGCCTTCTCCCATTGGAGCTAACTTTTCAAGCCCGCATATCTCCAAGGCCCTGGCATACTCACTGCGTGTCCAGGCGTGAAACAGTCCCGCCCGGGGTCCACACGCGGGCGAGCACAGTGTCCGTGCGCGGGTTCATAGTCCCGCGACGCCGGGAGCGGTGCCCCGTCCCCCGTAGACAATGCCGCGCGCGCTTCCCGCGGCTTCTGCGGGATCCGCGCCCCGCGCCGCCCGCCACCCGCTGCGTCGCCGCGCGGGGACACACTCACCGACACCAGGAATTCCAGCGTGCCCACATAGTCCCGCTCGGTCTTCTGGAGCTCGCTGAGCACGCACACGCGCAGGCGAAGCTGTTTCTCCAGGTCCTTGGCGCTCTCGGCGCGGCTGTCCCCGCGGTTCTCGTCGGTCATTGTGTGCGGCAGGACGCTGGGCGGCTGGGCTGCGCTCTATCCAGCGCGCGGACTGGTGCCCGGCCCCGCGCCGGCCAGAGGGGAAAGTTGCTGCCTACGAGAAGTCCGAGGAGGTACGGGCGACTTTACATGCTGGGGAGAGGCTGGGGTGTTGGGAGAGGAGAGGGCGCTCGCTGGAACTCCGGCGCGGGAGGCGCGAGGCTCTGAGCAGACAACTCCCAGGAGAAGCGGCCCCGGCCGGGGACCTGCACGCCGAGCCCCGCGGTTCCGGCCTCACGCGGCCGGGGCTGGAGGAGAGGCAGCTCCGACAGCCAAAGCGGTGACTTGGACATTAATCAAATGCTTTGTATCCATGTGACTCCGACCCTTTACCCTTCGCCAAATCTCAGGAAAAAGGAAACAACCCTGGGGAAGTGTGTTGCATGCCAGCTAACTAAGCACACACACACACAAACACACACACACACGGAGTCAGCACTTGAGATAGAACTAATTGGAGATTCCCAAACCCAGGAGGACGAACTCCAAGACACAGCTCGAGGGTTGCTTCTATAACTCCCGCCTATTGTTTAGCTTTAATGTGTTTTGTACAAATCCTGAAAGCAAAGAAACAAGTCCCCACGGTTACATAACTGGATGGGAACAAAACAACCATGATATTGACACTCCCATCTTTGAAAAGAAACACATTGATTTTTGGTTTTGTTTGGGCACAAAATAGGTTTGCTTTTAAAAGTCCCCCAACCTAGAATAATTCACAGGGCAGATACCCTCCTGCCTGCACTTGGAAAAGTCAATTAGCATAATAAATGAAGACACTATGGGAAAGTGACAGCCCTGGCCCAAACAACAGACTCCAGATAGAATGAGCATCCCCATTGCACTGTGCTGCTTTGGAGGGATGCTTTGCATGCCTATAACTTTTTTCAATACCAAGATAGTATGTAAATTCAATCACAGGCAAAAATGCTTGTGCCAATTTTGTTTCTAAGAGCTGCTATGATTTAACACAGTGTCACTAAATGAGCAGCTTTGTCTAAAGCTGTTATTGAGGGGTTATCAAAAGATATGTAGATACACATAAAAGTATATAGATACAGATATATTCTTAGGATTTGAAAAAGGAGAGAAACACTGAGCATGTCTTGATTGTAATGTGTATGTTTATTGCCTTTTCTCACTTGGAAACAGAATCAGAAGCTAATGAGCACTGAACATTTACAATTCCAAGAAGAATAATCCATATATATTTTTGTCTTTATATTATCCACATTGATTTTTCAGTGTCATTTTATTCCTACTTAGAACTTGAAGCACTCCACACTAATGACATTTAAATATACTGAAGAGTGAATGGTTTTGATGAAAGAAAGTAGCATGTTAATTTTTTCCAATAGTTGAAAGCATTAGCAAAACTCTAAAAATAAAAGATATTTTCCACATTACTTACATTAAAATAATTATCAGAGATATCTTTTCAGAGCATGATGAATCCCTACATCCCTCAAAGAGCAAAGAGGGAGTGAAATATTCTTCTTTTATTAAGGGCACAGCTTTTGAATGTGTGAGGAGCTGATGGACAAGATATGATTTTCCTTTGTTTTGTGCATGCCTATCTACAGGTAGCTCTGAGCAAAGGACAAATAAGCAAATGGCTTCACACCTTGTGGCAGAAGAACAAAGGAGGAGGGGCATTAAAGAGCAGATCTCATAACCCCTAGTAAACAATAAACAAAAGAAACAAGGGAGGACAAAGGAAACACACATCCAGCAATGAATGGGAAAATCAAACATGGTTTAGCCTTTACACAATGTACCACAAGGAATGAATGCATTTCCTCCTTACATCCACCCTTCTCCAATGTAAAAAGTGAGTAAATAAATCACGCTTTCCATTCAGGCACTCTTATAGATAAATATATACATATACACATATATATATGTATATATACATATATATATGTGTATATGTATATATTTCTAAAGAATTGCCCCCCAAGTTTGAGAGCTGTTTATGCCATTATCCTTCTATCAAAAATAGTTAGTTTATATACAACCCACTAGAGCTTCAGCCTCATCTCTGAGAGTAATGTTTTGAGCTTGAATCTCCAGTGGGGTTTTACCTACCTAAACCATTTGCCTTGAATCTACAAACCTGTATTGAGTACCTCTATGTGCATTGCATGGACCTATGGACTGAGGACCACAGAGACCTGATCTCTAGGCAAATATTTCTGAAGGTATTTCATAGACCATTACACGGAGGTCTTGTTAAACATTTCTGGGCCTCATCCTAAATGTACTGAATGAGAATCTCAGAGATGCAAGCCCTAAACTCTTTTGATGGGTTTTCATATTATACTTAGCCCCACTAACATTTGAGAGCCACCATTATAAGGAATTGTAATTGAGTAGGAGAGTGTTATAAATATAAGTAATTCTGTTAAAAGGAAGCTGCAAGGGGCACCTGGGTAGCTCAGTGGGTTAAAGGTTCTGTCTTCAGCTTGAGTCGTGATCTCAGGATCCTGGGATCGAGCCCTGCATTGGGCTCTCTGCTAGGCAGGGAGCCTGCTTCCTCCTCTCTCTCTGCCTGCCTTTCTGCCTACTTGTGATCTCTGTCAAATAAATAAATAAAATCTTAAAAAAAAAAAAAAAAAGGAAGCTGCAAGGCATGCTTTGGAAAAAAAAAGTGCAAGGACGTTAACAGAAAAATATTCAAGTATGCACATCCAATTGTCTCTCAGAAGTGCCCATGTAGAAATTATTATGATATTAACAGTTTCTCCCCATTATTCTGTTCCTCGGTGTATTATTCCTCAACACCATTTGTAATTAATGAACAGCTTCAGAACACCATGTAGGGCCTTCTGCCAGGCACCTCTCAATGTCTTCTATAGCCCTGGCAGGAGTTCTTAATTCCTTATCAAAGACTTAAGAGCATAAGAAAACAGGCCTGAGTATCTGGAAACCTTCACTTTGATGGTAAATAAGGTCTTTCATAAACTCTGAATGTGTTGTATCCCTCCCCACTTCCTCTATTGAAACTTTAAGCTCTGTCTGCCAGGAAAAGGAAAGCAACAACAAAAATGATGGACAGGATCCAGTTTTTTCCTGAAATACTAATGAGGTTGAAGCATCCAATAAAAAGGGGATGGGAAAAAAGAAGATAGTGAGAAAAGGCTAAGTGGTAAACTAGCCCAGCCATTAAGTTTGTTTCATATGCATGAACTTGTTCCGGTTGGAATCTATTATTATAGGGTTCAAAGAGCCAAAGTACAATGCACAGTAGGTTTTCTTTGGTCAGAGTTAGAGGAGAACAACTCCTGGACAGAAGAACCCAAGATGGTCTCTCTAAAAAAAAAGAGTTCCCAGCTTGTATTTCTGATAGAGATCATTTTAGCTTGCCTGCCATTCCGGTACTAGTGTTTGCCCAGGTGAAGTAATAAATCAGATTTGATGTGGAAGTCATCAAAAGACAATAGCACTGGCTTAAAAAAAGAAAGAAAGATCACTTCATTGCACGGCCATCTTGTTAAACAGAGAATTCTAGGAGTCAGACTTTTTTATTTATAAGTAAAATTGATTCTGGCATTTCCTTTACTACTCTAGCCTATGATAGATGATTCTAGACTATACTAGTATAAAGATATAGGTATCTTGGAGCTGTATAGAGCATAATTAAGAGTCTTGGACAAGAAATAATTCTAAAAATACTTATTACTTTAGGATTTTAGAATGTGTATTACCTAAAAGGACAAAATATAGTTTCACAGCCATATTTTAATTTTAGATACAATGTTCATGGCATAGCAAACTAAATAAATGTTTGAATAGGATTCCTTTAGGAAGACTCTAAAGTTCTTAAAAGTGTGGGCCTTTCTACACTACCTTGATCAAACCCAAATCATCCTCACAGCCGTAATCTAACATGTAATGGATAATCACTTTACTCATTATGGAAACTTAACCTACAACTGTTAGGTCCGTAATCAAAGGAGCGAGACTGATACAGAGCGAAAGTCAAGCAAAGCTTTATTTCGCGCCAAGCATCGAGAATCAAACCAACCGTTCAGGGCCACCTCTTACAGAGAGGGTGGCCACCCCCAGCCTCACAGACTAACTTTTATAGAGCAAAGGCTATATGGTTGAGTGTGGCCACACACAGGTGGCCAATGAGATTGCAACACACAGAGAAAGCTGCACAGTCATGCTAGGTCACACACGGGTGGCCAATTGAATTACAATTCACCCCATAATAGCTATTTGAACGAGTCTATCTCCTTGGTCAGAATTGGCGCCCAAAAGGCACCCAAAAGGTGGGGCCCACACTCCTTGATAGCTAGGGAGACAATATGCATATGCCACTGATTGGATGTCTCCACTTCACCCAACTCATCACTACATTCGAGCTCTGTTATCCCCACCTGACCTGACCCGCCCTTGTATTTGGGCTCTGTCATCAGGAACTGTCAACCATATTTTACTGGTTCCCAGACTTGCTTTTAAGTTATTTCCCCTTGGGGAGGTGGGGCAGGGTCAGTTTAAGTTTTACTGCATAAACAACAAAATGGCTGTTCAACCAAGGTGGAGCCACTCTGGCTAAATAGGCCCTTACACAACCATGCCTGCAAACTAAACAGCCAGTTTTTGTCTATGGTTAATCTCAGAAGAATATCATTCTTACATCGTACCATCTGCCTGCTTAGCTCCCTTTGAAAATCCTCTCCAACCTCATAAACCTCAAGTTATACCTTATTTCTCTCCTCCCCGTAAAAACTTCTACCTGGTTGTCTTGTTGCTTGTGATCTATTAACACCCTCTCTTGTGTCCTCCAAGGTTTTCATTCTAATATATATAAATGTACATGAGATATATAATATATGTAATAATATCTTATTATTATCAGTATCTATATGTAACATATGTAATTTATAAAAATTATATGTCTTTCATGTCATTGCCTGTGTGTCTTATCCTGGTTTCCTTAGAAAGCAGAGAGGAGACAATAGCTAACGTGAAGATAATATATAGGGTAATGTGATCCTGGGGGGGGAAGTGTGAGGGAAGACAGAGTGAAACAGAGAAAAAGGGAAAACCAATACAAGAATACAAAATAGAGTTGACCATTCCAGTGAGAAACTAGTTGCTCTCTTCTACAGGACCTACTGAGTAGTCTTAGAAATATATCTCAGAACTATTCCGGGAGAAGAAAGAGGGAAGCATTTATTCATTATTTCCTATTCCCAGGTGGTCAAGGATTCCTCCATAAGGCATTCATAGGACCTTGTACTTGCATGGTGCCCTTGCATGAATGCTTAGAGGTTTGCACAGATAAAACCAGAGTCAGGAAGCAAGAAGGGTGAGGCACTCTTAGATTGTTCCTGTATGAAGTTGGTGAGAGCATTTGAGGAACTGCATCCATGGTCATCAAGAATAAGAGAAGAGGTCAAGAGAGTTTTTCTCTTGACCTTCTCTTGAAGGGTTTGAATCTGCTTCAGATCCCTCAGGATAAAGGTGAATGTCATTTATGACCCAGCCTCTCAGGGTTTATTTCATGCCACTGCCACCTTGCAAACGAACCCCAGCCATGCAAAAGTACTTTCAGAATTCTTAAATGCCAAGATCCATGGCACAGTCCTTTTCCTTATCATAGCATCCGTTATGTTCGTTGTAATTGCCAGATCAATTGATGGAATTCTTTACAGGACCACAGTATCTTGAAGGAAAAGACAGTGTCACCACAGCTTCTCCAGAATCTGGCATACAGTCTTGTTAAATATATATTTGTTGGTCTCACTTATTTGTGGAGCATAACAAATAACATGGAGGACATGGGGAGATGGAGAGGAGAGGTAGTTGAGGGAAACTGGAAAGGGAGATGAACCATGAGAGACTATGGACTCTGAAAAACAACCAGAGGGTTTTGAAGGGGCAGGGGGGAGGGGAGTGGGAGGTTGAGGAACCAGGTTGTGGGTAATAGGGAGGGCACGTACTGCATGGAGCACTGGGTGTGATGCCAAAACAATGAACACTGTTATGCTGTAAATAAACAAATAAATGAATTAAAAATATATATATATATATATACATATATATATATATATATATATATTTGTTGATCAAATGAATGAATGAATTGCACTGGAACTCTTTAATCATTCTATCTCTAAACAAAAATGGTCTTTTTGTTTAGACTTGGCTTTTTGCTTCTCCTCTAACATTTCTTCAGGAGAAGATAAGATAGATACCCTTTTATTTTCTCAAAGAAAAATGGTGTATATGTAAATAACTGTCACTATGAATTATGAGGCTGTTTTTAGGGGACAAGAAGAAACTACAAATATTACATTTCTTGTATTCTCAAAGAAGTATCATTCATCTCACCTGAAATATGGCAATTACATAACTAAAATCCATATACACTATTCCTAAACCAATCATGGAAAACTGAAAGAAATACATGATAATAAATTCAGGAAAGAAATCACATTACCAAAGCAGAAAAGCAAGTTTACTGAAAACAGATATATAATGTATTAGGCTAGAGAGTTCCTATAAACCCCTTATATTCCACCTTCCCAACACAGATTTTCTTATTGTGAGCATCTTGCATTAGTGTGGCACACTTGTTATAATTAATCAGCCAATATGTATAAATTAATATTAATGAAAATCTATAGTTTAAATTAGAATCCACTCCTTCTTTGCACATTCTGTGTGTTTTAACAGATGTATGATAAAGGGGCGCCTGGGTGGCTTAGTCTGTTAAGCATCTAACTCTTGATTTTGGCTCTGGTCATGATCTCAGTGTCCAGAGATGGAGCCCTGCATCAGGCTCTGTGCTAAGAGGGGAGTCTGCTTCTTTGCCTCTCTCTCTCTCCCCCTTCCACCATGCTCTTTTTCTCTCTTTCTCTTCAATAATAAGTAAATCGTTTTGAAAATGGATGACATATATCCACCATTACAGGTCAGAAAATAATTTTTAAAAGTGCCCTGCTCTCTACATATTTACTCCTCTCTCCATTCCCCCCTCCTGGCAATTACTGATCTTTTTACTGTCTCTGTAGTTTTGTCTTTTAAAGAATGACATATAGTTACAGTCATACATTATGTACATTTTCAGACAGGCTTCTTCCACTTAGCAATCTGCCTTTAAGTTTCCTCCATGTCTTGGGGTGCCTGGGTGTCTCAGTGGGTTAAGCCTCTGCCTTCGGCTCAGGTCATGATCTCAGGCTCCTGGGATTGAGCCCCACATCAGTCTCTCTACTCAGCAGGGAGCCTGCTTCCCCCTCTCTCCCTACTTGCCTCTCTATCTACTTGTGATCTCTCTATATATATCAAATAAATAAAATCTAAAAAAAAAAAAAAGTTTCCTCCATGGCTTGATAGCTCATTTCTTTTTATCACTGAATAAAATTCCATTATCAGGATGTACCAGCTTATTAACTTACCTGTTGAAGGACATCTTGAATGTTTCCAAGTTTTGGCAATTAGGAAGAAAGCTACTAAGAACATTATTGGACAGGTTTTATACAGATAGAACATTTCAGCTCCTTCGAGTAAATACCAAGGAGTATGACTGCTGGATCACAAGATGAGAGTGTATTTCTGCCAAACTGTTCTGAAGAGACTGTATCATTTTTTTATTCCCATCAGCAGTGAACGAACATTCCTGTTGTTCCACCAGCCTTTGGCGGTATCAGGATTTTGGATTTCGGCCATTCTAACTGGTATGTAGTTGCATCCTATTGTTGTTTTATTTTATAATTCCCTAGTGCCATACAAGACTGAATATCTTTTCATATGCTTACTTGTCATCTGTATATCCTCTTTCATAATCTGTCTGTTAAGGTCTTTGGTCCATTTTTAATTAGGTTGTTTTATTATTACTGAGCTATAACAGCTATTTGTATATCTTGTACAACGGTCCTTTAATCAGATGTGTCTTTTGCAAATATTTTCTCCCAGTCTGTGGCTCATCGTTTTATTCTTTTGACGTTGTCTTTTGGCAGAGAAGATCTTGATTTTAATGAAGTCCAACTTATCAAGATTTTCTTTCATAGATCACATTTTTGGCACTCTATCCAAAAAATGTTTGGCTTTATCATTGTCACACCCAAAGTCACCCATATTTTCTCTTAGGTTGTCTTCTCAGATGTTTAGCTTTGCATTTTACATTCAGGCCCATGATCCATGAGTTAATATTTTTGAGAAGTGTAAGGTCTTTGCCTAGATTTGTGGGGGTTTTTTGGTTTGTTTTTTGCATTGGTTGTCCAGTTGTTCCTGCATGATTTGATGAAAAGATTATCCTTTCTCTATTAAATTGCCTTTGCTCCTATCTCAGAGATCAATTGATTATGTTTGTGTGGGCCTTTTTCTGGACTCTTTATTCTCTTTCCTTGATCTACTTGTCTATTCCTTCCCCAGTACTGCACTGTATTGATTACTCTAGATTTATACCATGTCTTAAAGTTACTCCTCTGACTTTGTTCTTGGCCGTATCGAATTGGCTTTTCTGGGTCTTTTGCCTCTCCACATCAACTTTAGAATAGTTTTTCCAATATTCACAAGTTAGCTTGCTGAGATTTTGTTTGGAATTATGTTGAATCTATATATCAAGTTAGAAAGAACTGACGTATTTACAATATGGAATATCTCTACCCGTGAACATAGAATATCTCTTCATTTATTTGGATCTTCATTGATTTCTTTCATCAGAGTTTCATTATGTTTCTCATATAGATATTACATGTACTTTGTTAACATTATACCTAAGTATAATTTTTGGTACTAAAAGTAAGAATGAAGCTGCTATAAACTTTAGTGTGCAGGTTTTTGTGTGGACATGAGGTTTACCAAGAATGGTCTTGTGTTTTTTATTTCAAATTTTAATTATTCATTGCTAGTATAGAAGAAAGCAATTGGCTTTTTATATTAGCCTAGTATCCTTCTAGCTTGTTTTAATCACTTACTAGTAACAGGAGGTTTTTAATGCTATTGTTTTGGATTTCCACATAGACAATCATGTCATCCTACAGCAAGGACAGTTTTATTTCTTCCTTCTTAATCTGTATACTTTTTATTTCCTTTTCTTATTTCATTACATTAGCTAGGATTTAATACGATATAAAATAGAAGTGGTGAGAGCACATATCTTTGCCTTATTCTTTTTTTTTAAGATTTTATTTATTTATTTGACAGACAGATCACAAGTAGGCAGAGAGGCAGGCAGAGAGAGAGAGAGGAGGAAGCAGGCTCCCCGCTGAGCAGAGAGCCAGACATGGGGCTCGATCCCAGGACCCTGGGATCATGACCTGAGCCGAAGGCAGAGGTTTAACCCACTGAGCCACCCAGGTGCCCCAGCCTTATTCTTGATCTTAGTGGGAAAGCATCTAATTGCTCACCATTAAGTATAATATTAGCTGTAGGTTTTCAAGGATGTTCTTTATCAAGTTGAGAGAGGGTATGCCCATTTTTGATAGTTGTTTTAATTCTTATATTGGCGACATCTGTAAATAAGCAGCACACTTAAAATACTCCTTCCTGTTGCAGAAAAGTCATGCAATGTCTCCTGACTACCCACTGTATTACATGAGACTATTAACAATTCTGCCTTTCTTTTTCTGACTCACCACCTTCCACCTTTACCTTTTAATCAGTATCTTTACTTTTGTACTGTCAGGATTGATAATATTTATCTTGTATTCTGTAACTACATTTAAGACATCCACGTTTCTTTTTAAAAGTTTAAAATCAATTAACAGTGTATATATTATATGACCACTTAAATAATGCTCATTGCATAAATAAGTAGTACAATAAAATTGCACTTCCTTCTCTTTAGGTCCAAATTCAAAACACTCAGGACACTCAGGGACCTCCTCTAGGTTAAATGGGTTCTGTTTCATAACACACCATCAATTGCTGAAAGACCTGTATGACATTGGGTTTCTTTCATATCTGAACCATGACTTTACTACACAGTCTGTTAGGTTTTGGTTTTACTTTCTATTTTTGGTAGAGATTCTAATTTTCTGTGGAGAGAAGAACTATATCCTTTCGTTGGAAAATCACTAATATTCTCCAGCCCCTTAGGTACTATCTGTTGCTCTGTTTTGTTTTTATTCTGTTTATTCTTCTTGGAGTCCTTGATTTCATTCCCACACTGGACTGATTAAGTACCTGATCAAAAACTGTCATCCTGGGATTGTTTTTCCAAGGCCTCCAGGTGAATTCTACCATCTCTCTTTTCAGAGTCTTTTCTCTTGGTATATTCATTTTCTAGGGCTGCCATAACTAAGTTTTAACATCTCACAGTACTGGAAGCTGAAAGTATAAGATCAGGAGGTTGAAAAGGTTGATTTCTTCCAAGGTCTGTGAGGAAGAATCTGGTCATCCCTCTCTCCTATTGTTGGGTAACCTTACATATTCCTTAGCTTGTAGATGTGTTCTCCCCATGTCTTCACATTGTTTTTCTTCTGTGCATGTCTGTGTTCCCTTTTTAGAAGGACACAGTCATATTGGATTATGGTCTCTCCTAATGACCTCATCTTAAATTGATCTGAAAAACTTTGTTCCAAAGAAGGTCACATTCATAGGTACTGGGGACTAGAATGACAAAATCTTTGGGGAGCATACAATTCAACTGACAACACTTGATATCTACACCCATTTTACTGGATTATATCTCAAATGACTTCCTTTACAAGAGTGCATGAGATATAAATTTTCTGAGTCCTGGGATCTCTAAAATGTAGTTATTTTGCCATGATGCATTTGCTTCAGAATTATTATCCATTAGAACTGGAAATACCATTGCTCATTTTTCTCTTACCACTTGTGTTGGTGATTAGAAGTCCAGTGCGACTTTGACTCTATCCTTTGTAGATGACCTGTTTTATCTATGTGAAAGTTTTTTAGAATGCTCTTTCTTTTGTGTTCTGACAGAAAGATTTCAGGCATATGTTTACATCTGGATTTTCTCTTAATTTACTAGGAACCTGATAGACTCAAACAGAATAGTGTTTTCTGACCTCTGGGAAAGTTTTTGTGTAGTATTTCTTTAAAATTTCTTTCTCTTAGTGGGGCACCTGGGTGGCTCAGTTGGTTAAATGTCTGACTCTTAATCTCACCTCAGATCTTGATCTCAGGGTTGTGAGTTCAAGCCCATTGAACTTCATGCTAGGCATAGAAATTTTTTTAATTAAAATTTAAAATTAAAATTAAAATTCCTTTACCTTTGTTAATGTATGCCCATTTTTTCTGGAAATCCTGTTAGTTGAGTTGGATCTCTTAGAATTATACTCTGAATATATTATCTAGTTCAAGTGTTCAATTTCCTTGTTTCGTTGTTGTTGCCTCTGTCTCATTCAGTCTCTTTGTTTCTTTCTTTATGTTGTGAAAGAACTACTCACATTATATTCTAACCCTTCTTTAAATATTTCATTTGGCATATAATTAAATATGTAATACATGTTCCAATTTTTTCCTTTACTGTTCTTTCTTGTAGCATTCTGCTCTTGTACTTGGGGGTACTACCTTCTCAAATCTTTCTCTGAAATTTCTTTGTTTCTTCTAGGGACAATTTTTCTGTTGTTGTTGGCTTTATGGTTTTTTTCTTTTTCTTTTCTTTTCCTTCTTCTTTTTTTTTTTTTTTTTTGGTCTGTCTTTCTTTTATCCAGTCCTTTTGTGATGTTGACAGTATATTCATTCCAATTAAGAAAAGGGAATGAGAGGGGCACCTGGGTGGCTCAGTGGGTTAAAGCCTCTGCCTTCAGCTCAGGTCATGATCCCAGGATCCTGGGATCGAGCCCCGCGTCCTGGGATCGAGCCCCGCGTCCTGGGATCGAGCCCTGCGTCGAACCCCGCTTTAAAAAAAAAAAAAAAAAGAAAGGAAAAAGGAATGGAATTGTTTGTCTCTGTAGTAGGGACGTGTTTCCTCTATTTATGTAGGTTTGTTTTTCTACTTGGTTTCTCTCATTAATAGACATTTACTGAGACCTTTATGTAGGTGTCTAGGACTTGTCTAAATGAAATGAATTATTTAATGGGTACTGGCAGGTAACAGGTCTTTAGCTGTGGAGGTTCCAACTGCCAAAATGGAGAACTTTACTCTGGGGTGGTGGCACCAAAAGTTCCAATTCTGCCTATATCGATGATTCCATCTTATTAGAGAAGAATCCTTAGGTGTTTTTAGTCTGAGACTGATGCTTGATTTTTACACTAAGCATCAGAAAACACAGAGAAGGGTAGCAAAGAAATGAGCATGTCAGGAGGAAAACATTAGGCTGCTGTGCAAATAGCCTTCTCAGATATGCCACTCTTCTCACTCTTGTTGGCTTTACACCCTCCAACATTCCTCTAGGTCGACCTTCTCCTGTTTTCTGCTCTACACGTGCCTCACTCTCTTTTCCTTGTTGAAAATCTTCCATCCTCTTTTTATCTCTCATAAATGTGTGGAAATCTCTCCCCTGCTCATGTTTCTATTTCATTCCCTTTGCGGCAATGGGTGTTTTCTTTTACTCTTACCTAAGGTTGGTAGGGGGGTTGAAGGGGTTAAGGAAAAACACATACTCTCTGCCCATTATCTTGTACCATCTATAAATACAAATTTCAAATTCTATGTAACACTGCTGCCAGTGGAACATTTAAATAAAAAAGTCTGTATTACCAAAAAGAGAAAACTAGTGGTGACTTCATATCTTGATTAACGACATATATACATACACTTAAATAAGTGTACCCACACAAGATGTGGTAGAACAAATAGCCAGTTCTAAGAGGAAAGTTATGGAACTGAAATACACTAGATGGAAGAGTTTACATAATTTTTTAAAAATAGTAAATGACTCTTTTTTTTAAAGATTTTGTTTATTTATTTGACAGAGAGAGAGATCACAAGTAGGCAGAGAGGCAGTCAGAGAGAGAGGGGGAAGCAGGCTCCCTCCTGAGCAGAAAGCCCGATGTAGGGCTCAATCCCAGGACCCTGAGATTGTGATCTGAGCCAAGGGCAGCAGCATTAACTCACTGAGACACCCTGGCGCCCCTACATAAGTTTTTAAAGATAATACTAGATAGTGGGTTACACAACATGTGGTATTTTACAGCATAACTGACCTCATTCAACCATTGTAGGTAGATAATGCCCCTTAATGAATTCCCTATATCCACATCATTTAGTAATTTGACAATTTGGTTGCTCCCACTAAGGGATAGAGTCTTTTTTCCCACTACCTTAAGTCTTCACTGACCTTGTGAATTGCCTTTTCCAAAAGAATGTGATAGAAGTGATGATCTATAAGTTAGAGATTACGCCCTTAGAAAAACTTGTAACTTCCATTTTTGCCCTCTTTTTTTTTTCATTTTGCCCTCTTGAAAACCTGAGATCATCATCTAGACAAAAGCCCAGAGTAACCTACTGTAGAATTGGAAGCCACGTGGAGAAGAGCCAAAGTACCTTAACCAACAGTCATCATCAGTTGTCAGACATGAGAGTGATGCCATCTGGGACTCTAGTTCCAAGTGAGCTGTCACATGACTGCAACCATATGAATGAGCTCAGCCAAGAACAGAAGAAGAAACACTCATGTAGTCTACTCACAAAATTAAGAAAAATAATAAATATTGATGTTTTAAGTCACTAAGTTTTGGAATGTATTTTTTTTCTTGAGCAATGGATTTTTAAAAACAACCTCTAACAGAAGTTCTGAACTTTGTGTCTAATTGAACATTTGGTGGGGGGGTAGAGGGAAAGGAAGAGAAGGAATCTTAAGCTGGCTCATGCCCAGCATGACATGGGGCTCTGTCTTACAACCCTGAGATCATGACCTGAGCCAAAATCAAGAGTTCAATGCTTCACCAACTGAGCCACCAAGGTGACCCTCTTATTGGGCCATTTTAATGGTACAAATTCATTCCTTCAGCAATCAATGTGATTGAAGGAATTCTGTATACTGATTGGCTTAGGTCTGAATTTTTGCTTTTCCTAGAACTAGGTAGTGTAGCAAGAAGTTGTCATGATTGGCTTAGGTCAAACCAGGTCATCCCTAGCACTGAGGGTGGGTTCAATCTCCTAGAACCAGTGGAGTAGGAGTAAAGGGGATGCTACAGAGGCAATTACAATGTCTAGGACATGTGGGAGGAGGCTAGTAACTCACCTTAGAGAAGTTTCTGTTCATGACCATTATTCATTGTTGCTTCTCTTGAAACCAACATTATCACTATGGAAACTGCTGGCACCTTTGCCCAACTTGCAACTATTAGAATTGTCACCTTTGAGTCTACCTAATCGCTGCTTCCATTACTTCAAGCCATTGCTGCTAACATTATGAAACTACTCCATAGCTTCAGTAATCATGACTTTCAGTGTGAGCTGCAGCTACTGCCAAAGTGCTGGACTGCGTTCCAACCTAAACTGAGCTGAGAACAAGGTATAGAGAAGGTCTAACCAAGAAGGTAAAGTTGGAAAGACAGAAGACATGAGGCAGAAATAAAGGACAAACGGGGAAGAAGAGGAGAGTATGTGGCCCCACCTTGGTTGCAAAGGCACAGAATTCACAGATGGTCTGGAAAAGACTGTGTATCCTGCCATTAGAAGCACAGTAGCTTTGGGGGTGACAAGAACAGCTTTGACTGCAAAATCATCTATAAAAGAGAGAAAAGTCAATGTCTAGTGGAGGAGCCAGAATTTTAGGAAGTACTCTGAGTTCTAGGACACTCACCACAGCTGCCACCCAGAATGATCTGTGGGCCTGCCTTGGAAGTCAAACATCTGGACCTGAAGAGTGTCTCATTGCTTCCAGGATCTCATTCATACATTCCCTCAACAGCTGCCAGAGAGGATTTTCTCACTTTAACAACTGTGAAGCCCTAGGAGGTTCTGTGTATTCCCACTTCTTATGTTTGGCTGCTGCTTTGAAAGTGCTCTGCAGCTGCACCCCAGGTCAGGTTGACATGTGTAGTCTGTGGGATGTGGGGAGAGTAAAAAAGAAAAAGCTGGAAGGGGATATGCATATCCCAGGCAGAATTCTCTCAGCTCTTACATTCTGTCCTCTCACATTTGTACGCATTTGAGTCATATTTTATTTTTTAAAATGTGGTGCCAACTTAATGGGTTCTACTTGATCATATTTTCTTTTTGAGTGTGCATCCATATTCATAAAAGCATTGGATGATTAGTTTTCCTTTTTTGTGCTCTCCTTAACAAGTTTTATTATTAAAGTTAACCTGAATTCTTACCATAAATGAGAAATCATCTAGAAAAATCTGTGGTCTGGAATAGTTTAAATAACATTGAAATTATCTGGATTAAACATGTGAGCTGGAAGTCAGTTATAAGACACCCAATTCAATTGTAGTCCCTATTTAAATAGTAGTGATTAACCTAACTTGCAACATCTATTTATATTCTCTTGTGAAAAAATTTGGTAGTTTATATTTTGCACAATAATCTTTATTTCTCCCTAGCTTTTCATTTCATTGTGATATAATTGAATACAAAAATGCCATATTTTAATCTCTTCTATGTCAGTGTTGTGTCTTTTTTATTTCTAACATTTTATTTTATTTATTTATTTTTAAAAAGATTTTATTTATTTATTTGACAGACAGAGGTCACAAGTAGGCAGAGAGGTGGAGGGGGGCAGGCGGTAGGAAGCAGGCTCCCCACCCAGCAGAGAGCCCCATGCAGGGCTCCATCCCAGGACCCTTGAGATCATGACCTGAGCCGAAGGCAGAGGCTTTAACCCACTGAGCCACCCAGGTGCCCCTATTTCTAATATTTTATATATTTGTTTTGTGTCCTTTTCTTCTTAACCAAGTTTGTGAGGAGGTTTTCTGTTTTACTGGTCTGTAAATGGATCTAGCTTTTGGAATTTCTAGTCTTTATATATTTTTTCCTCTTTAATTATTTTTACCTCTTTATTAATTTTATTTTCTTATTTTCTTCACATTTCTCTTGCTGCTGTTTTTCTTATTTCCTAAGTTAATTACTAAGAGCCTATACAATCAATAATTTTTCTTTAATGGTGAGGCTATTTAAGGCTATACATCTTCCAATGCACAGTTTTTTTGTTTGTTGGTTTGGTTTTTTACATCTCAATAATTTTAACTCTCTTCTTTACCCTGCTTCCTTAGCAGTTTGTAATTTCTATTTTGAGTTCTTTGATCCAAGTGATTTAGGAGTATGTTTTTAAATTTTCACGTCACTAGTTTGGGTCATATATTTCATATTTATTTTTAACTCTTAAAAAATTATAATTAGTGATCTCTGCTTTTAAAAAATATATTCAGGGTGCCTGGATGGCTCAGTGGGTTAAAGCCTCTGCCTTAGGCTCAGGTCATGATCCCAGGGTCCTGGGATCAAGCCCTACACTGGGATTCTCTGCTCAGCAGGGAGCCTGCTTCCCCCTCTCTCTTTCTGCCTGCCTCTCTGCCTGCTTGTGATCTCTCTCAGATAAAAAATAAATAAATAAAAAATAAATCTTTAAAAAATACATTCAGTATTTTTTTTCTTGATTTTATTTATTTGCCAGAGAGAGAAATAGGACACACAACCCGTCAGAGACAGAGAGAAAAGCAGGCTCCCTGCAGAGCAAGGAGCCCAATGAGGGACTTGATCCCAGGGTCCTGGAATCATGACTTGAGCCAAAGGCAGCAGCTTAACCAACTGAGCCACCCAGGCATCCCTACATTCAGTATTTATTTGTGGCAAACTGTATGATGACTTTTTATAAAAGTCGTGCCCTGATCATGTGGGAAAAAAAGCTTATTCTCAATATATTATATATACATAAAATTAAGATTTTATGGATTATTTAATTGCATTATATCTTTAATTAATTTTTGTTTTCTCATTTTATCAGATTCTGAAAGAGCTACATCAAAATTCCCACTATAATTAATTATATTTTTATGTTCTTGCACCCTTTTGCACTATGCAGTATTTTTTATTATTGGCTTTAAGAGTAATTCTTGAAATCAACCTATTTCTAGGCTTTTTTTCAATCCAATCTAATAGTGTCTGACTTTTACTAATAGAATCCTATTTAATAATAGAATTTAAAAACAGAATTTAATAATAATAATTAGAATTTTAATAATAATAACAGTGTATCAAAATTATCAAGTAGGATTTATTTTAGGAATGTAAGGGGATTCAACATCAAAATATCCCAATTAACATAATTCTCTAATTAACACATTAAAGAAGAAACTGTTTTCATCATTTCAATACATTCTGAAATAGCACTTGATAGAAGGCAGCCAAAATTGTAGTAAAAACTCTAAGAAGGCATTGAAATAAATGGCTTAAATGTGGTAAAGGCTGTATACTCCAAACCAACAGCAAATATTATTTCAAATGGTGAAATGTTAAAGCAATTTTATTAAAATCAAGAACAAGAAAGAAATGCTCTCTCCTATCATAATTAAACATTAATTCTACAATGCTAGGGAATATGTTAGGTAATAAAATATTGGTAAATATTGAAAGAAGAGATTATCCTTTTGCTAAATGATTTATGCTATTATTAACAGGAAGATTTGATTCCTTTTTAAAAGATAAACATGCAACAATTAGTAGCTTTATTCTGTATTGGGAATAATAAGCAATAAACAGAAATATGAAATATGTTCCATTTGTAATGTGGTTAAAAACCATAGATTTATTTCTAACAGTAAGGGTAAAATGCCAATTAGTTGAATATAATTAGAAGTTATTTGAGGTCATATAACAAGGTCTAAAAAGGGAAAGTCTTTCTATCATTAAAAAATATCTGGAAGCAATCTCACAAAACAAACTGGGGGTTGCTGGGGGGAGGTGGGATTGGGAGAGGGGGAGGGGGCTATGGACATTGGGGAGGGTATGTGCTATCGTGAGTGCTGTGAAGTGTGTAAACCTGGCGATTCACAGACCTGTACCCCTGGGGATAAAAATACATTATATGTTTATTAAAAAAAAAAAAATTTGGAAGGGGAGGCGAACCATAAGAGACTATGGACTCTGAAAAACAACCTGAGGGTTTTGAAGGGTCAGGGGTGGGAGGTTGGGGGAACAGGTGGTGGGTAATGGGGAGGGCACGTTTTGCATGGAGCACTGGGTGTTGTGCAAAAACAATGAATACTGTTACGCTGAAAAAATAAATAAAATGGAAAAAAAATATCTGGAAGCAGTAAAAAAAAAATGTATAAAAAGTAGCGAAGAGATTTGCCTGCAAATATTACAACTTAACATAAAGCCACCATAATCAGAAGAATGATATTAGCACATGAATAGGCAACTTTAACAGAAAATAGTCAATAGATTAATTATAATATATGTAGAAATTCAATATCTAACAAAGGCAGTATTCAAATGTAATAAGGGTGTTAACTAACTGGAATTTAAATAAAAACTTGCAAATTGAGAAAGAATGTAATAGGAAAATTAGGGTCTGCTTCTGGCCATTATGGAATAATAGGGACTGAATTTATCTTCTTTCCCACAGTTCTGGAGCCTGAAAGTTCAGGATGGTAGGTTCTGGTGAGGACCCACTTCCTTTGTCGTGCAAAAGCTCTATTTTTGCTTTTATTTCCCTTGCCTGAGGAGACAGTTCCAGAAAAATACTGCTAAGGCTGATGTCCACGAGATTACTGCCTCTATTTCCTTTTAGGAGTTTTATAGTTTCATGTCTCATTTAGGTCTATAGTCTATTTTGAGTTTATTTTTGTGTATGGTGGTCCAGTTTCATTCTTTTGCATGTAGCTGTCCAGTTTTCCAAGCACCATTTATTGAAGAGACTGTCTTTTCCTGATTGTATATTCTTGCCTCTTTTGTTGTAGATTAATTGATCTTATAAGCTGAGGCTTATTTCTACTCTTACTTTAAATTTCCTGAGAAGCAGAATCAGAAAGCATTCAGGTCAATAGATAAAGAAATTATATTTTTTGTATTAGAAAATCAGAACTTCTGAGACAAATAAGGGCACAACAAATAGAGTACTTGAAATTGGAAAAATATAGATGGTTTGGACTCTGAAAGAGTTATGAACAAAAGTGGCTACCCTACACTTAAGATGTGTTGAGAATCTGAAAATTCTATGGTATTTCCAGGGGTTTGACTTTTATTAAGAATGATAAGCAAAGGGATGCCTGGGTGGCTCAGTTGTTAAGTGTCTACCTTTGGCTCAGGTCATGAACCCAGGGTCCTGGGATCAAGCCACACATTGGGCTCCCTGCTCTGTGGGAAACATGCTTCTCCCTCTCCCACTCCCCCTACTTGTGTTCCCTCTCTCACTGTCTCTCTCTGTCAATAAATAAATAAAATCTTAAAAAAAAAAAGAATGATAAGCAAACTTGAGAACTCCATTAAATCTATCTTATGATTTTCCTAATTGATAAGTGCAATGAAGGTGTCTTGATATTCATAATGAACACTTTTTAACCACACCTGAGTTTATATTTATGAGTTGACTTTTGAAAAGCTCCTAAGGAATGGGACTGGTTGCCAGGGGAACCAGCCATCTGATTGGAGGGTTAGAACTTTCAATCCCACCCTCCTAACCTTCCTGGAAGAGGGGAATGTCTAGAAGTTGAATGTCTTGACAATGGCTAATGATTAAATCAAACGTGCTTATATAATAAAGCCTCCATAAAAACCCAAAAGGTGGGGTTCAGAGAGCTTCTGGGTTGGTGAACACTTGGACGTGCTGGGAGAGTGGCATGCTTGGAGGCGGCATGGAAGTTGTACCCCTTCTCTGGACCTTACCCTCTATATTACTTCCATCTGGCTGTTCTGAGTTATATCCTTTTATAATAAACGAATAGTATAGTCAGTAAAACTTTCTCTGAGTTCTGTGAGCTGCTCTAGCAAAATAATGAAACCCAAGGAGAAGGAAGGGCCTTGGAATATCCGATTTATTGTGGGTCAGAAGCATGGGAGACAACCTGGACTTGTGATTAGCCTTGAGGTGGGGATTGGGGGTTTTTAGTAAGACTGAGCCCTTAACCTCTGGACCAGATACTGTTTTCAATTAGATAGTATCAGAATGACTTGAATTGTAGGACATTGAGCTGGTATCCCAGAATTATTTGGTGATGTGGAAAAAGACATGTACACTGGAATTGGTGTCAGAATCATAGGCCTTATGTCTGCAACCATAGATTTTAAGATGAAAATTTGCCCTATTTATAAGTAAAATGTTCTTATAGTGCTTTAAATTCAAACTATGCCTTAACTGTTGCCACAGGAAAGATATTTACTTATTAATGTTTACCTTAATCCCTAATCTTTATGAACAGAGCAAAGTATTTTTCACTTTATATTTCTCTTCTAGAATTCAAAATAATCTGCTAAAACAGAAAGCACTATTTTTGTTATGATTGACATGGCCTTTGAAAATTTAAAGGCATTGGAGAATATATCTGATAATTTCTTTTGAGATGTTTGAGGAATAGCTAATACAAGCTTTCCTTTTTTAAGAAAAAAAATTTAGGGAAAATGTAGTCAAATTAGATGCCCTGGAAAATTTGCCCTTGATTTTCATCAGAAATTTCCAGTATACCAGTTTTCCTAGGAGTTATTGCTCATGTTGTATGAGAGAAAGTTTTTTTAAATGCTCATTTTAGAAGGAATACTATTTTTATTAGACTGTAAGAAAACTTTTGGATGGATGAATGTGGGATTTTAAAAATGTACTTGTTTGTTTTTAACCAAAAATGATGTCTTATGAAACTGCTTTAGGCCTTTTTCTGGGTTTCTCACTAAAGCAGAGATGAAAGCATATTTGGGAAGTCCAGACAATTCTTATTTTTCAAAAACTGACTAGCTTGGCACAGAAGTCTCCTAGTTAAGAAGAAAATAATGTTCTTGACACTTAAATTTGCCAATCTTTTTATACCTCTTACCCTCTTTCTATATTAGCTTTACTGTAACTATAATCTCTGTCATCCTATCACCAGCCCCACCTTACCCCACACGTTTTGTTCCCCACCCCCATTCTTTGTGACTTTCCATGGACTTTTCCTCAGCTTTGTGAAATGTGCAGGCCAGTTTCAGCTTCTAGGTGGGTCCCCAAGCTTTTCACTCCCTATTTGATTCATGTTCTATAAGCTTTCCTTTACACAAATGTAAGGCTGCTGCTAGGGTCTTCTGAAGAGACCTCACCTGACTTGCATTACCTGGCATAGTCTTCCTTGCCTTACATTTCCTCTGTGATGAGAAAATATTATTGGTTAGCCACAGGTTTTAACTTGATAAGTATTTGTGGAAAAGATAAAAGAAGATAGTGGTAGGTCTGCCCTCAAGTCAAAATCAAGTTTATTAATGGCAATACTGACACCACTAAAGATAAAAACTGGACAAAACAAGCAACCTAGAAACCAAATTTGCAACCCAAATTTTAAGAGATACTGGGGCAAAAGATATATTAATATATATACATACATACTAATTATTAATATATTTACAAATATGGTAGCTATTTTATTCAGACTAGGTTGATGATATAAACACATCCATTTGCAATTAGTGATTGTGTTTTAAGTAAAGAAACTGTAAAATACTTATTTCATTTCAGAAATGCAGTTAATTCAGAACAGTGTGGTTTCCTAATGAATGACATCTCATTTGGATTTCGATGGTCCTGGCCTCGGTGTGTGTGCGTGTGTGTGTGTGTGTGTGTGTGTGTGTGTGTGTGTGTGTTATTATGACAAGACATGAAATAACTTCCTGATCATGATATATATACTGCATAAGAATAAGCAAATAATCTTACCTTCTAACTGGGAGAAATAATGAAATATTTATGGTAATATGTGTTTTTGACATAAACTGAACAGTGTCATTCTCCTATCTTAAACAAATGATAAGCCTTTCATTCCCCTTGTGTCAGCTTTTGCATGATCAAATCTCTATGTCAAGATAAGTCTAGTCTAGTCAAACTTCAAGCAAATTACATTTGTTAGGAAAGTTGGATCAGAAATAAAATCTCTTTTCCTTCAGACCGATGAGTTCATACCCAGAATTAACATTAGTGGGAATTCTTAGACTTTTCAAATGGAGAATAGTCCCCTGCAGAAATGGCAGGGATATAAACCCAGAAAATCTCAGTCATGCCACTTTATATGTTTTCTTCAATTAAAGCCTAAAATTACATCTCCAAAATAATGGGTTTGGGGAATAAAAAATTTTATACAGAATAGCTAAAGGCAAGTAGCCTAATTTTCATTGTAATGTAGTAAATAAGACTAAGAATAAAATTATAGTTTTATGGATATATGCAATGTAAGGAAAGTAAGTGTATTAAAATTAAAATATCATTTCATGGAATGAGCTTCCTGAACTGGTAAATGTGCTGTTCAAAGGAAAATATTTCAAAGGCATATTTTTCTACATGATTAAGATTCTTAAAATTAAAACCCTCTCTTGTAAAATATTCTTCAACTTCAAAGGCATTGCTAGTCAGGAAATGCCCCTGGATTCCTTGGTGACACTTCTCATTTTTTTTCCCAGTAATAGGAAATTACAAACTGAAATACAACAGAACCCACACATCTGTTTGCCACTTTTGCTGTAGGTACTCAATTGATGCAAGATGTGTCTATTGAAGCTTGGGGGAGGTGGCACATAGCAAAGGAATGCCACCAACAAACAGAAGCACCAATTCCAGAGACAAAATCATAAGAGAAGAGAAGAAAAATAAAATAGTCAATTTGTATTTGCTTTAAGTTTTTTTTTTAATATTTTATTTATTTAACAGAGAGAAATCACAACTAGGCAGAGAGGCAGGCAGAGAGAGAGGAGGAAGCAGGCTCCCTGCAGAGAAGAGAGCCCAATGTGGGGCTCAATCCCATCACTTTAAAGTTTATATGCATATATGAGTATGTCTGTGAAAGAGTGTATTTTGTCTGAGAACAAAGGTCCTCAGTAATTATTGGTTGACTGATCAATTTTTGTTTTGCAAAATAGGAATCCCTCTTGAGAAATGACATTAAAATAGTCACCTCTAATTCAAAAGGTAGTTTTCCTATTAATGTTATTGGGATTCAACCTATTTACTTAATTTGCTCAATATATCTGCTATATAAATTAAATATATGTATTGAGAAAAGCATAACACTCTTTTTTTCCCATTTTATTTTATTTTTTTTCTTTTCATTGTTCCAAAATTCATTGTTTACGCATCACACCCATTGCTCCATGTAATGCGTGCTTTTCAAAATACCCACGACCAGGCTCACCCAACCCCCCAACCCCCTCCCCTCCAATACCCTCAGTTTGTTTCTCAGAGTCCACAGTCTCTCATGGTTTGTCTCCCCCTCCAATTTCCTGCATTTCACTTTTCCTCTCCATTTCCCAGTGTCCTCCATGTTATTCCTTATGCTCGACACGTAAGTGAAACCATATGATACTTGACTCTCTCTGCTTGGCTTATTTCACTCAGCATAATCTCTTCTAGTCCCATTCATGTTGATATAAAAGATAGGTCTTCATCCTTTCTGATGGAGGCATAATACTCCATTGTATGTATGGATCATATCTTCTTTATCCATTTACTCATTGAAGGGCATCTTTGTTCTTTCCACCGTTTGGCCACTATGGTCATTGCTGCTATGAACATTGGGGTAGAGATGCCCTTCTTTTCACTACATCTATATCTTTGGGGTAAATACGCAGTAGTGCTATTGCAGTGATGGCCCTTCTTTTCACTACATCTATATCTTTGGGGTAAATATGCAGTTAGTGCTATGCAGGTCATAGGGTAGCTCTATTTTTTATTTTTTGAGGAATCTCCACACTGTTTTCCAAAGTGGCTGTACCAACTTGCACACCAACAGTGTAAGAGCTCTCCCGTTTCTCCACACCCTCTCCAACACATGTTTGTTGTTTACTGTCTTGTTAATTTTGGCCATTCTAACTGGTGTAAGGTGGTATCTCAATGTGGTTTTGATTTGAATCTCCATGATGGCTAATGATAATGAACATTTTTTCATGTGTCTGTTAGCCATTTCTGGTCTCCTTTGGAGAAGTGTCTGTTCATGTCTTCTGCCCATTTTTTTGATGTGATTATCCATTGTGTATGTGTTGAGTTTAAGGAGTTCTTTATAGATCTTGGATATTAGTCCTTTGTCTGTAGTGTCATTTGTGAATATTTTCTCCCATTCTGTGGGTTGTCTCTTTGTTTTGTTCACTGTTTCCTTTGCTTGTGCAGACGATTTTGATCTTGATGAAGTCCCAAAGTTCATTTTCGCTTTTGTTTCCTTTGCCTTTGGAGACATGTCTTGAAAGAAGTTGCTGTGGCCGATGTCAAAGAGATTACTGCCTATGTTCTCCTCTATGATTCTGATGGATTCCTGCCTCATGTTGAAGTCTTTTATCCATTTTGAGTTTATCTTTGTGTATGGTGTAAGAAAATGGTCAAATTTCATTCTTCTACACAATGCTGTCCAATTTGCCCAGCACTATTTATTGAAGAGACTGTCTTTTTTGTACTGTATATTTTTTCCTGCTTTGTTGAAGATTTTTTGACTATGGACTCAAGGGTCCATATCTGGGCTCTCTAATCTGTTCCATCGGTCTATATATCTGTTTTTGTGCCAGTACCATGTTGTCTTGATGATCACAGCTTTGTAGTCAAGCTTGAAACCAGGCAACGTGATTCCCCCCAGTTCTGTTTTTCTTTTTCAATATTTCCTTAGCAATTTGGGGTCTCTTCTGGTTCCATACAAATTTTAGGATTGTTTGTTCCAGATCTTTGAAAAATGCCAGTGGAATTTTGATCAGGATTGACATTGAAAGTATAGATAGCTCTAGGCAGTATAGACATTTCAACAATGTTTATTCTTCTAATCCATGAGCATGGAATGCTCTTCCATCCTTTTGTGTCTTCAATTTCTTTCATGAGTGTTCTATAGTTCCTCAAGTACAGATCCTTTACCTCTTTGGTTAGGTTTATTCCAGGCTATCTTATGGTTCTTGCTGCTATAGTAAATGGAATTGATTCTCTAAATTCCCTTTATATATTTTTGTTGTAGTGTATAAGAAAGCAACTGATTTCTGTACATTGATTTTGTATCCTGCCACATTACTGAATTGCTGTATGAGTTCTAGTAGTTTGTGGGTGGAGTCTTTGGATTTTCTATATAAAGTATTATGTCATCTGCAAAGAGAGAGTTTGCCTTCTTCATTGCCAATAATACTCTTTCAATGATGCCTTCATTATCAAACACGCAAAATAGTTTCACACTTTAATATATTGGATTTATCCTGTGTTTTAGACACTGTGGCAAACACTTCATGGGATTCTAGAAACAAAACACAGTAGCTATTAATACTCCATTTTATCTACTTGCTTGTTTGTTTGTTTCAGAGATAGAGTAAGTGGGAAGAGGAGCAGAGGGAGAGGGTCAAGCAGACACATGCTGAGCATGGAGCCCAGCATGGGGCTTGATCCCACAATCCTGAGATCATGATCTGAGCTGAAATCCAGAGCTGGACACTTAACCAACTGACCCACTAAGGTACCCCAGTATTACATTTTATAGATTAAAACATTACGGTTGTGCCCAAGTTCTCAGAGTGAATTGGTAGCAAATCTTGGTTTTACTCCAATGTGTCTGATCTGAAAATAAATTTGCTCATCTATGCAAGGAGTTTTCAAAGGGTGCTTCTCTGATCAAAGACAATAGCATTATCCAGAACCTTGTGAGAAGTGCAAATTCCCAGGCCCTATTCAGGGTCTACTGATTCAGATATGAAGATAGGGCTCAGCAATCTGTTTTGTTGTTTTGTTTGTTTGTTTTTCTAAGCCAACCCTCCTGGTTCTTCTGATGCCTGTTCAAACTTGAGAAACACTGCTTTATTCAGTGCTAACTTTTAATATATACTATCATATAATGATTGTTATAATATGACAAAGATTCTTTGCTTGTCTAAACTTTAGTTAGGTTCTTGAAACTTCTCCGAGGTTCATCTGTGCATTTCCATATAAAATCCAGTTTTAGTAAGAACCCTGCCAAATGGTTTAACCCACACTCCATATCCTTGATATTTCCATCATCTTCAATATAGGATCAGATTCCTCCTCTTTCTCCATCCCTCAGTTGATGTTTGATAACTCTGGCCCCTCTTTAACAAGAGTCCTTTTAGGTTCATTTACCCAACTCCCACCCCCTTACTTCTGGTGTTTCCTCTTAGTAATATACCATCCACTGATCCACGCCATGATACTTGTCTATAAATTCTCACATGCCCATGCTCTATTTGGAATTGAGCCTCGTCTTTCTCCCACCTTGTGCAATCCCATTGTAGTGGTCTCTATACCTATCACAATGGTCCTGAATAAAGTCTACCTCACTATCTTTAAAAAGCCTCATTAAATATTTTTTCATTAACAAATATACACAAATGTATTAAGCTTTAAACTATCTGGAAGTTGTAGAGTTAAGTCATAGTTTACATCATATCACAAATATCCTTTTAAGGGGCAGTAAAATAATTTTAAGAGTATCAAATTTATAACTGATTCCAATAATTTTATTAGCATTTTAAATGTGAAGAGAGTGGGGCACCTGGTTGGTGCAGTCGCTTGGGCATCCAACTCTTGGTTTTGACTCGGGTCATGATTTCAGGGTCCTGGGACTGAGCTCTGAATTAGGCTCTGCTCTCAGTGCCAGGTCTTTTTGAGATTTTTCTCCCTCTTCCTATGTCCTTTCTGCTCATGTTGACACACTCTCTCTCTCTAAAATAAGTAAACAAATCTTTTTTTTAAAGTGAAGAGATTGACTTTATCTGTATTTGTCAAAACTGAATTATAATATCCAGGGTCTTTCTTTGTTAACGTAAGATAAAAGAGAAACTTCAAAGATAATGTTAATAAAGAATAATTCCAAAATTGAAATTATCTTTGCTGACCATTGTTAATCAATTTGACTCCTGATTGATAGTTATTATTATTAACATGTAGACTGCGGCTTATGTGTAGAGAGTTAAGTTTCTAAACATTGATTATAATCAGTCATAGCTACTTATGTAGCCAATCATTCTACAATTTTTTAGATATGTTAATTAATTTTGAAATAGACTATTTTTTTTTTATTTTTTTTTAAAGATTTTTTTTTTTTATTTATTTATTTGACAGAGAGAAATCACAAGTAGACAGAGAGGCAGGCAGAGAGAGAGAGAGAGAGGGAAGCAGGCTCCCCGCCGAGCAGAGAGCCCGATGCGGGACTCGATCCCAGGACCCTGAGATCATGACCTGAGCCGAAGGCAGCGGCTTAACCCACTGAGCCACCCAGGCGCCCCTGAAATAGACTATTTTTATATATTACACACAAAAATACCTATGCCCATACTGATAAAAGAATGAAAAACAGGTACAATGTACAATGTACAACTACCATGAAAAAAAATAAATATAAAATGTTTAAAAATCATGGAAATCATTGAGACCAATTTATAAATAGGAAAAACTAATTCTAATGAGTTAACATGGACTTTGCCCAATAGCGTAACCTTTACTTGCATGCAGTAGATGCCTGTAGCTAATCTCCAAAGGTATCCTGCAAACAATTTCTTCTCTCCCTAATATGCACAGGATGCTTTTTATATCAAGAGTGGAAATTATTTCCTCTCCCTTTGTTTGAGGAAGACATTATTTTTCTTTCACTTTTGAAGACTGCTTTCACTGGATATAGAATTTTCCTTTAACACTTGAAAGATGTCCTCAGCTTTCATCTTTCATACATTGTTTCTGACAAGAAGTCTGTTAAATCTTACTACTGTTCCTCTGTAGGTAAGTATTTTTTTAAAATATTTTATTTATTTATTTGACAGAGGGAGAGAGATCACAAGTAGGCAGAGAGGCAGGCAGAGAGAGGGGGGAAGCAGGCTCCCCACCAAGCAGAAAGCCTGATGTGGGGATCAATCCCAGGACCCCAAGATCATGACCTGGGCTGAAGGCAAAGGTTTAACACACTGAGCCACCCAGGCACCCTATAGGTAAGTATTCTTAAGACTGATCTTATAATTTTCTTTTTGTTTTCAGTTTCCTGTAGTGTGAATAGGATGTGCACCTAGGCTTGTTTTTTGTTTTTTTTTTTTTTAATGTATTTTTCTTTTTGTTTTTTTAAGATTTTATTTAATTATTTGACAGAGAGAGATCACAAGTAGGCAGAGAGGCAGGCAGAGAGAGAAGGGGAAGCAGCCTCCCCGCTGAGCAGAAAGCCCAATGTGGGGCTCAATCCTAGGACCCTGAGATCATGACCTGAGCTGAAGACAGAGGCTTAACCCACTGAGCCACCCAGGCGCCCCTTCTTGGTGTTTTTTGAGGTTCTGAGAACTATGGTTTGATGTCTGACACTAATTTTGAAAATATTCTAGTTATTACTTCTTCAAATCTTTCTTTTGGTACCATTGTCTCTTCCTTCTCCTTCTGAGATTGCAATTATGCATGTGTTATACCACTTGATATTATTCCACAAGCTATTGGGTAATACTTGATTTTTTTTTCAGTTTTTCCTCTTTGTTTTTCAACTTGAGTAATTTCTATTGACCTATCTTCCAGTTCACGGATTCTCTTCTAGGTTATGTCAAGGCCACCAATGAAGTCAAAATCATTTTATCAGAGTCATTCTTTATCTCTGTTACTGTGTTTTTATCTGTGGCTTTTCTATTTGATTCTATCTTATAGTTTCCAACTCTGCTGCAATTGCCTGTCTTATCTTGCATATTTCTTTTCTATTAGAGCCTTTAACAAATTAATCATAGTTATTCTAAGTTCTCCATATGATAGTTCCAGTATCTTTGTCATATCTGAGTATGGTTCTGAGAACTGCTTTATTTTTTCAGACTTTGTTTTCTTTGCCCTTTTGCAAACCTCATAATTTTTATTGTTGGAATCTGGTCATGTTGTACAAAATACTAGATAATGAAGTAAATAATTTTTTTAAGTTTAATGTTAAGCCTGCCTCTTTTTTCTGTAAGGCTTATAGACTGGAGTTTTATGTTAATATCACCAGAGATAAGCAGCATTTTAAGTTTGTTGTTGCTATGATTACCCTCAGTGCACTAATGCTCCAAATTCTTCTAATGATATCTTATGTTTAGGGTATGGGTTAATTTGCCAGAGGGTTTTCTCAATACCTTCTCCCTGGTTGGCCTCAGTTCTTTCCTTTGTTTTGGTTTCCCACTGTACCCTCCACTGTTAATTGTATTCAACAATTGTTAATGTGATGGTGGGGAGAAGGGTTTGTTTTCTGATGATCTGAATAAGCCTCAGTGGAATGCAAGTGCTGGGGTGTATGCCCTTCACAAGTGTTCCTGCATCTTCTTCATATGTAAAGTTGGACCTAGCACATATTCCTTCCCTCCACTAGGGGCAAAAGTGCTTTGTTTTGTTTTGTTTTGTTTTTTTTCTTATTTGCCTCTCCCAGCTACAGTGGGCTCCTACCACTACCCTCAAGCTATAGTTTTTGTTGCCCTTTTCCTGATGGATTAAGACTTTTGTTACATAAAGGAGATAAGGGAGATAAATCTGGACAAAACCGTGGCTGTGGCTGCTACTTTCTGTCCAAACCAGCACTTTAAGGAAGTTTTCTGAGGATTATCTTTGGTCTTCCCTGTCAGTACCTGAAAGAGCTCTTGGGGGAAAAGCTGCAATAGGATGAAACACACACCCACCCCAACTCCTGCCACATGTCTGTAGCCTCCAGGGGCTTCATGTTCTCCTTCAAGTTCATACTTGGTTTTTAGCAATTCATTGCTAGCTGAATATTCAGACCAGCTTATATGGTGTTTGGTGGGGTTCTGTCCAAGGTAAGCAAATGCCCAAATTTTATTTCGCCCTGCATGTGCCTATCTCTCTAGATTTTAAGTAGTTTTTGTCCAGTGACCTTAATTCTTAGAAGGGCTCACAAAATGTCATTAGTATGTAGTTTGTCCTTTCTTCTTATCATGGAATTTGGAGAGATGTTTTATCAGCTTTCTAATCTGAGCTGAAGGACTCATTTTCCTCCTTTAAAAATCCTTTGAAAATGGTTTTATCTTGTAATTGGCATTGACCAATAGAACATAGTAGAAGTGACATCCTTGGACTTTGAGATCAGGTTTATAGGACCGTGACAGCTTCCACTAACTGCCTCTTAAAATCATGAGCCATTGTGTAAGAAATCTAGCCAGCCCCACTGGAGAGAAAGGCCACATGTTAGAACACCAAAGTTCCCAACCAGTGATTGAAGAATCCATCTTGGTGATCCAACCCCTGCAATCTCATGTGTGAGACCCCAAGCAAGACTAGCAAAATAACTACCTAGCTGAGCACTAGCCAATACACATAATCATTACAAAATAATGAGGTTGTTCTTTTGAGCTACTGTTACTTTGAAGTGGTTTGTTATTTAGCAATACATAATAAAGCCGTGTTCAGTAAATATTTGTAGTATAAATAAATGAAAATGTTAGACATGTTACCTCAACCATAAGCCTCTAAATATCACATCTTCCTCCTTCTAAAAGCATTTGGTAGCCAGAGGACTAGTCAGAGGAAAAAAAAAAATCAACCCAGAGAATCTAGTGAGTGAAAACTGTTGTTTTCTCTACTGGGTCTAAAAAGGGATCAAGAATCTGTATAGAGATGGAGAATCAATGTATTGTCTTGACCAAAGCATGCAATCAACATAAAGTAGCCAACATTAAGCTCAAAATTAATTTGGGTGGAACTGAGAGCCATTCTATTTGAATTTAAGAATCTTTCAAAGCCAATCTTTATCGATCATATTAAGATATTATTAATATTCCAAGCAAATTACCCCTAAATATGTATATCTAAAAAATTTCCACACTTATTCCAAATGTTAACTTGCCTGATTTACTTTAAAAATATTTGTTTAAAGTTTTAACCACTCTGAAGAGTCAGAAAATGACCCCAAATTGTCAAAACAGATAATTTTACCAACTCAGACAATAAATTATACCACATACAGGGGCACCTGTGTGGCTCAGTGGGTTAAAGCCTCTGCCTTCGGCTCAGGTCATGATCCCAGGGCTCTCTGCTCTGCGGGGAGCCTGTTTCCTCCTCTCTCTCTGCCTGCCTCTCTGCCTACTTGTGATCTCTGTCTGTCAAATAAATAAATAAAATCTTTAAAAAAAATTATACCACATACAATCAGTGCTGTTTTCTAACCACAGCCTCTCTTAAAACTTAAAGTTTAACAAAGAAGGACTAATGAGATGAATGAGTCAAAGACTGGTCAGCACAAAACAAAAATAAATTCCAGGAATTTAGATAAATAGGGCAAGTTCACAATTGGGATAAATTTAGAAACCTCTCTGCAGTATAATATTAGTTCCCTTATCAAGTTTCCCTTAAAACAATTACTCTTATACATTTTCTACTCCTGATGATAAGAAGAAAATTATAACCATAATTCTATTAGTTTTACAAGATGATGTTCTTGTCAGCCCCAGTCCTATGAAGCTGAAAGCTAATAAAGTGTGCCTTCCAACAGAGACTGATTTCTGGGGCTACAATTGAAGGAACTATATACACACTTTATGGCACATGGAATAAAAAATTTTTACATTTTAAATTTAACTTCCAGAATTTAATCTTTCACTTCCTAGGTTGCCTAGATTAATTTGTTGTAATGCAGGTATTACAGCCATCAAGACTGGAGAGTAACAATAGTATTTTATTTTAAGCAGGTAAAAGTACCATGAAAAGTACCACTCTTTTTGAGCCATAGTTAAAACAATGGTCAAAGCAGTAACAACAAGTGAACAGAGGCAGCTGTGAGAGTTTGTGCTTGGAATTTCCTGTGGATGTTGTAGATTTCCCCCCCCCTTTTCTTTCTTTTTTTTTTTTGATGGTAATCAATGAATAAGACTTTGTTTATGTGCTGTAATACTTCCTGCACAGGTGTAACTTGAAATTTAGGGAGGAACTTAAGAGAATATGAATCTACAATTCATATTTTATTCATGTTTTATTATTTATATCATGTTTTATTATTACAGTTGATTGTGTTGTTGCTGAGATTTTAAATTCTTTCTCAAAGAGAACAATGTAAATGTAAATTGTATCATAGGAATCACCTTTGAGCTACAGTGATTATTTTAAAAGAAAAATAATATATAGTGTTTATAACTATCTATAAGACATTGTATAGAGTCTAGCTATTCTAATTCTTAGACACTTACACTAAAAAATGATATTGTTCCCCAAAATATGAACTTTGAGTCTCAAAAATATTAGGAATCTACTTCAGTTTCTAAAACAAAATTGATAGCCAAATTATGATATGAAACCAGTTACTCATAGCATGATGTTTTATTTCATTACACTCTGTGACAATAATTAGGCTTACATCATTAATTAATAAATTAATTAATTCACAAATAAATACTTATTGTATTCCCACTGTATGCCAGAGCTTCGCAAAGCTCTGAGGAGGCAGACAATTAGCAAAACTTAGTTTTTTTTCCTTTGAGAGTTTATGCCATAAGATCTCTAATGGTTTGTCCTGATGAATTATCTCTCCTCAGTGAGGCTACCAACATTCATTTATTCATTCATTCAATAAGAATATATTGGGAACCTGGACCAGGCCCTATCTTAAATACTTTATAAGTAGTGAATAAAGGGGAAAAAACTGCTCTCTTATTATAACTCATAACTCATTATAACTTACTATAACCCATAAGGTAGTGGAGAAAGCAATTAGCAAGATAAATAAATACCGTGTGTAGAATATTACTTAGTAAGAGTTACTAAGGAGAAATACATAAATGATAGGGTTGCAATAACAGGGTAGCCAGAGAAGTCCACAGTGAGAGGATGACAATATCAGTAAAAGCCTTAAGGAAGTGTGAGGGGAAAGAAGGAAGATAGGTAAGTATCTGGGCAAAGAGCCTTCTGAGCAGAGATGGAGTGGGTGTCAAGGCCCTGAGGCAGGAAAATCTGGGAAGGCTGATGTGGCTGGAACTGGTGATTGGAGACAATGGAAGTAGGTGAGGTCCCAGGGAAAAGAGGGTCAGTTGTGCTGGGTTATGTCAACTAGAGTGAGGATTTGCGTGGTTGGGAGGCTGTTGGGTGGTTTTGAGTAGTGGGATGTCATGCTTGGACTTCAGTTGTACTGTTGACTCAACTGCATACATTTGCATCTTAGAGCCCAGCAACAAAGGAGTATATTCCTTTTTACTTAAAACACAACCAGTACAGCTTCATATGTAGACCTGTAATAGTGGTTTAGATCTGGCACAGATGAGGCTCGCCTGAAGAAAGGATAAATTAACTTCTCTCGAATAAAGTATTTCCTGTATTATTTTCAGTGTGCCCATAGCGAATGAGAGGCTCTGAGCCAAGGGATACAACACCAAGCACCATTTTTAGCAACTGCTTTAGGGGGTGTGTGTAGAGCCATGAAACTGTTTTTCAAATTTTGTGAAAATGCATCCTTTCAGCACTTCTCCCACCACCCCGAGGCAATCTATTTTTAAATAGTAAATCACCCGAAAATAATAATAACCATGGGATATTTTTCCCATGAGAATAGGTCAGCCTGAAAATGGTTGATATTCTTTGTAGATGTGAGAGACTCACAACTGTTGTTCCTATTAGACCTCAGAGTCCAGGTTTGACTGATGGTAACAGTTTTGGTTTAAGTGGCTGTCCTAAAGTTACACACATAATTGCTGGCCATGGTGGAAGCATACCTGCTTAACAACATCTCATGAAGGAGCATCTTCACCATGCCAGGTGCAGTCCTGTGTACTTTAGGTTCACACACCACGAATGAAATTGTGCTGTAATTCTGTAATATAGGCATATTGTTCTCAGTTTGCAGGTCTACAAAATGGGACTCATAGAGACCGAAAAACTTTTTAGGATCACAGCCAGCAGATGGTAGCTCTAGGGTTGCCTGACCACAAAGCCTATCTTTTCTAACTAGACAATCCTCCTGTTTAGAAAACTATCAAGGATCCTTAGAGATCATGATGTCCTATACTTTCATTTTAAGTATGAAGGACCATGGTTCAATTTCATGATCCTGATGTTTAGTCATCTCATCTTTGGGACTTCCTGAATCTCTACAAAACTTAGGGGCACCTGGGTGTCTCAGTCAGTTAAGCCTCTGCCTTCCACTCAGATCATAATCTCAGAGTCCTAGGATGGCGTCCCACTGACCAGAGACTGCTTCTCCCTCTGATCCTTCTCCCTCTCCTCTCACTCTCCCTCCAACTATATCTTTTACAAATAAATAAATACAATCTTTAAAAAAAGTACAAAAACTTAGAAACAATCTATTCTTGAAGATGAATAGCTAATTATCTGACCCATACAACAAAGTCTATACTTCCAATTAGAAATAGCCAGGGTACTTGTCTTCCCAGGAAGCATCTTTTTTTTTTTTTTTTTTTTTTAGATTTTATTTATACACTTGACAGACAGAGATCACAAGTAGGCAGAGAGGCAGACAGAGAGAGAGAGAGAGAGAGAGAGAGAGAAGAGGAAGCAGGCTCCCTGCCAAGCAGAGAGCCCGATGCGGGGCTCAATCCCAGGACCCTGGGATCATGACCCGAGCGAAAGGCAGAGGCTTTAACCCACTGAGCCACCCAGGCGCCCCCCCAGGAAGCATCTTAATAAGTTAGCTTTATCTTACACCATATGAACTTCGAAAGTAGTTTATAAATGTTAGCAGGGAGATAATTCTTTCCAGAAAGAAGAGAGTAAAACCTTTTAATCCTTTTAAAATACCCATATTCTTAGAAGTTTATTCTCTCATACATTGAACACCATATTCCAGGGACTGACACTAGGTCACATAAGGAAATATGATTCAATATTCAGTTCTTATTTGCTTTAAGATACAAGTTAAGTGATTTGCGATATTTGACAGCATTGGCATTACCAGCAATTCCATATTTGAAATACTTTTTAGATTATCTTCACTAACCATTTGTGGCGTAGAATTTCAGAAGCTCTTCCACAAGATGGGACCCTGACTCAACTCATCCACTGATTTTATTAAGGATGAACCTGGAAATTATTAGGATATACCTTAGAGATATCTCTGTTTACTCTTTTACTTACCCATGGGAGTGCTAGTTGAGATAGAATTCTTGGTAGAAGTCATTCAGTGATTTTAGGGAATTCACTAGCTCTTGATTATCTGTCAGCCTTTTTTCTGGAATAAATGTTATTATTTATATGAAAAATTATAGGCTTGGCAATAGGAGAACATACTTTCAAAATCCAGATAAATAAGTCCAATATTCCAAGAAAACTCCAGAAGACTTTGTACACTGTGAATCAACATACATTAACATGCATGAAGAAAAAAGAATAATGAGGGCTCATTCAAAATCAGTCCTGGTACACACATCTTCCTGGCTACACATCCATCCTCCTCCTGACAATAATCAGTGATTCTAAGCATTTACTGGTATACTATTTCAGGTAATGCTTTGAAATAAAATTCCATGTACAGATGATATTGCTTTAGTATTGATGAAAGAAAAGGAGGACATACCAAAAGAGTGACCTGTACACTTGAGGATTTTTTTCAATCTTAAAATCAAACTAAGGAAACATACACATTTCATATATATGTATGACATGATATTAGTCATTTTAAATGACAATTAGAAGCTGATATAAAGCAAATAGTTTTAACATATTCATCCAGTAAACATTTTTTTTCATACTTACTGATCTATTTTGCTTCAGGCATTATGCTCACCTGAGAAAAAGGAAATTTCATGAACCATCAGCTTACTGTCCTACTCTTGTAGTAATTATGATCTTGAGAGGAGAAGGGAGAATGATGGCAAAATATCAGGCTATTAGCTGACAAGGACTTGCATAAAGATAGCGCAGAGTTTGCATGGGGACACAAAGAAGGGATGCGGGACCTAGTATGGAAGATACAGAGCACTCAGATAAGGTTTTGTCTTGTACTGAAGAACAAATAGAAGAATGAACCAATAATGATGTGGGTAGAGCACTGGGAACGGAATTTGGGGGTTGGGAGGCAGATAATTCATTCTGAAAAGGTGAAAGAAAAATCATGCTTTAGAATTGCCAGTGTTTGGGATGAAAACAGTGGTTCTCAAACTTGAGCCTGCTTCAGAATCCCAGAGCATCCCACTCTAAAATACTTTGACATAGTGTGTGTGGTGAGTCAAGGCATGAGCAATGACTGGAGCCATAAATTGGGCTTCTTTCCCTTCCCAAAGGAGCTGAGGGGAAAGAGATATCACTGAAGACTCTAAGGCAGAGAACGATAGGTTGAAATTTGAGTTTTAAGAAAGATTATTCTGGATTCATTGAAAATAATGGAGAACTGCAAGACTGAAGATTACTTTTGGTCTTCACAATAATTCAGGGGCAAGATGTATGTCATTTCAGGAACACAGAGAATTTCTTATTTGAAATTTGGGAAGAACTACAATCAAAGCTGAGTCCAAAAGGCCAGAGAGGTGACTCTAAATGCATCACCAAACTAAGGTCCCACGAATGTAAGAATCACAGAGACAAGTAAGGACAGAGGGCACAAAGGTCCTGGCTATGACCCAAACAAGTTCTTTTTATTACTCCTCAGAAGGGTCAGCCATGTTCAGAATACCAAGGATGACGGGAATAAGACCTGGGGAGGTATTATCTTTAAGGAAATCAGTATTATTAGGATATTTTGAGATTCCATCAATTACTGATTTATATGGTAGGCTTTGAGTTTCAACTAAACTGGAAAATTACTCCAGATTAGTCAATAAAGCTGAAGCACCAGCAAGACAATAAGGTGACCACAGTAATAATTTATTTATATTCTCTAATATCCATGAGGATACTGGTTTGATCAAAACTATAGTTTCCAAATTCTGTCATAGTCAAACACAAGAACTGTTTGTGTTACAACTATAATTGGAGCATTTAATCATAAATTGGGCAAAGTGAGATCTTAAACTAACAGGATACAGTTATTAAGAATGTCAGGGAACCGCTGCTCTCACTAATCATACTGAAATAATCTGAGCCTCTAAAAAATGAAACAATGGCCAGAGGTACTTTCCATTTAAAGAATTACTATTATCTAGAGGAAATATGCCTCATTATGCTGTATTGATTTCCAAAAACGGACAATTACAGTTTATACTAAAATAATCTTGGGAGTCTATAACAGATGCAGGAAAACAAACGTGCGTGCACATGCAGACGGACACACAAAAGGAGTCTGTTGCAAATGTGTATTTCTTTCTTCATGAAGAGTGTGTTAAACATCCCACTAAAGAAATTAAACTTTTATTTTAATACTTCTTTCCATCACTTATTTACCATGATATGCTCACTAAGTTGCATGAAGATGTAACTTGCAAATATTTGGAAGTTATAGAAGAATGGGCTTTGAAAAACATTTTAAATCCACCTAAATATTGGGGTGCCTGGGTGGCTCAGTGGGTTAAGCTACTACTGTCTTTGGCTCCCCATGATCCTGGAATCCCAGGACTGAATCCCCCATCTGGTTCCCTGCTTAGCAGGCAGTCTGCTTCTCCCTCTGACCCTCCCCCCCAACCTCCCCCATCTCATGCTCTCTCTCTCTCTCTCTCTAATAAATAAATAAAAACCTTTATAAATAAATAAATAAATAAATCCACATAAATATTTAAGGCTAGAGAAGTTTTAGGAGAGATAGAAAGAAAATATCCATTTTCCAAAAGAAAAAGATAGTTGACAAATTGGGACAAGGGCAATGTGAAATTGTCATTAATGCTAAGGAGAACTTCATTCTCATTAAAAGAAAAATACAAACTCCATCAAATGGTATAAACTAAGCTATTCAAACACATTGATCACAGTGAGAAACTCAAAAATTTTGAAAGCTCTCAAAAATGAGGATACCAACATTCCTCAAATAACAGACATTCCAAAAAGTAGCCAATCTCCATTTTCCTTTTTTTCTCCCTTTTATGGTTGCTTTCTTTCCCCCTGGCTCACAGTTGCAAATAAGGCTGCTAAGGAGGATTTTTACACCAACAGTGTGCAGTTCCTGATGTTGGAACACCTCTGGTCACTGCATTACCAGGTCCAATCACTTAAGCTTGTTAAAAATCAAAGCCATGTTCTCTTGCTGAGTTCCAAGATGAGATTCTGTATCAAATTTATGAACAACAGGGAGCAATGTGCAAATTAGAACACACTTTTCAGGACCTCACTTCCTCTTTGAGGGTTGGAAAAATGCCCAATTCTAGAAACCTCTCACCAATCTTGCAAAGACTGATTCAGTATATTTGGGCTGGGTTGAGGGGCAAATAAATTATTTCTTTGCTACAAATTCTTAGAATTACAGATTTGGAAGAGACCATAAAGGTTGTACAAAGGTCCAAATGGCTTATTTAACTTTTCAGAGGCTTTGTCAAAACAGAAGCTTAGAAGTTACCCTGTGCCCATTCTCTCATGCCAATGTGGAATCTCATGAATTCTTTTGATACTCGGGTTTGCTCTAAGAAGTAAACAAGTATTTCTGTTCCAAGGTAAGCTACATTAAAACAGAGACTATTCAAACCTGACTGCAGTGTTTCATAAGGTGGAAAGTCCTATCATCATTTTCCAAGTGTGGGAAAAACATACGCTTCAATAGAAAACTATGCACAGTTTAAGGCTTCAGAGCACAATCTTCAGTGTTAACTGACTGATTCCATAGACACCCTTTGGCCTTCATTGGCCAAAGGTATTTTACAACTCTGTATTATAAAACACTGATAAGAGTGTGGTGATTAATATAGGAAGAAATTCTGTCCAGTGGAGGGAAGCCCCACCCCCAGATAAGAGAGGGGCAGGGGTGGGGTGGGGGGGCTATGGGAGGAAGACTGTGTTGCATCCATTTGCAGTTACTCAGTATTCCTGATCTCTAACTGTCTCTGCTCTTTGATGTTTGAATTAGTTGTAACATCCTTTTTGTTTCCTCAATTAATGAATGAGAAAATCTTTGACCTATATTCATTTTATATTTCTATGAAAAACATGGTTTCACTTTAAAAAAATTATTCTGTAACACACAACTATGATTCCAAATTACAGTAACTGAATCAGATCATTTTCCTACTTGTGTTATTTTCTTCAGACTGTAGTAGTAGTTAAAAATAGTGTAGTTAATTTGTGAAAAAAGCTTTTAATTTCAGTTATGTTCTCATTTTCTTTGTACTAACAAAAAGTTTAAAGTTCCACTAAGTAGTTAATGAGAAATTAAAGTCTGAGAGTGTGCGTGTGTGTGTGTGTGTGTGTGTGTGTGTGTGTGTGTTCATGCTGGGGTAAAAATAAGAAATATGGAAGGCTGGTTGAACATTTGAAAATGAATTAATGCAATCCACATCAGTGGAATAAATAAGAAAAATCACATGATCATATCAATAGATGCAGAAAAAGCATTTGACAAAATCCAATACCCATTCATGATTTTCTAAAACAATTTAAATGAGTGTTCTGTTGTTCTTTGAGTATAGATCCTTTACCTCTTGTGGTAGGTTTATTCCCAGGTATCTTATGGTTCTTGGTGCTATAGTAAATGGAATCAATTCTCTCATTTCCCTTTCTGTATTTTTGTTGTTAGTGTATAAGAAAGCAACTGATTTCTGTACATTGATTTTATATCCTGCCATATTACTGAATTGCTGTATGAGTTCTAGTAGTTTGGGGGTGGAGTCTTTTGGGTTCTCCATATAAAGTATCATGTCGTCTGTGAAGAGAGAGAGTTTGACTTCTTCTCTGCCAATTTGAATACCTTCTATTTCTTTTTGTTGTCTGCTGTTTCTAGGACTTCTAGTACTATGTTGAAAATAGTGGTGAGAACGACATCCTTGTCATGTTACTGATCCCAAAGGGAAGGCTGCCAGCTTTTTCCCATTGAGGATGACATTTGCTGTGGGTTTTTCATAGATAGATTTTATGAAGTTGAATAATGTTCCCTCTATCCCTATACTTTGAATCATTTTAATCAGGAACAGTGCTGTGCCTTGTCAAATGCTTTTTCTGCATCAATTGAGAGGACCATGTTGTTCTTCTCTCTTCTCTTATTGATTTGTTCTATCACATTGATTGATTTGCAAATGTTGAACCACCCTTGAATCCCATGGATAAACCCCATCTGGTCATGGTGGATAATCTTTTTAATGTATTGATGGATCCTATTAGCTAGGATCTTTTTGAGAATCTTGGCATCCATATTCACCAGGAAGAACTACAGAACACTCATAAAAGGAACTGAAGAAGGCACAAAAAGATGGAAGAGCATTCCATGCTCATGGATCGGAAAAATAAACACTGTTGAAATGTCTATACTGCCGAGAGCCATCTATAGTTTCAATGCCAATCCTGATCAAAATTCCACTGGCATTTTTCAAAGAGGTGGAACAAACAATCCTAAAATTTGTATGGAATCAGAAGAGACCCAAATTGCTAAGGAAATTTTGAAAAAGAAAAACAAAACTGGGAGTATTACATTGCCTGATTTCAAGCTTGACTACAAAGCTGTGATCACCAAGACAGCATGGCACTGGCACAAAAACAGACACATAGATCAGTGAAATAGAGTAGAGAGCCCAGATATGGACTCTCAACTATACGGTCAAATAATCTTCAACAAAGCAGGAAAAATATACAGTGAAAAAGACAGTCTCTTCAATAAATGGTGTTGGGAAAATTGGACAGCTGTGTGTAGAAGAATGAAACTCGACCATTCTCTTACACCATACATAAAGATAAACTCAAAATGGACAAAGAACCTCAATGTGAGGCAGGAATTTCTCAGAATCCTAGAGGATAACATAGGCAGTAATCTCTTCGACATCGGCCACAGCAACTTCTTTCAAGACATGTCTCCAAAGGCAAAGGAAACAAAAGCGAAAATGAACTTTTGGGACTTCATCAAGATCAAAAGCTTCTGCACAAGCAAAGGAAACATCAGCAAAACAAAGAGGCACCCCACTGAATGGGAGAAGATATTTGCAAATGACACTACAGACAAAGGGCTGATATCCAAGATCTATAGAGAACTCCTCAAACTCAACACACACAAAACAGATAATCATGTCAAAAAATGGGCAGAAGACATGAACAGACACTTCTCCAAAGAAGACATACAAATGGCTAACAGACACATGAAAAAATGTTCATTATCATTAGCCATCAGGGAGATTCAAATCAAAACCACATTGAGATTCCACCTTACACCAGTTAGAGTGGCCAAAATTAACAAGACAGTAAACAACAGGTGTTGGAGAGGGTGTGGAGAAAGGGGAGCACTCTTACACTGTCGGTGGGAATGCAAATTGGTACAGCCACTTCGGAAAACAGTGTGGAGATTCCTTAGGAAATTAAACATAGAGCTACCCTATGACCCTGCAATTGCACTACTGGGTATTTGCCCCAAAGATACAGATGTAGTGAAAATAAGAGCCATCTCTACCCCAATGTTCATAGCAGCAATGGCCATAGTGGCCAAACTGGAAAGAACCAAGATGCCCTTCAACCAGCAAGTGGATAAAGAAGATATTGTCCATATATACAATGGAGTATTATGCCTCCATCAGAAAGGATGAAGACCCAAATTTATATCAACATGGATGGCACTAGAAGAGATTATGCTGAGTGAAATAAGTCAAGCAGAGAGAGTCAAGTATCATATGGTTTTACTTACTTGTGGACAATAAGGAATAACATGGAGAATGTAGAGGAGATGTGAGTTGGGGGAAATCAGAGGGGGAGATAAACCATGAGAGACTGTGGACTCTGAGAAACAAACTGAGGGTTTTGGAGGGGATGGATTTGAGGAGTTGGGTGAGCCTGGTGGTGGGTATTATGGAAGGCACATATTGCATGGAGCACTGGGTGTGGTGCATGAACAATGAACTTTGTAATACTGAAAATAAAATAAAATAAAATTTAAAGAAAAGAGTCAGATGCTTAAATGACTGAAAAAATTTTATAAAAAAACAAAATCCTGAAAATCTCTCAGTAAATTAGGAATAAAGAGGAACTTTCTCAATTTGACAAAGACTATCTACAAAAAACCTGTAGTTAACATTATACTTAATGGTGAGAAATTAGATTTCCAATTAATATCAGGTACAAAGCAAGGATGTCCCTTCTTATCACTGCTTTTCAACATCAGACTGGAAATTCTTGCTAAAATAATAGGGCAGGAAAAGGAAATAAAACATACATAGATTTGGAAGGAAGACATAAAACTTTTGTTGCTCACAAATGACATGATTGTCATATGTTGAAAATCTGAAAGAATTGATGAAACTTTCCTGGAACTAAAAAGCAATTAAAGCCATGATGTATGATACCAAGTTAATATACAAAGCTCAAATTAATTCTTTTATACCAAAAATGAACAAGTAGAATTTGAAATTTAAAACACCATGTATATTGACTCTCGAGAAAATGAAATACTTTAGTACAAAACTAACAAAATATGTACAATGTCTGTATAGGGAAATGATAAAACTCTGATTAAAGCAATCAAAGAAAATCTAAATAAATGCAGAGATATTTCATGTTCATAAATGGAAACATCAACATTGTCAAAATGCTTGTTCTACCCAACTTGATCTGCAGATTCAATGCAATCTCATGCAAAATCCTACCAAGTTACTTTATGGACACCAACAAACTGATGATCTAAAGTTTATATGGAGAGGCAAAAGATCCAGAATAGCCAACACAAATATTGAAGGAAATAAAAATATATTTGGAGGATTGATGTTACCCAACTTCAATAGATACTCTAAAGCTTTGATAATCAAGACACTCTGGTATTTGTGAAGCAATAAGCAAATAGATCATTGGAAGAGAATAGAGAGCCTAGAAATACACCAATATAAAATCAGCTTGTCTTTGACAAAGGAGCAAAGGCAATACAATGGAGAAAGTTTCTTTAGCAAATGAAGCTGGAACAACTGAACATCCACATACAAAGAAATTTACTTAGACACAAACCTTTATACCCTTCACAAACATTATCTCAAAATAAATAATAGACCTAACCATAAAATGAAAATATGTTTCTAGAAGACAACATAGAAGAAAACCTAGATGACCTTAATGTGTTTTTAGATATAGCAGCGAAGACATGATCCATGAAAGAAATAATTGATCAGTTGGACTTCATTAAAATCAAAAGCTTCTTCTCTATTAAAGACAATTTCAAGAGAATTAGAAAACAGTTACCTACTGCAAGGAAATTTTTGCAAAAGACACATATGATAAAGATTGTTATATAAAGTAGGGAAAGAACCCTTAAAATTCAATAGGAAAAGAACAAACTACCTAATTAAAAAATGGGCCAAAGTCCTTAAAAGATACTTCACCAAAGATGATATACAGATGGCAAATAAGTTTATGAAAAGTTGCTCCACATCATATGTCATCAGGGAAACGCAAATTAAAACAACAATGAGATATCTCTCTATACTCCTGAAAATGGCCAAAATCCAGAACACTGACACCACCAAAGGCTGACAAAGGGGTGATGTAACAGGAGCTCTCATACATTGTTGTTGGGAGTGCAGAATGTCACTTTGGTAGAGAGTTTGGAAATATCTCATAACACTAAACATATTCTTACCGTGTGATCAGCGATCACATTCCTTGGTATTTATCCAAAGGAATTGAAAACACATGCACAAATGTACAATGGTTGAATCTAGAAGCTTTGTTCATAATTGGAAAAACTGGGAAACAACCCAGCTGACCTTCAGTAGGTGAATGGATAAATAGTGATATATCTGTGAAATATTAACAGTGAAATATTGTTCGGCACTAAAAAGAAACAGGTATCAAGCCATGAAAAAACATAAAAGAACTTTAAATGCATATTACTAAGTGAAAGAAGCCAATCTGAACAGGTATCATGCATACTGTTTGATTTCAACTACATGATGTTCTAGAAAAGACAAAACAATAGAGATAATAAAAGGATCAATGGTTTCCAGGAGTAGAGGCAGAAGAGAGACAGGGAATGAATAGGCAAAGCACAGAGGATTTTTAGGGCAGAAAAATACTCTGTATGATATTGTAATGATGGATATATGTAATCATATTATATATGTAATATACTTGACCAAATTCACAGAATGTATAACTCCAGAAAGAAACCTTAAATTAAACTATGAGCTTTGGGTGATTATGGTGTGTCAATGTAGGTTCATCCTTGGCAAAATGTACCATTTCTGATGAATGGTGTTAATAATGGGCTTGTGTAGGGGGAGGAGGTTTATGGGAAATCTCCATACCTTCCCTTGTTTTGTTGTAAATGTAAAACTGTTCTGAAAACTGTTCTTAAACTAATTTATAGGGATAAAGTGAGAATTAGGAAAGTTAAATCATCTAGTAAATATTATAGGTAATGGGTGGTTGAGTCAACATTTGAACCTAGGCTGCCTTAGTGTCAATTTCTGCTATTCTACATAATTACTGGTTATAATGAGAGATTTTAAACTGGTTAATTGAAGAAGTCAATATTCCTTGAAGAAATTGCCCACCAAGGATCAAATGAGATATATAGTTAGCATGTCATAAAACTAGGACTTTCAGTCTGACTGATTCAGCAACAAATATTTCCTACAGAGAAGGACTCTCACCGTGCTGGCATTTCTCAATACTCAAATACACAGGATTTTAAACAAAGTTTCTAGTTAGGTAAGGTTTTCTGAATTAATTGAAGTAACCATGCCACTTAGTCCATTCAGCTACAAAATATTACATTGCACTAAAAAAGTTTTAAGGCATTTTCTATAGTAAATGTTTTAAATAGTTCTTCCAACAGAGATCTAATCTTAATTAAGTTATGTCTGAGAAAACTAAGATGATTTTCAAGTATCCTGGTCATAAAAATAAGTCATATTATCAAAAGCCTAGAAATACGTGCTCTCCTTGGGAGGAAATTAGCAATGATCCAAAGTAAGAAATAGTCTTTTGAAGCTAAAATGAGAACTTTAAAGATGAAGATCCTCTGAGTGCTCTCACACTGAGACCTGAGGAAGGACAAAATTATGGATCTATCAAAATTCTCCAAAGAGCTTATGATCTGTTAAAGAAGTCCCCATGTTGATTATTTGTCAATGTGGGGATTGCAAAATGTCATCTACTGCACATACCCATTCCTGTGAATGTTTCCCTGACTTGAGAGAGAAAGGCTCTCCAGAAATAGGAATCACCAGAATCTTCCTTTTATTCACTGGCATTTAAATTAATCTTTTGAGAAAAGATGGGAAGTAAAACCTTTGCCAATATATGAATGCAAGAGGAAGAGTGTAAGATTAGGAGAGGAAGAAGTGGAGCGCCTGGGTTGCTTAATGGGTTGAGTGTTAGACTTCAGCTCAGGTCATGATCTCAGGGTCCTGGGATTGAGCCCCACGTTGAGCTCCCTGCTTAGTAGAGAGCCTGGTCCTCCATCTCTCCCTGCCCCTCCCTCCACTGGTGTGCACTCTCTTTCTCTCTCAAATAAATAAATAAATATCTTTTAAAATTTTTTAAAAAGGAGAGGAAGAAATTGGACCAAGACCTGGGCAGCTGCCATGACTAGTTTAAATTTAAAAAAGGAAGAAGAAGAAGAAGAAGAAGAAGAAGAAGAAGAAGAAGAAGAAGAAGAAGAAGGAGAAAGAAGAAGAAGAAGAAGAAGAAGAAGAAGAAGAAGAAGAAGAAGAAGAAGAAGAAGGAGAAGAAGAAGGAGAAAGAAGAAGAAGAAGAAGAAGAAGAAGAAGAAGAAGAAGAAGAAGAAGAAGAAGAAGAAGAAGAAGAAGAAGAAGGAAAATCCAGAGAAGGAGGCTGAGAAGCAATGGCCAGAGAAGTAGAAAGTCAGAGGAGTGGGTACTGATGGAAGCCCCAGGTGTCATGTTTTACAGAAGAAAACATGGTAAACTGTGTCAAATAAGGAGAAGCCAGGTGAAGTGAAAGCAGCAGACCGTGAGTTTATCTTAATAGAAAATGTCTCTAAAGATTTTAGAGTCATTTTGGTTGGAATCATGGGGAATGGAAGCCAGATGGAGAGTGTGGAGGGACAAAGGGGATGTGATAAAGCAGAAGCAGTGAACATAGAGAAAGTTTTTGATAAGTTTGTCTGTAAAAAGGAGGAAAAACCTGCTAAGATGGTTGTGGGAATAGAGTGCAGAATTGAATTTTTTTTTTTTTAAGATAGGAAAGGTTAGGACATATTTAAATCCTGATAGGATAGGTCAAACCAGAAAACGTAGGATGAGGAACTAATCAGCAGAGTAGATTTTTTTTTAGAGAGTGAGACAGGATGGAATATCAGGTACATCTGGAAATGCCTTGAAGAAAGAAATGCACCAAGGAGAAGAGGACGAGTGAAGAGGCTGGCAATTCTACTGGTCATGTTGGAAAATGAGGGTATTTCTTCTGGTGGCTTCAATTTTTTCAAGGAAAACAGAGAGTAAGGGTATTGTTGACAATGCAAGAACCAGAAAAGTAGCACTATTCTTTTTCCTGATCCTTTCTCATCGATTACCCCCATGATGTGCAGATTCTAATAATTAACTAACCACATAACCTGGTGATGGTCTGATGGGATTTCTGTGTCCTGATTTGCAAATGAACTAAACCTTGGAATAGGTTACAAATTATGCTTGACATCACACTCTAGGAATGGATTCAGTGTGTTTAACTTTCAAAAAGGTATCTTCCAAATAAATCGCGGGTTAGAAGAGAAAAGGTCTTTTATCAGAGGCATGTTCTGGTAAGTGCAGTAAGTATCAAATTGTTAAAAGAACGTGTCCTGATATTGGAGATAAAGGAAAATAAAACAATGCCTCTGGTAGCTTTAAAAATCAGCTAATTATAACAGAGATGAGTTTCATTATGGAGACCGATTTAATAAGAAGCACAGGGAAGAAATGTTTTTTGTTTTTTTTTAAGATTTTTATTTATTTATTTGACAGATAGATATCACAAGTAGGCAGAGAGACAGGCAGAGAGAGAGAGAGAGAGAGGAGGAAGCAGGCTCCCTGCTGAGCAGAGAGCCCGACGTGGGGCTCGATCCCAGGACCCTGGGATCATGACCTGAGCCGAAGGCAGAGGCTTTAACCCACTGAGCCACCCAGGTGCCCCAAGAAATGTTAACTATGGAAAATCTTTGAACTAACACAGAGGAGCCTTTTAAATTAATCTGTGAGGGTCAGCAAAAAGAAAATTCGTCTGGTTAGAAAAAAATGACAGTGAACAACAAGTAGGAAAAGGAAATGGAAGATCTGTTAAGCTCTTCTTTCGCTTCCGTTAATGAGGGCAAGATGCCAAGAGGCAAAATTTCTAGCTACAAAGACGAGAAACTGGATAATGGACGGGTAAGGGGGGAAAAAATTCTATCTATCCAACTATGCAGAGAGGGGGAAAGGGACAGACAGCGGAAAAAAATCTGGCACATATGTGCAACATAGTAACAGGGTTTTTAAAGTAATACTAAGCATCACAAAACAAGGGAAACAAGGAACAACTGTGAATAATGAAATGATTTTCCCAAACCTTATTTAATAAGAAATGGCTTCCTTTTTTAAAGCATGGAAAACACACACACACACACACACACACACACACACACACACACGCACACACACACAAACCATACTGTTCATGAGATGTAATTAACTTCACACAGGCTTTTCTGAAAGTAACTAAATGAAAACCGAGGTGTGGCTTGCACTGAATATGCATTAGGTCAAAATAACATGAGAGGAAATCAGCCATTGTAGAGAAGAAAGTCACATTTAAGACTTTGTCATGTTAGTGAGGCATTACTAGGAATATAATCTACGTATCAGTGGGAGTCTTCTACTCTTGAGATCTAAACAGGTCTAGACTTGAACTCTCATTTTGCACAGTGTGGAAATCCAAAGTCTTCCCATTCCTGGAGGTCAAATCCGTTTCTGGATCTGCTGTCTCTAACATCATGTTGACTGAGGCATAAAAATCATCTCTATCGTCAAGCCAATTTGTCCGTCCATTTGTGAGTGTTCGCTTTAAGAAGGTATGGCATAGGCAAGCCAAGGAATGTCTTTAGTGTAGAAATGCAGATAGTTTATGTTGAATCTTCAATATATGTCTTCATAGAAAATCCCTCAGGCACCTTAATTTTTCCACTGGCTGTTTTACTTCCTATTCTGCAGCACATATCACAATTTCCTCTTTCTACTCTCTGCTCTCCTCCCTCCCTTCTTTGCTTTCCTATCTTCCCCACCTCTCCCTCTCAGAAACAAAAGAAATTCCTCTATAATTCTCCTAAGAGCAATTTGACCAGACTCTTTTGTGGCTTTCATTTTGCTGCACACCACACACCACAGGGCCCCACCTTCTACCCAGTGGCTAATCAAGTCATTTCCTCAAAGGTAATTTCCTCCTCAAATGGCATACTGGTGCCAATTGTTAAGAAAATAAGCCCAATACATAAATTCCACTAGGACTTCAAAAGTGTGCCTTTGTCACAAAGGAAAACAACAAATTGCTAGAAAATCCCATGTCATATAAGGTGTAATATCCATGTAACCTGTAATTATGGAGACTAAAGGCAGTTGTGGAATAGGTAGTTCATATGAGGGAATTTTTCCACCTTAGGAAATTCTTGGTGACATTGGCAATCACATATTAGAAAGCTTTCAAAAATAAGACTTGAGAGAGGATTGTATTTCCCGGTGAGGATAATTTCCACTGGATAGCTGGAGCATACACTTTTATTAACACAGAGTCCCCCTCTGTCTGCCTCAGTAGAGATACAGGAACAAACAACAGCTGCCCAAGGCCCCGCCATACAAAGGGCTATATCAGGACCAGGATGATTGCCCATTCTATTGCTGGTCATGAGTTCTTCATGCTTTTTAATCCTGCTTACCTCAGGTTTCACAGCAATCAAGACTCCTGACACATTCCACGTCTTTCTTTCCTTACTATATGGCCTCCATGAAGGGATTTCCCTGTCATCTAGAAATTCTATATTGGATGTGCTCTTCCTTAAATCACAAGGCTTCTTGATGCTGCTCAGAATTCCTATGAATGACATTCAGAATCTATTTTTTGTATAGGACCTGATTTTTTTTTCTTTCTCCAATTTTTAAGGTTTTTTTTTGTCCTTATTTGCCTTTCTTTATTCGTATGACTGCAAATTCAATGGGTCTTTTTTTTCCTTTCCTTTTCTTTTTTTTGGTGGGTGGGGGGGAGAGGAAGGGAGGACCAAAGGGACAGGAAGAGAGAGAATCTCAAGCAGACTCCATGGCCAGCGCAGAGCCTGATGTGGGCTCAATCTCACAACCCTGAAATCATGACTTCAGCTGAAATCAAGAGTCAGGTGTGTCTGACTGAGTCACCTAGGCACCCCCAGTGAGTCATTTTAATCTGGAAACCTGTGTACCTCAGTTCTAGGAATTTTTTTGGTTTAAGGCTTTTCATACTTTCCTCTGTATTTCTTTCTGGAACTCATATCATTCAAATATTGGACCTCCTACACAGATCTTTACATTTGTTTTAATTTTCATCTATTGTACATTTCCTTTTTATCCATTTTCAGAAAGATTTTCCTGATTTAACCTTTCACCCTTCCTACTTCTTATATATTTTCAGTGTCCAAAAGCCCAGTCTTAGGCTTGGTAATTCCTTTTAATAACATTCTATTTTTGTTTTGTGAATGCAATATGATCTTGCACCTCTGTGAAGATCCTATTAAAATATCTTTTGAAGTTTCTTGATCCTCCTTGCATTTTCTATTTTATTTATTTTATTTTAAAGATTTTATTTATTTATTTGACAGAGAGAGAGCACAAGCAGGGGAGACAGCAGAGGGCTCTTGATCCCAGGATCCTGGGATCATGACCTGAGCCGAAGATAGATGCAACTGAGCCACCCATGTGCCCCTATATTTTCTGGTTTTTTTTTAATAGTTTGTTTGCTTTTTAAAAATTATTTTCTTGTTGTATTTCATATTCAGAGTTCTATTTGCATGAGCAGAATTAGTCACTGGTGGTCATCACTTAACAATAACCTGACTTTTTCATTGAAGGGCACATAAATATCAGTATTTCTCCAGGTTTTTTTTCACCACTGGCAGATTTTTCCCTGACAGTGATTCTCTATTCTCCCACCTGGTTATGTACAAGTGAAGCTGGGAGAATTTTCATATTGTTTGGATATTCCTAGATAGGGAATTTCCAGTCTTCTGTAGTTTGAGGACAGGGTACCGATTGGCTGAAGACTGGAGAAGATGTGAAAAGCTGTTTCATAAACGAATTGCCAACTGATTTTTCAGAGATCCCTAAGACTTAAAGTTACCAAGTTCTTCCAGGGTTCTGAAACATGAATCATCTTGTTGTTTTGTCTGCTTGCCCCTCATACTTTCAGTTTACCTTTTCTAGATTGCTAAGTCAACAACCACAGTCCATCCATTTCTCATCTTTCAAAAGGCTGTTGGAATTTCATCATTATTTTTCCGGGTTTATCACTTTTTAGAAAAAACTTCTTTTGCTATCTTTTCAATGGTGTTATAAAATGGACAGAAGTAACCACTTATGTCTGATAAATCTCATTAACTAGAGATATAATTTTCTCTTCAGTCCTTATAATCTGACTTCATTCCTATCATTTCAGTGAAATTACTTCCAAAATGGTCATAACCAACTATACTATATTGCTATATACATTGCGGATTGCCTTGACCTCATATTCCTTGATATTTTGGCATTTAATACAACTGGTTACTCCTTGAAATTCTCCTTTTAGGGGTTGAATAATCCCACATTCTCCTGGTTTTCTTTTACTTCCTCATCTGGTCCTCAGTCTTCCTCGTTTGCTCTTCCTCTTTTTGCCATCACCTTTAAATGTTCAAGTACAAGTTATCAGATCTGTAGTCAACAAGATGGAGACCCAGAAGAATCTGTGGTACAGTTCCAGTGTGAGTCCAGGAGAGCTGATGGTGTAAGTTCTAGTCTGAAAGCTGGTAGTCTTGAGACACAATGAAGTTTGATGTTTTAGTTTGAGTGCAAAGGTTGGAAAAGACTGATAATCCAGCTAAAGTAGGCAGAAATTCCCTCTTACTCATGGAGAGTCAGCCTTTTTGTTCTGTTTAGGCCTTCAACTAATTTGATAAAGTCCATACACATTAGGAAGGGCAGTCTCTTTACTCAGTCTACCTAATCAGATATTAATCTCATCCAAAAACACCCTCACAAAGTCAGAATAGTGTTTGATCAGATATCTGAGCATGTCATTGCCTAGTCAAATTGACATGTAAAATTAACCATCACAATTATCAAGAAATTGTTAATCAAGAAATGTCAGTCATATTAGACAGTCATAAAAGAGGTACATATTAAACTGGAACTTTGAATTTTACATCAAACATATAAATACATATTTACTTACCTTCCTTTTATAGTAGACCCAAAGCTTTTTTTTTTTTTTAAATGAATCTGGTGACTGGAGTTCCAGATAGTCTTTTTCACAAAACTATACTCATAATTCATCTACATTTTCATATACATCTACATAATTCATCTATATTTCCGAGTGTGTTTCAAGTGAGAAGAAGGTCTAAAAGCTAAAAGCAAAATTTTTCTAGGACTTAAAAGGGTTTTTTTTTCCTAATTCTTTATAATTATTTGATTTGATCTCATTTTAAAAAGCAATTTGCTTTCTGAAGTATTTAATTTAGTTTTCACAGCAGCAACATTTTTCTTTTACAACCTGTCATCTTGGGTAATAGGTAGTTGTCAAGTTGTATTAGCATGTAGTTGTTATACTATTACAATGACAAAGTTTCAAATCAAACACAATTGAGTCTAGGGAAGCATACAACTCAGCTGATGGGAGCACAGGTACAAGGATAGAATGGGGACAAGTATGGCAGTGCTGAGGGTCAGTTTGCTGTGGGAATCAGCCAGTTTGATTCACAGATTGAGGTTAGAGAGTCTGTTAATCCTGAAAGTCCCCTCAGTGGAAGCCTTAGTGAGTTGCTCCCCATATCATCAGGCTAAAAAGACATTAAACATTAACATCTGTTTGCATCAGATTTATTTGAGAGTTCCCAAAGAAAATAGGTCACCAGAAAAATAAAATAAACAAGAGGAAGAGAATCTATTCCAGAATTTTCTAGGAACTTTCTTGACTCCTTTGGTTTATTCATCAGTTCCTATTTTCATAATTGCTTTCAAATATGTAATTTAAAAATGATAATTCTTACTCAAGTCTCTCTGAGTTATTGCCTTTGGTATCTCAAGAGTAAAATCATATGCTGTTTTATTGAAATGCCTACTTTTATTATAACAACTACTTTTTTAGAACAAGTAAAATTCGGCTCTATTTCATTCAGATGATAAAATAATCAGTGCTGCACAGTGTGGACAATTCAGAAATCAGTACTTTGATGCATAATGCCATGTTAAGGCAAGTCCCATTTTTACTTTTTTTTTAAAAGATTTATTTATTTATTTATTTGACAGACAGTGATCACAAGTAGGCAGAGAGGCAGGCAGAGAGAGAGGGGGGAAGCAGGCTCCCTGCTGAGCAGAGAGCCCGATGCGGGGCTCGATCCCAGGACCCTGGGACCATGACCTGAGCCGAAGACAGAGGCTTTAACCCACTGAGCCACCCAGGCACCCCCCCCATTTTTACTTTTAGGTAGTGCTAAAACACAGCTCAACATTTTCATATGACAAGTTGATATATAAAGAAATACTATTACTTTTGCTAATTACCTTGATATATTTGTGAATCTAAGTAACAAAAGTCTTAAAAAGTTGAGCTTTGGGAAATGATAAAAGAAAAAGACTAATTTTTTATAATTTTTTTCTGAATACCTTAAAAGATAGTGCCCTGGTATACAAAGCCATCAGGGACTGTGTTAAACACTTTGGTGACCAATTCGTAACATTTATGCTAAGTGATTTGTCACATTTTCTTTTAATAGTATAGCTTATTAGAGGCAAAAATGTGTGCTATTTATGGGAGGACTCCAGAGTCAGAAGGCCTCAGTTTGAATCTCAGCTCCACATCTTCCTATCTAGCTGAACTTGGGTGATTTTTTTTAAAGATTTTATTTATTTATTTATTTATTTATTTATTTATTTATGTATTTATTTATCAGAGAGAGATAGAGAGAGAGAGAGCACTAGCAGGCAGAGAAGCAGGCTCCCCACTGAGCAAGGAGTCTGATGCAGAACTCGATCCCACAAGCCTGGGATCATGACTTGAGCCAAAGGTAGCAGCTTAAGCAACTGAGCCACCCATATGCCCCGAACTTGGGTGATTATTTAAGTCCCTAAAGTGTTAGTGTTGCCAAATGCTGGATCCTCAAAAATTCCACCAAAATAACCTGTTGAAAAGCTAAATCTGAATTTATTGCTTACCTCAGTAAGGGAGAACACTGCTTTGACCATGAAATTAGTAGCATCTTGGAAAGAAGAGAGCAAAGTTATGATATGACATTTTGGTATTTGGTTTAAGGCAAGTCTTTCAAGGCAAGGGATGGCTTTCGATTAGGATGGGATAAAGATCACAGCAGAATGCTTTAGGATTTGTGGGTATAGCAAAATGAGGGCTTTGAGGTAAAGTATGGAAAAATCAGAAAGCAAAGAATTATTTGATGCTATCTATTGAAAAGCCAAACAGTCTTATATTCATTAAAAATTGATTTTTTTCAGGAAGTTCCTGAAAGGAACATTGAAGTTATTTTTAACTTTTATCTCTCTGGACAAAAATTTCTTGCAGTAGTTAAGACGTGATAAAGACAGTGGCAGAGTGAAATCACGATAATGTGTATAGTCAAGTATGTTTGTGAGGTGGAGCAAGTAGATGGTTTTGATTCTTAGTTTCCATTTGCAAAATGGGAATAATAATAGCATATTTATGGATGATTTGCTAAGTAAGTATTAACAAACCTTCTAGAAGGAAACCGTATGAAGTGGAGGGAGAAAGGCTCAGAGTTGGTCAAATGTAGATTTACTTCTAAGTTACAACTTTGTGGTAAGTATGATTCTGTTTTGGTGATCTTTAGAGTGATACTTCTAACAGGGGCATTGTGGGAATTATATTAAATAATGAATGAGAGTCCTAAACATCGAATATGCAAGCTGACTCAATGAAAAGCAGCAGAAGTGACTTAAATTTTCAAGTGCCAATTGGAGAAATACCTTATACGCAACCTCAGGCTTCAGCCATACCCCTCCAGGCAAATTCTGCTTCCCTGTAGTATCTTCTCCCTTGGCTTTCCAGCAACCAGTAAAAGCATTTAACAACCATGGCTCTAGTTCTCCAGGTACCAAAAGAAACCATGGCTCTTGTTCTCCAGGTGCCAAAGAAACAACAGCTCATACCAACCACCTCCCCAGCCGGGCTCTCCCATGACTCAGAGTACATAGTCCCAGCAAAACTTCCCAACAATATCAACAGCCCTACTTCAACCAGATCAGCAGGAACAACCACAGTGAGAAGTGGCTTGCTGAGACACACTTCCCCTTCTCCTGGAGGTATACCAGTGCCTCACAGTAAACTTGCACAACCTATTTGTGGATCCTTGCCAGCTCCTAAAACCTGTGGTTGCCTGAAAGAGAACAGTTGGAAGGATGGCTGTTATTGACGAGCAGGGGCAAGAATGCAGAGGTCCACAGCTTCATGGATACCCCTTCACTAAACTAAAAGACAACTTTTATATGCACACTGTTCAGATAAGGCTTGGAATTTGTTTAGCATCATGCATTTTTTTTAATTAATTTATTTTTTTCAGTGTGACCGTATTCATTGTATTTGCACAACACCCAGTGCTCCATGCAATACGTACCCTCCCTATTACCCACCACCTGGTTCCCCCAACCTCCCACCCCTGCCCCTTCAAAACCCTCAGGTGGTTTTTCAGAGTCCATAGTCTCTTATGGTTTGGCTCCGCTTCCAATTTTTTTTTATAAACATATAATGCATTTTTATCCCCAGGGGTACAGGTCTGTGAATCGCCAGGTTTACACACTTCACTCACCATAGCACATACCCTCCCCAATGTCCATAACCCCCTCCCCCTCTCCCAACCCTACCTCCCCCAGCAACCCCCAGTTTGTTTTGTGAGATTAAGAGTCATTTATAGTTTGTCTCCCTCCCAATCCCATCTTGTTTCATTTATTCTTCTCCTATCCCCCTAACCCCCCATGTTGCATCTCCATGTCCTCATATCAGGGAGATCATATGATAGTTGTCTTTTTACGATTGACTTATTTCACTAAACATGATATGCTCTAGTTCCATCCACGTCGTTGCAAATGGCAAGATTTCATTTCTTTTGATGGCTGCATAGTATTCCATTGTATATATATACCACCTCTTCTTTATCCATTCATGTGTTGATGGACATCTAGGTTCTTTCCATAGTTTGGCTATTGTAGACATTGCTGCTATAAACATTCGGGTACACGTGCCCCTTCAGATCACTGCGTTTGTATCTTTAGGGTAAATACCCAGTAGTGCAATTGCTGGGTCATAATGTAGTTCTATTTTCAACATTTTGAGGAACCTCCATGCTGTTTTCCAGAGTGGTTGCACCAGCTTGCATTCCCACCAACAGTATAGGAGGGTTCCCTTTCTCCACATCCTCGCCAGCATCTGTCATTTCCTGACTTGTTAATTTTAGCCATTCTGACTGGTGTGAGGTGATATCTCATTGTGGTTTTGATTTGTATTTCCCTGATGCTGAGTGATGTGGAGCACTTTTTCATGTGTCTGTTGGCCATCTGGATGTCTTCTTTTCAGAAATGTCTGTTCATGTCCTCTGCCCATTTCTTGATTGGATTGTTTGTCCTTTGGGTGTTGAGTTTGCTAAGTTCCTTATAGATTTTGGAAACTAGCCCTTTATCTGATATGTCGTTTGCAAATATCTTCTCCCATTCTGTCAGTTGTCTTTTGGTTTTGTTAACTGTTTCCTTTGCTGTGCAAAAGCTTTTGATCTTGATGAAATCCCAATAGTTCATTTTTGCCCTTGCTTCTCTTGCCTTTGGCGATGTTCCTAGGAAGATGTTGTTGCGGCTGAGGTCGAAGAGGTTGCTGCCTGCATTCTCCTCAAGGATTTTGATGGATTCCTTTCTCACATTGAGGTCCTTCATCCATTTTGAGACTATTTTTGTGTGTGGTGTAAGGAAGTGGTCCAATTTCATTTTTCTGCATGTGGCTGTCCAATTTTCCCAGCACCATTTATTGAAGAGGCTGTCTTTTTTCCATTGGACATTTTTTCCTGCTTTGTCGAAAATTAGTTGACTATCGAGTTGAGGGTCTATTTCTGGGCTCTCTATTCTGTTCCATTGATCTATGTGTCTGTTTTTGTGCCAGTCCCATGCTGTCTTGATGATGACAGCTTTGTAATAGAGCTTGAAGTCCGGAATTGTGATGCCACCAACCTTGGCTTTCTTTTTCAAAATTCCTTTGGCTATTTGAGGTCTTTTCTGGTTCCATATAAATTTGAGGATTATTTGTTAGATTTCTTTGAAAAAAATGGATGGTATTTTGATAGGGATTGCATTTAAATGTGTAGATTGCTTTAGGTAGCATAGACATTTTCACAATATTTATTCTTCCAATCCAGGAGCATGGAACATTTTTCCACTTCTTTGTGTCTTCCTCAATTTCTTTCATGAGTACTTTATAGTTTTCTGCATATAGATTCTTAGCTTCTTTGGTTAGGTTTATTCCTAGGTATCTTATAGTTTTTGGTGCAATTGTAAATGGGATTGACTCCTTAATTTCTCTTTTTTCTGTCTTGTTGTTGGTGTACAGAAATGCAACTGATTTCTGTGCATTGATTTTATATCCTGATACTTTACTGAATTCCTGAACAAGTTCTAGCAGTTTTGGAGTGGAGTCTTTTGGGTTTTCCACGTACAGTATTATATCATCTGCGAAGAGTGATAGTTTGACTTCTTCTTTGCTGATTTGGATGCCTTTAATTTCTTTTTGTTGTCTGATTGCTGAGGCTAGGACTTCTAGTACTATGTTGAATAGCAGTGGTGATAATGGACATCCCTGCCGTGTTCCTGACCTTAGCGTAAAAGCTTTCAGTTTTTCTCCATTGAGAATGATATTTGCGGTGGGTTTTTCATAGATGGCTTTGATAATATTGAGGTATGTGCCCTCTATCCCTACACTTTGAAGAGTTTTGATCAGGAAGGGATGCTGTACTTTGTCAAATGCTTTTTCAGAATCTATTGAGAGTATCATATGGTTCTTGTTCTTTCTTTTATTAATGTGTTCTATCACATTGATTAATTTGCGGATGTTGAACCAACCCTGCAGCCCTGGAATAAATCTCACTTGGTCGTGGTGAATAATCCTTTTAATGTACTGTTGAATCCTATTGGCTAGTATTTTGGTGAGAATTTTTGCATCTGTGTTCATCAAGGATATTGGTCTGTAGTTCTCTTTTTTGGTGGCATCCTTGTCTGGTTTTGGGATCAAGGTGATGCTGGCCTCATAAAATGAGTTTGAAAGTTTTCCTTCCATTTCTATTTTTTGGAACAGTTTCAGGAGAATAGGAATTAGTTCTTCTTTAAATGTTTGGTAGAATTCCCCTGGGAAGCCGTCTGGCCCTGGGCTTTTGTTTGTTTGGAGATTTTTGATGACTGTTTCAATCTCCTTACTGGTTATGGGCCTGTTCAGGTTTTCTATTTCTTCCTGGTTCAGTTGTGGTAGTTTATATGTCTCTAGGAATGCATCCATTTCTTCCAGATTGTCAAATTTGTTGGCATAGAGTTGCTCATAGTATGTTCTTATAGTTGTCTGTATTTCTTGGTGTTAGTTGTGATCTCTCCTCTTTCATTCATGATTTTATTGATTTGGGTCCTTTCTCTTTTCTTTTTGATAAGTCTGGCCAGGGGTTTATCAATCTTATTGATTCTTTCAAAGAACCAGCTCCTAGTTTCATTGATTTTTTTCTATTGTTTTTTGGTTTCTATTTCATTGATTTCTGCTCTGATCTTTATGATTTCTCTTCTCCTGCTGGGTTTAGGGTTTCTTTCTTGTTCTTTCTCCAGCTCCTTTACGTGTAGGGTTAGGTTTTGTACTTGAGACCTTTCTTGTTTCTTGAGAAAGGCTTGTACTGCTATATATTTTCCTCTCAGGACTGCCTTTGCTGTGTCCCACAGATTTTGAACCATTGTGTTTTCATTATCATTTGTTTCCATGAATTTTTTCAATTCTTCTTTAATTTCCTGGTTGATCCATTCATTCTTTAGAAGGATGCTGTTTAGTCTTCATGTATTTTGGTTCTTTCCAGCTTTCCTCTTGTGATTGAGTTCTAGCTTCAGAGTTTTGTGGTCTGAAAATATGCAGGGAATGATCCTAATCTTTTGATACCAGTTGAGACCTGATTTGTGACCCAGGATGTGATCTATTCTGGAGAATGTTCCATGTGTATTCATGAGAAGAATGTGTATTCTGTTGCTTTGGGATGAAATGTTCTGAATATATCTGTGCGTCATTTAAGGCCTTTATTTCCTTGTTGATCTTTTGCTTTGATGATCTGTCCATTTCAGTGAGGGGAGTGTTCAAGTCCCCTACTATTATTGTATTATTATTGATGTGTTTCTTTGATTTTTTTATTAATTGGTTTATATAGTTGGCTGCTCCCAAGTTAGGGGCATAGATATTTAAAATTGTTAGATCTTCTTGTTGGACAGACCCTTTGAGTATGATATAGTGTCCTTCCTCAGCTCTTATTATAGTCTTTGGCTTAAAATCTAATTGATCTGAAATAAGGATTGCCACCCCAGCTTTCTTCTGATGCCCATTAGCGTGGTAAATTGTTTTCTACCCCCTCACTTTAAATCTGGAGGTGTCTTCGCGTCTAAAATGAGTTTCTTGTAGGCAACATATAGATGGGTTTTGTTTTCCTCTCCATTCTGATACCCTGTGTCTTTTGATTGTGGCATTTAGCCCATTAACATTCAGGGTAACTATAGAGAGATATGAATTTAGTGCCATTATTAGTCTGTAAGGTGACTGTTACTGTATATTGTCTCTGTACCTTTCTGATCTACTACTTTTAGGCTCTCTCTTTGCTTAGAGGACCCCTTTCAATATTTCCTGTAGAGCTGGTTTGGTGTTTGCAAATTCTTTCAGATTTGTTTGTCCTGGAAGCTTTTGATCTCTCCTTCTATTTTCAATGATAGCCTAGCTGGATAGAGTATTCTTGGCTGCATGTTTTTCTCATTTAGTGCTCTAAATATATCATGCCAGCTCTTTCTGGCATGCCAGGTCTCTGTGGATAAGTCTGCTGCCAATCTAATATTTTTACCATTGTATGTTATAGACTTCTTTTCCTGGACTGCTTTCAGGATTTTCTCTTTGTCACTAAGACTTGTAAATTTTACTATTAGGTGACGGGGTGTGCACCTATTTTTGTTGACTTTAAGGGGTGTTCTCTGCATCTCCTGGATTTTGATGCCTCTTCCCTTTGCCATATTACGGAAATTCTCTCCAATAATTCTCTCCAATATACCTTCTGCTCCCCTCTCTCTTTCTTCTTCTTCTGGAATCCCAATTATTCTAATGTTTCATCTTATGGTGTCACTTTATTCGTCACTTATGGTGTCACACGAATTCTCCCATTGTGGTCCAGTAGCTGTATGTCCCTCTTTTGCTCAGCTTCTTTATTCTCTGTCATTTGGTCTTCTATATCACTAATTCTTTCTTCTGCCTCATTGATCCTAGCAGTGAGACCCTCCATTTTTTATTGCACCTCAGTAATAGCTTTTTTGAGTTTAACTTGGTTAGATTTTAGTTCTTTAATTTCTCCACAAAGGGCTTTTATATCTCCAGAGAGGGTTTCTCTAATATCTTCCATGCCTGTTTCGAGCCCGGCTAGAACGTTCAGAATTGTCATTCTGAACTCTTGATCTGACATATTACCAATGTCTGTGTTGATTAGGTCCCTAGCCTTCGGTACTGCCTCTTGTTCTTTTGTTTGTGGTGATTTTTTCCGCCTTTTCAGTTTGTCCAGATAAGAGGATATGAAGGATCAAATAAAATACTAAAAGGGTGGCAAGGACCCCAGAAAAATACCCTGTAACCAAATCAGAAGAGACCCCAAACTGTGGGGGGTAAAGGGGATAAAAAGAGGTTCAGAAAAAAAAAGAAAAAATTTAAAAAATAAAACAAATAAGGAAAAAATATAAAAAAGAAAGAAAAAAATATATATATTAGATAAACTAGTAAAAAAAAGTTAAAAAAGAAAAGGGTAAAAGTTTTTTAAAAATTTAGCAGAAGAATGAAATCTTGCCATTTGCGATGACGTGGATGGAACTAGAGCGTATCATGCTTAGTGAAATAAGTCAATCGGAGAAAGACAACTATCATATGATCTCCCTGATATGAGGACATGGAGAAGCAACATGGGGGGTTAGGGGGATAGGAGAAGAATAAATGAAACAAGATGGGATTGGGAGGGAGACAAACCATAAATGACTCTTAATCTCACAAAACAAACTGGGGGTTGCTGGGGGGAGGTGGGATTGGGAGAGGGGGAGGGGGTTATAGACATTGGGGAGGGTATGTGCTATCGTGAGTGCTGTGAAGTGTGTAAACCTGGCGATTCACAGACCTGTACCCCTGGGGATTAAAATACATTATATGTTTATTAAAAAAAAATTTTGGAAGGGGAGGCGAACCATAAGAGACTATGGACTCTGAAAAACAACCTGAGGGTTTTGAAGAGTCAGGAGTGGGAGGTTGGGGGAACAGGTGGTGGGTAATAGGGAGGGCACGTTTTGTATGGAGCACTGGGTATTGTGCAAAAACAATGAATACTGTTACGCTGAAAAAATAAATAAAATGGAAAAAATAAATAAATAAAATAATAAACATAATATCAGCAAAGAAAAATTAGCAGAAGAAGAAAAAAGAAAAAAAAATTGAAAAAAAAAAAACTGAATTAACCGCAGGACTAAAGAATCATGGGGAGAAAGCCATGAGTTCCATACTTTGCTTTCTCCTCCTCTGGAATTTCATTGCTGTCCTAGGTATTGTACCTGCTTTCCTTGATAGATGAACTTCGTCCTGGCTGGATATTTTGTTGATTTTCTGGGGGAGGGGCCTGTTGTTGGGACTTTCAAGTGTCTTTGCCCAAGGCAGAATTGAACCGCCCTTCCGGGGGGCTGGAATAAGTAATCGGCTCGGGTTCACTTTTGGGAGCTTCTGCTCCCTGAACACTTTCCGTAGAGTTCCGCAGGACAGGAATGAAAATGGCGGCCTCCTAGTCTCCGGCCCGGAGGAGCCGAGAGCCCGGGGCCCCAATCCTCAGTGTGCCCCCAAAGGATAGCACCCAATCACTCACGTATCCCCAGCCTCTAGCCATGCTCCAAGCTCACCCAGCCCACGACCAGTTGAAGGTAACCCCGAGATAAGAGTTCAGTCCTCGGCCCTGTCTCTGTAGTTGGATTCTCTGTTCTAATACCTGCGAGTTCTGCGACACTCCGACACCCCCAATCCTTCTGTGACCCTGCGGGACCTGGGGCCACGCTGACCCCACGTGGGCTTCACCCTGGTTAACCTCTGGAGCAATGTCCCTCAGTGGAACAGACTTTTAAAAGTCCTGATTTTGTGCTCCATTGCTCCGCCACTTGCCGGGAGCCGGCCCCTCCCCCACGGTCTATCTTCCTGTCGTTTTAGATTCACTTCTCCGCCAGTCCTACCTTTCAGAAAGTGGTTGATTTTCTGTTTCTAGAATTGCTGTTCTTCTTCTCTTCGATCTCCCGTTGGATTTGTAGGTGTTTGCAATGTTTAGATAAGCTATTGAGCTGATCTCCTGCTACCTGATGTAGTCTCAGCCTGCTACTTCTCTGCCATCTTGACTCCTCCCTCCAAGGCTTGGAATTTATAAAATCCCAGCCCTCTCTTTCATAAGTAGCACAAACTGACAGAGATGATCAAGAAACAGGGTTTTTTTTTTTTTTTCTTTTCTGTTTGTTTTTTTTTTATTAAATTTTGGTGGGAGTTTTTTAAGTTGTTTGTTTTGTTTTGTTTTGTGTTTTTTTAGAGTTTATTTATTTATCTGTCAGAAAGAGAAAGCACAAGCAGGGGGAGTGGAAGGCAGAGAGAGAAGCAGGCTCCAGTGAGCATGATGCAGAACTGGATCCCAAGATCCTGGGATCATGACCTGAGCCAAAGGCAGATGCTTAACAGACTGAGCCATCCGGTGTCCCAAGAAACATTTTAAATGACATTTGACATCAGATGTATTTGGTTATCATACAGTCACTGTCACTTTTAGATTTGTTTAATAGAAACTAAGCTAATTTTTAAACATTTGACAGAGGCCAATATCTGGACGAAAACTAAAGGATGGCAAAGAAAAATGTTCATTAATAAGTAAGAAAATACCTTTGTGCAGAAGCAAATGGTGACTTTAAGTTATCCAAACTTCACACTCAACCTATTATGGTGTATAAATAATGTTAATAATATTTGTGTTAATGAGAAAAAAATAATATATAAGAAAATAATACATCGAAGATATATGTTTCAGGCACGAAGCCATTCCAATGGGGAAATCAAAGAGGGTTTGATGTAGGGACTGATTGTCAAGGATAAGGAACCAACAGAGGATGTTGAGGAGACAGCAGGAAGTCACAAAGGAGAGCTCTACTGGAGCATGGTCAGGGCCATAACCCTTGGAGGAAAGCCACCCGACGAGCACCGAGGCCATCTGTAAAGGAACACAAGTGCTCCTGAACCAGGCAGAGAACAGCAGGAATAAATCCCTGACCTCTTCCTCCTCTCACTCTCCAATCTCCTGCATTGCATTTGTCAAACCCAACTAAATGACAGATGGCAGATGAGTCTGGACAGTGCAGACTTCCTGGTTAGCTTCTTGGGGCATGGAGCAGGATGGGGAAGAGCAAAAATTATGTCACAAGAGGCCCACACAGAGAATTACCAGCCTCAGGGGGACCTTACAAAGTCTGAGTTCCCCCACTGTGACCCATTTAGGAATGATGATAATGTTGACATAGAGGTATATGTCAGTATAGTACTAAAGAAACCTCTGTATGTCTATTTTGAGGGAAACAAAGGTAAGCACTAACCATGTACAATCCTTGGTTAATGTAAGGATATTTACCGAATGGGCCTGCTTACTCTATAATGGGACTGATACTCTATCTACTTGTGAGAAAATAAGGGAGTTAAGAGTATACATTTGAATCAGAAACACTACGTCGTTTCAGTTTCAGAATCACCCTTAATAAAACCTTTTGGTTTGTTTGTTTGTTTTTTAAAACTTGGGACAAAAAAGAATTGGTTGAACACAAATGAACCCACATTATGGAATAAACATACCAATATATATAAGTCATATATGAGTCGGTTTGATGGCAATGACGTTATTACCAAAGCATTATCATAGGGCACACTGAAGAGCCTGGTCAGAAGCTTTTAGAATGACTTTCAGGAACTCCTTTGTGTCCTGATTCAGTGTTATTCTTGATCTCTCTTAATTAGAATCTTGACCTGTTTCATATGGGGTGACCGTTTACATGTACCAATGCTTAAGGTTGATTGCAGACCCCTCTCAGACACACAAAGTTCATTAACCTTACTTCTCTCTTTTATTTTCTTAAGATTTTATTTATTTATTAGAGAGAGAGAGCATGAGAGTAAGAGAACATAAGCAGAGGGAGCAGCAGAGGGAGAGAGAGAAGCAGACTTCCCACTGAGCAGGGAGCCTGACGTAGGGCTTGATCTCAGGACCCTGAGATCATGACCTGAGCTAAAACAGCGACTTAACTGACTGAGCCCACCAGGTGCCCCCAACCTTATTTCTCTTGCCATATAAACTCCTTTTGAATATTCTTGTATGTCCACGAATATCCTCTGAAAATGCTTGTTTCTGCTGTATAGGAAGGTATGAGACTACGCCTTACTCCCACCATTGCTTCTCAACAACAATTTCAAGCAAGAAAGAGAGTATCTTCGAGAATGAGTCTATTCACTTGGTATTCAAAGTCAGTTCCTTTTGTGGTTGGTTGTTTCCCATTGCAAAAATGTCCACACTGTTGGATCTGAGCTTGACCTACTTTTCTGAATGGGACTTTAATGATTGAATACTCCTTTGGATCAGCATTTCTGAACCTTGTTATGGTCTTATGTAGAAAATGTTGAGAGGCACCTGGCTGGCTTAGTCTGCAGAGCATGTGACTCTTGATCTCAAGGTCTTGAATTCAAGCCCCATGGTGGGCATGGAGTCTACTTAAAATAAAAATTAAGAAATATATATATATATAATATATATTAAGAATATAGATAGATAGATAGACAGATAGATAGATGATAGATAGATAGATAGATAAAGCAAATGTTGAAAGGAGAATAGGTCATGGAAATATCCTTAAGAATCGTCACCCCTGGGGTGCCTGGGTGGCTCAGTGGGTTAAAGCCACTGCCTTCAGCTCAGGTCAAGAACTTGGTGTTCTGGGATCGAGCCCCGCATCGGGCTCTCTGCTCAGCAGGGAGCCTCCTTCCCCCTCTCTCTGCCTGCCTCTCTGCCTACTTGTGATCTTTCTCTTTCTCTCTGTCAAATAAATAAATACAATCTTTAAAAAAAAAAGAATCATCACCCCTTTATAAAAATCACTTATCTATGTTCTGGGCATTTATATCCTAGTGCTTCTCTGTGATACTGTTCCCATTACTTTATCATCATAACTTACCTTTCAATCAAATAAGTTTTTGAGAAATGACAGTGTATACTTTCCAGGGGAAATTTTTAAAGGAGGTAACTGTAGTTTTGGTGTACAAACTCAGATATGCTTATTTGTTTTTAAAAATGTGGTCCCATTTCTTTGTAAGTTACATGAGTTTTACATTCTGCACATTCTTATGTACAGATCTATTCATCTTCTCTAAAAACGAGCAAGTTCCTTCAAGACTGAGGCTATAACTTACTCAGCTCTTTTAGTCCATCAATGTATTCCTTTGCTTAATGATTTTGCTTCATTTGTGAAATGCTGCCACCATGTGAAGAACCATTAAATGAAAAAGAAATCCATTAAATTTGTTTTTTTATTTTCAAAGAATGCAGTTTGAATACCTCATATAGTTAATAACAATTTTAATGTGTAAATAAGTGTGATTTATTATTATTATTATTAAGATTTATGTATTTATTTTAGGGGGGAGGGGCAGAGGGAGAGTATCCTCAAGCAGACTCCCCACTGGTCACAGAGCCCCATGTGGGGCTAGATCCCATGACCCGTGAGATCATGACCTGAGCCAAAACCAAGAGTCAGATGCTTAACTGACTGAGCCACCCAGATGCCCCAGAGTGATTCATTAGTAACACAACATTTACCAGTAAATAAATAAATGCTGTGAAAGTGCTTGAAACTATTTACTCATAACATATAATTTTTAAAAATTATTTATTTATTTATTTTAAAATCCCACGACACTCTCAGCACCAGTTTTATTAATCCTCTTTTTGATGAAGAAAGGAAGGCTCAGAGAAGTGAAGCAACTTGACCATTCATTAAAAATCCATTAAAATTAACAAGGAGGGGCGCCTGAGTGGCTCAGTCGTTAAGTGGCTGCCTTCGGCTCAGGTCATGATCCCAGGGTCCTGGGATCGAGCCTGGCATCGGGCTCTCTGCTCTGCAGGGATCCTGCTTCCTCCTCTCTCTCTCTGCCTGCCTCCCTGCCTAGTTGTGATAGCTCTCTGTCAAATAAATAAATAAAATCTTAAAAAAAATTAACAAGGAAATTTATGATTTTTTTATCAATACCAAAGGAAAGATACCCAAACAATCTTCTTAGAAAAATATATGAATTGAATTATAAGAAAATAATTTCTTGTAATTAATAACTAGTTTAAAGTAAATATAGTTTATACTTAAAATGTAACAAAAGACTATAGTGGATGGTGGGTTTTAGAGGATGGGTATAGGAAACATTCTTTGGAGGGTTTGTTCTTTATTATTCACTTTGCCAATTTTTCAACCATTCTTAGGTACATCATTGTCTAACACACAAATCTACACTCAAAGTTATAGCCCAGAAACATAACTTTAGGGCAAAATAAAGACTAAATAACCATGATAATACTTCAAAATAACCCATGTGGGTAACTAGCTGAAGATGCTGTGTTCTCATCTCTTTCGCTTGTCTTGCATACACAGAGGAAAATATTTTGGGTGCATCCTTCACAGTGTGCAATTTAAATTTGTTCCACATGTTGTACTCTGTCTAAAAACTTGTTTTGAATGAATTGATAAGCATGTCTTTGTCTGAAATCATAATGTTAAAATACCACTTCTTTTTTTTTAAGATTTTATTTATTTGACAGACAGAGATCACAAGTAGGCAGAGAAGCAGGCAGAGAGAGAGAGAGAGGAGGAAGAAGGCTCCCTGTGGAGCAGAGAGCCCGATGCGGGGCTCGATCCCAGGACCCTGGGATCATGACCTGAGTGAAAGGCAGAGTCTTTAACCCACTGAGCCACCCAGGCACCCCCCAAATACCACTTCTTAAGAGCATGTTTATCCAGTGTGCTTCATGGTGAAAATTGTGCTATTCTGGGGGGAAAGGGTCATTGTTTGAAAAGTAGTATAACTTTCCAAGATATGTCAAAAAGTCACTAACTGGGTGCACTTGGGTGGCTCAGTCAGTCAAGCATCTGCCTCTTGATCTCAGCTTGGGTTTTGATCTCAGGGATGTGACTTTGGGCCCCATATTGGACTCCATACTCAATGTGGAGCCTACTTTAAAAAAAAAAAGTCACTAGTTAAACACTCATAAGGTGAGGTATAGCAGCATGGTAGCATCAATCAAGGTTAATCAATGACAAAACACTATTCCCATAACAGTCTTAATAGAAGATCATATAAAGCAATGGTCAAATTGGTCATTTGCTTCTGATGGAGAAGTTGTTTTGATTGTAACAGTTAAAATATCTTCTGAAATGTTTATGTTGCTACAGAGGCTATGTATCCCCAGGTATCTGAGGAGTTTTTCACTTAGAATAATGGTGAAGTCCTCATTCTGGCTTTCAACAATTTTACAGCAGAAACTAGAGGGACATGAACATGAACACCTATACCCCCTGAATGTGTGGGGGTAACAAAGTGAAGAAACAGTCTTGAGAAGCAAAAGACCCAGGTAATCTAACACTACAACATCCTGGCCACTTGAAAGTGAATGAGAAAGTCACCAGTGTCTCCACTCCCACTTATTTTATGTAGTTCTTCCAAGAATCCCATTTTTTGGGATTCATCTTTATCCGTCCTTCTTTTCTCCTCACTATAGCTGTTTTCTTTCTAGGACTAATCAAAGTCTCTGAACTCTGTTTATCCTACCCAATTTCTGACATCATAAATACTTTATCCTTAAGTTACTTAAGTATCCTTTATGTTTAACATATATCTCCCTCTCCCTCTCTTCCCCTCAGGCCCTTATCATATCCCCTTATCATGTCACTGAATTCTACTTATCCTACCCAGTTTCTGACATCATAAATACTTTATCCTTAAGTTACTTAAGTATCCTTTATGTATAAAAATATATTCCCCTCCCTCTCTTTCCCTCAGGGACTTATCATGTCCTAGAAAGTCTGGGATTGTGATGTGCCTATATTTGTTTCTGTGTGTGTGTTTTTATCTCTAGATACCACTTTATATTATATTTATATTTATATTGTATTTTTATATGATTAACCAAGCTTGAGCTTACAACTAATTTTTTACTTCAGCAAAAATTTTATTGCAAATCCAAACTAAGTGTATGTTGGCATCAAGAAGCACAATTTTGGAAATTTTTTTAATGTGTTGTCAGTTGCCATGTAAGAGGATAAAAAGTTAGGTATTGGCTGCTTCTTACTATTTCTCTTCACTTCTTGCCATCTTCCTTACCCTCCAAAAAGGTGAAGGTTACAAAACAAATTAGAATGGAAATAAGTCCAAGGATTTAAGATTTCCCTGAAGAAAGGTGTTATGCAGTTAGAAAGTTTTAGTTCTAATCCAGGTGGTCATCCAAGCAGAAATAAAGTAATTATTTAAAAGTATTAGTAGATCCTATTACTAATTTCATACAGGAAAAAAAATAAGAAGAAAGAAAAGTTGCCTAAAGACTTGCCTTAGTGAGAGCTCTTATGTTTTGTTGATACTGACAGACTACAAGATTTAGTAACTAAGATAAGCATATATAAGAATTTAAAGGAAAATTTTTATTCAAAATTCCCTGTAGAAAAACTCACACGAAGTTAATGGAAAACTCCACCAACCCAAATATCCTCTAACGTGGGTTGTCTTAATCAGATATCAATGACAACAAGGTTTAAGGAAACTTCTGTCCCTCTTTCAGAGAATTCTCTTCTACAAACAGGAAACCACTGAACAAAGGGTGAAATACTTATTTTTTTCTTATGGTTCTTAGGAAACACTGCTGTTTCTACTCTGAATTATCTTTCTGGGAATAAATATCAATTTTCAGTAGCCTTAAACTAATATTTAAACTCATCCTCCAAATTTGGCTTGTCTATTTGGTAAAGGGGAACAAAGCCACATATTTATTTATTTGCTGCCATTTTAGTCATTTTTAAGTGTATGATGTAGCAGTGTTAGTTACATCCACAATATTATGCAACTATCACCACCATCTATTTCCAAAACCTTTTCAATCACCCCAAATAGAGATTATATAATCAGGTTATAACTCCCCATTGACCTGTCCTTCCACATCCTGGTAAACCATAGACCACTTTCTGTATATGAATTTGCTTATTCTCGATATTTCATGTTAAGTGGAGTCATACAATAGTTGTCCTTCTCCATCTGCTTTTTGTCACTAAGCATAATATTTTTAAGGTTCATCCAGGCTGTAGCATGTATCAGAACTTCATTCCTTTTTATGGCTTAATAATATTTCATCATAGGTACATACTGTATTTTGTTTATCCTTTCATCTGTTAATAGACACTTGGGTAGTTTCCACCCCTCAGTTATCATGAATAATGTTCCAACGGACATTGGCATTCAAATATCTGTTTGAATCCCTGTTTTAATGATGTGAGGTATATACATAGGAGCATAACTCCTGGGTCTTATAATTCTGCATCTAGCTTTTGGAGGAGCTATCAGACTCTTTCACAGAAAGCTGCACCATTTTACATTGTCATCAGCAATGGAGGAGAGTTTCAATTTCCCCAACACTTGTTATTTTTCCATTTTCTTGAAGTTATGGTAGTATATCCTAGTAAGGTGATGTGGTATCTCATTAAGATTTGTATTTCCATAATGATTAGTGATGTTGAGTATCTGTTCATGTGTTTATCACCCACTTGTAAATATTCTTTGGAGAAATGTCTATTCAAGTCTTTGCCCATTTTTTAATCGGTTTTTGTCTTTTCTCTGGAGTTTTGGGAATTCTTTATATATACTGGCTATTAAACTCTTACCAGATAAATGATGTGTAAATATTTTCTCCCATTGTGTAGGTTATTTTTTCACTTTTTTTATATCTTTTCATGCACAATTTTTAAAAATTTCAATGAAATCCAATTTATCTATTTTTTTTTCCTTTTACTGTTCTCTTATTGCTTTTGGTGTCAGATCTAAGAATCCATTGCCAAAATCTAAGGTCATAAAGATTTAACACTGTATTTTCTTCTAAGACTTTTATGGTTTTAGCCCTTATACTTATGTAGTTGATTCATTTTGAATTAATTGCACATGGTATGAGTTACCTGTTTATTTTTGAAGATTATATCTTGACATAGGCAAGGTGACATGTGGATTATTATAGGAACTCCCCCAAGACACACAAAGTCATCTCTGCTCAGTGAGCTACCAATAATTACTCTAAATTGAGAAGAGCAATAAAGGAAACAGGGAAGAAAGCAATAATTCTGACTATTTAGTGCAGAAGACTAGTTTCAGATGAAAAAGAAGAAAAAAAATATTGCAAGTTCCAGTTGGGTAAAGCTTACATTCCCTGTCATCTATAATACACTATTTCCCTGTACTTGATAAGATGCTTCTAGCTCAATAGAGTAGGGAGATTAATGAGATTTTAGATCAGGGAGGGTCTCAGAAAAAGGAAATCTATGCTCACCTCCAGGCTAATTTCTAGCAAAAGTGGGATAGAATTCTATATTTTGGGGGTCTGAAATAAGAGGGACGAGTATTATGCTTGCTACCTCTCTACTCATGGTAACTACAGAATCCACTGAAATTTTCATGCATTCTCACACTGAAAAATAGTAGAGTAGATGACTATATAGGGTATCATATATATACAGACATATGGGCCAGAGAAGAACCTCAGAAATATTCGCTGATCCTCCCTTATACAGTGCCTGGGTTACTGCTGAACTACTTACATGAAACATTGTAAATCACCCTAAAAATATAGAGTTTCTATTACAATGAATGAATTTAAAAAATCAAGCTCAAAACATATTCAATTATGTCTAATATAATTTTATACATTCAATAGAGAGCCATTGCATTTTTTGGGAATAGAGAAGACACAGGTGAAGTTTCTTTTTGCTTTGCATCACTTTATGGCTGAAAATTTCTTACCAAATTTCACCGTTCTCTAATTTGGAAGATTAGCCCAATTTGAATTATTCTACAACAGCTGCCAAGCAAATACAGTTGAATGCACTCACTGGGGATTAGATCATGATATTTTAAAAGAACACCAATATTTTCATGTGATGTTTTTACAAAGTCATAAAACAAAATGGTCATTTGAGACTGTTATATGCAAATAAATTCTCTAATCTTCTGTATCTTCAGTGCAATTTGATAGGCAGATGTAGGCAAGAGGGAAGAGACTGAAGAATAACAAAAATTTGGCAACAGTCAGAAGTTTCTCTCTTCACATCCCAGCTTTATAGATGTCCAAATGAAAGGATGGGACCTGATCTCTGTTCTGACTTCAAAGGGGTCCAGATATTAAATCTTTAACAGTCTCAGGCCTTTAGCAGAAGGCTCATGAAAACTGATGAGAATCCCAGGGGAGAAAAGGTGATTTTCTCCACAGAAACACAAATCATTCTGATGGCTCCTAACAACTCCAGTATGAGGGGCAGCATATTGAGATAATATAGAAAATGCTGTAACATTTTTTTAAAAGATGTATTTATTTGAGATAGAGAAAGAGGCAGAGGAAGAGAGAAAGGGAGTCCTGAAGCAAACTCCCCACTGAGCTGGGGAGTCGGACTCAGAGCTTGATTTCAGGACCCTAAGATCATGACCTAAGTTAGGCACTTTAATGAGTCACCCAAGTGACCCAAAAAAGTGCTGTAACATATTGAAGAGGATAACAGACTATGGAGTTGAGCATTCACTTTGGAAGCAATTAGAGCTAAAAGTCAAAGGTGAGATCTGTCTGGTTCATAGAAAGTAGTTATAATTTCAAATTCAAAGATTCGATTGACTGGTCTTAAAACATTATTGTCTTTTTTAAAAAGTATCAGTACAGAACATTATGTAACTTTATAATTAACATTATTTTTCAGCAGTCAAGAGTCAGGCAAAAAAGGCAAAAACAGTCCCCAGTGGTGGGATCTGACTTGGAAAACTTTCAAGTGCTTCCCTATTAAATAGCCATGACTGAGAAAGTAGTTACACTCAGATCTGTTAAGTGTGCACAGAATGTGTCCTGTGGGGTGGGCACTGATCTTTCTCCTTGAAAGGAGAGGGACCCACATATTCATAAAATGCAACCCACCCAAAAGACACTTCCACCACGAGAGATAACACAAGGATCTCATGGTAATATAACAAATATGACAGGAAGTGACTATAATCAGTAACATACTAAATAAAAGTCCTTTGTAAGCAAGGAAAACACAGAGAAATACTCTGCTTGGGAAGAGGCTGCAAAGGCTTCACAGACAGTTGGAACCAATCTTAAAGGATGAATAAGACAATAAGGGTTGAAGACTGTAGGGAGAGAAAGCAAGTGGATTTGGTTACAACCTCTGTAACCAAAGGAATGGTCTGAGAAACCAAGGATGCATTTTGGAGACCATTATCCTGATAAATATAACCAGCGTTAGAATAAAGAATTTAAAACTAAGTACAGCATAAATACCATTTTATTATAATTTCCTCCAAAATTCCTGGAACTCCCAGAGTTTTATTGTTATAAATGAGCCCAATATTCATAATTTCAGATTACATTATGGTCATCTCAAACCGCTAAGAATCTCCATGCTTTCAACAAATAGCATTGTTAATTTCTAAGGCACATTAGTTAGTCCATCTTTCAAGAGGCCAATACCAAGTCAGGTTGAACATGCTAGAAATTTATTAAGGCTAATGCCCCTAAGGAGAAAATAGGGAGGGAGTTGGGGGAAGGTAGGAGAGCTATTAGACTGTGGTGCAAGTCTGACCTCAAGAGAGGAACAGAAACAAGGAAAGAAACAACAGAAACAAGAAAGACAGTCGTGTAGAAGTTCACTTGTAAGGGGAGTTCCACAAGGCTGCTGGGACATCTTGAACCAAAGTCACCCATCAGAACAGCAGCACACAGCCAAGGAATGGACCTGCTATAATATTCCTGGAACACTCATTGTCCAAGAACAAGGCCTGAGAAGCAATCACTTTGTCCAAACAGAGAAATGGATTTCAAAGCAAGGTGGCTGGGCTTTACATCAGTGATGCTTCCTGCCATGGGAGATATGAGACACGAATTCTTATGGTGGTCACACCAATGAGTCTGCTCTCCTGGGAACACCTTCTCAGGCATAGAATCAGCACAGCACATTTACTGGTGCATCATTTAGCCTTACAAATATGTCTGTTCAGGGGCACCTGAGTGGCTCAGTCATTACGTGTCTGCCTTTGGCTCAGGCTGTGATCCCAGGGTTCTGGGATGAAGCCTTGCATGGGGCTTCCTGCTCAATGGGAATCCTGCTTCTTCCTCTCCCACTCCCCCTGCTTATATTCCCTCTCTCCTTGTTTCTCTGTCAAAGAAGTAAATAAAATCTTTTAAAAATAAACAAATATGTCTGGTTAAATGAGAAGGAAATTAGTTCATATATTTACTTGACAGGGAAATGAGTACTTTACTACCTCAAAAAGATAAAGGAACTTATTACTCAGAGAATCTTTGCATCTACTGGACTCCTTTGGAAGCCATATGATGGTTTTCAGTTCAAAGAAAGCTGTCAGTTCCTCCTCAGTAAACGGTAAAGAGACAAAGATTTGCTATTGTACTAATATAGAGAAGAAGCAGCTCCATTCTCTGTCCTCCTCCTCCTCTTTTGTTTTCTTTTTGTGCTTTGTTTATTCCTGAAGTGAGCTTTTCTTCTTCATGGCAAATGACTGTTCTGCTGAAGCTTTTTGTTACTAGGGTGGGGACAGAAGGAAGGAGTAACCATGTCTGTGATATTCCCAGCATCTTTCCATTACAGTCTAGTTCCTCACATCTGTTTCCTACAGAAAAATCTCTCCACAACATGGTATCATCTACTTCATGAGTTAGGATGAGTAAGGGGAAAGCAAAAAGTGGCATCCTCTTACGGGCATTACAAGTTGCCACAATGATATCCTTGCTGTGTTGATATCAAAATTCCATCCCCTCATAATATAAGTTGATATCACCATAGCCACTGAACACTTCCTAAATGTTTATTAAAGTTTATGAAAGGCAGTTTAAAGAGGACTCAGACTCTTGATCTTGAAGGGCTTACTATTTGGGGGCAAAAGCACATACATAAAAGCAAACCAGGTGGTATAGACTGTGGATATGGATTTGGTTTTATTCCACTTAGAGGCTATAAAGTTAGCTTACAACAGTTTCCCAGGTGCTTAGCAGAAGACACAAGACCTTGGGTCAGACACAAAGGACTTTGTTATTCACAACACAGCAAGCATCGATGGAGCTTGAGGAATCCATTTCTTTTTTAGCAAGAAGCAAGCTACTATGCTCTATGCCCAAATATTACCTCATCTCGCAGCTTCCCAGCTGCATAAACAAGCATCAGAAATGGCCTGGGTAATAGGGACTTGCAGTCTTGGCTCACCCTGCAAGACATGTAGAAACTCAAGAAGCTCAAATAAGACTATCTCCCATAGGCAGAAAGCCAAATGATTAATATAGGTGATAGCACACTGAAATTGGGAGATTGGAAGTAATAGGACCCTCATGACCTAAGATGGGGAATTGATACTGACACTGGCTATTAAAAAAAGGAAAAAAATGATTGCTGGCTATAATAACATATTTATTACCAGCTTAAGTCTATATCTGAACAATTGTCCTCAGTGATTTGAAGGAAGGGATGCAGGAATCTGATTATTATCAAGTCAGTTGAAGTATTATCTCCATCCAGACATTTCTACATATTTTCTATTAAATAGGCATCCTAAGCAACAATAGGGGGAAAAATGCCGGTGTTTTAAGTTTCAGTTAGTTGCAAAGGAGTTGATGGGAGTATGGGGATTTAAAACCTTTTATGCTCCCATCAGATAAAAATCTACGACATGTAAGTCATTATTATTCATCAGCATGAGGCCCAGTATATTAACGACAGGCCGATTCCTGCTCCACACCCATGTCTGGTTAGACCAGTTCCCTCAGAGAGTTCCAGAGCCACACAAGAGGTTGTAGCCAATAGTGACCTTTTGTACCAGAAGCTCAACTGATTCTAGCAGGAAATCGGGTTTCCTCCACTTCGTTCCAGAGGACACTGTACATGACCTTGAAGTATTTTGTGATCCTGTTGTGAGGCCAACAGCAATGAAGCAGCAAATTTCCCAGAACAAATGTAGCTGACATCAGGCAGACACAAGGCTCACAGTATGAAGCAGACCAGGACTCCTTGCTTTGATTACAACTACTGTCTCTCTAAACTGTATCAATTTATGGAAAACAGTATATTAAAAGTAGAAATCATTGGCTAGCACTAAAACACAGTTAATTGTGGAAAAGTGGCCCAAATAAACATGTGAACATCAATGATTTTTTTTCCTCCCAAAAGTACTGTTTATCAGCTTTCTTGTTCATAGCATACATGCTGTGTCTTTGATTGTGAAAAAAGTTCTCCTCTCTTTGTCTCTGTCTCTGTCTTTGTGCATCTATGTGTGTGTGTGCCTCTCTCAGGAATTCCAGAATCCATTTGCACATTTTATATGAAAATCTCATTTTAGAAGAAAAAAGATTGTTTGTCTGTGTAGGAAGAACAGAACTTTGAGAAATCTCTGTGTCACTTCATTTGAAGAGCTCTTGCTTACTTCCTGAAATTGCTTTTCCCTCTTCATATTTTTCTCTAATTACTCATTTCCTACTTTACAGCTTACTCTAGCCTAAATGCCCAGATAACTTTCCTTCTATGATTTGCATGTATATATTTTAAAGATTTTATTGATTTATTTGACACAGAGAATGGAGGAGAGAGAGCACAAGCAGGGGAAGCAGCAGCTAGAGGGAGAGGGAGAAGCAGGCTCCCTGCTGAGCTGAGAGCCCTGTGTGGGGTTTGATCCCAGACCCTGGGATCATGACCTGAGGCCAAATGCAGGGGCTCAAATGATTGGGTCACCCAGGTGCCCCTATTTGCATATATATATTTTAAGATTTTATTTATTTACTTGACAGACAGAGATCACAAGTAGGCAGAGAGGCAGAGAGAGGGGGTAGGCAGGCTTCCTGCCAAGCAGAGAGCCTGATGCTTGATCCCAGGACCCTGGGATCATGACCTGAGCCGAAGGCAGAGGCTTTAACCCACTGAGCCACCCAGGCATGTATATTTGCATGTATATTTGACAAATTATTGTGACCACCTCTGTCATATTTGCATTTTAAGAGAGAGAAAATTTCTATTTTAAAAAAAGAAACTAGGCTATTATTGACAGTGGACTTTTAAGATATATCTTTTATCAGGAGAACAAATCTCCCAACTTCTAGAGCTACAAAGCATTTAACAACACATCTAATGCTTCTGTTTCTGCTTGTGTGTATTTCTTGTTCACTTCACCAAACAGAGGATTTCTATGCCCAAACTCAGACTGCATTATTGACTTTAGTCCTATTTATGGACAATGCTAAATATCCATTGCAAAACTTTCCAGTTCAGCAGTCAACCAGATGTTTTGTCTGATATGAAGGATCCAGATACTATTTGAGAACACATAGATGTTTGATTGAGTTTTTCATTTGTCGTCTGGCAATTTTTCATTTGGCACTAAATACACACGGTCTTTAGAAATCACAGAAGGAAATCATTCTCCAGGCATTTTCATGTAATCTTCTCTACTACAATGTTGTGTACTGTTCTAAAAGAAAGTTCCACTGTCCACTGAAAATGGCCACATCATGGAAATCTGTCATAATAGAAAACTTGGATATTTAGAAGGCTCGTTTGATCTTTGGACGAGCCAGTGTCAGTAAGGACCTCAAGTTGCTGTCCCTGTCATTCAGGATAGGCTAACTGTGGTAACCCTGAAAGCTCCAAATCTCAGTGGCTTAAACAACAAAGGTGTATCTTTCACTTACGTTAACATGTCCAACATGGGCCTGGGGTGGTATTAGGTGGGGGCCGTAGGAGGGGTTGAAGAGTCTCTGCTCAGTAGTCACTCAGGGACCTGAGTTGAAGGAGTCTTATGTCAACACATATTTCTACATTTGCCTCACAAGGAGGAGCAGAGCAGGTGGGTCTCTTACTGGCATTTTGTACAATCTGAATCAGAAAGGATCCTCAGCATTGGGCAGAACTAGGCCCAGGGACACACCTAACTATAAGTAGTCAGGAAAGAACAGTTCCGCTGAGTGTGCTCCAGAAGAAGAATGGAACCAGAACATTGTAGTATCTGTCATATCCATTCAAGGTTCAAAGGAAAAATTCACCAAAACAGAATTTCCTTGAAGATGGATTTCTTCCAAAGGTAAAATCTGACATTCCTTGGTTTTCTCAGACAAAATTCCAGGTAATAATTTATTAATTCATTATTACACAAATAAGACCACTGAAAGCATGTTTTATTTACAATTCATTTTTTAAATTTTAAAAAAATTTTTGTCTGAATGTTGATTTTGTATCCTGCAAGTTTATTAAATTTGTTCATTAATTCTTTTTACTTATTTATTTTAATATAAATTTTGTTAGTTAACGTGCAGTGCAATATTGGTTTCTGGAGGAGAATTCAGTGATTCATCACTCATATAGAATACCCAGTGCTCATCACAATAAGTTCCCTCTTTAATACCCATCACACATTTATCCCATCTCCTGCCCACATCCCTCCAGCAACCCTCAGTTTGTTTTCTGTCCTTATGAGTCATTTATGGCTTGTTTTCCTCTCTCCATTTTTTCTTTCTTTCTTTAAAAAAAAAAGATTTTATTTATTTATAAATCTTCAAATAAATCTCTCCTATAAACCAAAAAATAATAATCATAATAATAAGGGGGGGGAGGCGTCTGGGTGGCTCAGTGGGTTAAAGTCTCTGCCTTTGGCTCAGGTCATGATCCCGGGGTCCTGGGATTGAGCCCCACATCAGGCTCTCTGCTCAGCGGGGAACCTACTTCCCCCTCTCTCTCTGCCTGCCTCTCTGCCTACTTGTGATGTCTGTCTCTCAAATAAATAAATAAAATCTTTAAAAAGAGAGAGAGAGAGAGAGAGAGAGAGACAAGCAGAGATAGTGAGAGAGAGCATGAGTGGGGAGAAGAGGGAGAAGCAGACTCCCGCCAATCAGGGAGCCTGATGCGGAACTCAATCCCAGGACCCTGGGATCATGACCTGAGCCAAAGGCAGATGCTTACCCGACTGAGCCACCCAGGCGTCCCTCTCCATTTTTTCCTTTCCCCCTTCCCATGTATTCATCTGTTTTCTTTCTTAAATCCCACAAGTGAGTGAGATCATGTGGTATTTGTCTTTTTCTGACTGACTTATTTCACTTAGTGTACGACACTCTAGCTCCATCCACATCATTGCTAATGGCAAGATTTCATTCTTTTTGATGGCTGCATAATATTCCATTATATATCTATGCTGTGTCTCCTTTTATCCACTCATCAGTAGATGGACATTTGGTTTCTTTCCACAACTTGGCTATTGTTAATAATGCTGCTATAAATATTGGGGTGCATGTACCCCTTTGAATTTGTACTTACAACTTTAATGTTTGTTCTCTCAAGGACCTTCACCTTACTCTCTACCCCATCAAAACCAAAAAGAAGCAACCAAAAGAGAAAGAATACATGTTAAAACTTTAGTTCCTCATTGAAGCATGCAAAGGCCCTAAATGCAAATTCAAACAATGGAAAAACAATCTACTTGTCTCCTGGCAAAACATTATTCTTTCTTTACTTTTTAAAAAAGATTTAATTTATTCATTTGACACACAGAGAGAGAAAGTACAAGCAGGGGCAGCAGCAAACAGAGGGAAAAGCAGGCTCCTTCTCAGCAGGGAGTCTGATGTGGGGCTTAATCCTAGGACCCTGAGATCATGACCTGAGCCAAAGGTAGCTGCTTAACTGACTGAGCCACCCAAGCACTCCAAAACATTACTCTTCAATGAGAACATCATCTATGCTTCAAAATCTCAATGTGGTATATAATCAACATTCCTATGCATGGGCAAACATGCATTTGTTTATAAAATAGGGATTATATCCTATACTTTTATGTCCCACTTTTAATTTTTAAAGACTTTATTTGAGAGAGTGAGAGAGAGAGAGAGAGAGAGAGAGAGAGCAAGAGCACAAGAGCAGGGAGAGAGAAGCAGGCTTCCTGATGAGCAGGGAGCCCAACCCTGGGCTTGATCCCCAGACACCAGGATCATGACCTGAGCCAAAGGCAGATGCTTAACTGACTGAGTCACCCTGGTGCACCTTGTGTCCCATTTTTAAATATCCAGTGTATTGTAATCATTTTACATTATTTGAAACAATTTCCATGGTTTCATAGATGAAGTCGAACATACTTTATTCACCATTTAGGTTGACATTTAGGTTGTGGCATTAGTTTGGGCATTTAGGTCACTTGCCATATAAATTTATGTTTATCTATGTGCTGATTTGATGAATGTTTATTTGCCTCCTCAGACTATGACCTCTTGTATTTGTTTTTGGTTACCATCATATTCTCATTTGCAGCAGTACCTGAAATGTACTAAGTAGGCTCTCATGTCTGTCAAATGAACAAGTGAACCTGTACTTCAGTTCTTGGCTCAAATCAGCCCCATCCACAAAACATTTCTCATCCTCACCTCAGGTAGACATGGACTCTCCCTTTCCTAAAAATTCCCTGTAGTTCTTTTTTTTTTTAAATAAGTTTCATGTAGGAAAAAGAGGAAAAAATACTATTTCTTGAGCTTTATTACATGTCAGGCACTCTGTTAGAAATATTTGAGAGGAAAGTCCATGTCAAAAGGGTTGCTCCTTGGTCTAGAGCACATGCAGAAAGCAAGCATACCACAAAATTTTCAGCCAAGGACCCTTCCAAGACTGTTCAGTGACCTCATCAACAGTCCTGCTCTAGAAAAAGCTCAAATGTCTCAAGCTAAATGAGATCTCTGTGCCCTCCACCTGGGGACTGAGAGGACAGAAGCCTGGCACACATCAGAGCTCAGGGGGTCAACAGCAGTGTCTGAACCCTGTATAGGGAATGTGAGCCAGCCTCTCAGGAGTGGGTGTACTCAAGTAACATCTATACTACTCTACCAAAGAAGGGCTCTGGTTATCAAAGAGGGGATAATGTAAAGGAGAAAGGCCTAAATGATGTCATTAGACTATTCTGGAGAAAAGGAAGAGAAAGTAGTATTCTGAGTCTCTCTTGCCTTGTTAACATATTGTACTTATTCTTAGAAATACATGCCCTAAATAAAAACATTATTCCCATCCCCTCAAATTACAATCCAAAAATACATGTGTGAATTATCACTCTCTTAAGTGCAGAGTCTCTATATTCTTCCCCTGTAAATGACATTTTTAAAACTAATGAATGTCTCAAATCTTTTACTTCACATCTGGGAGACACCAAAAACTGCAATGCTTCAACACTAAGTTACTTAAAAATAATGCAAGACATTTCTTTACACAATAAATGATAAGTAGCTCTATTTTTTTGTGTCTTACTACACATGTCTCAGCAACCAAGGACGTATCTAATTAATCTTTACTACCAATTTCAGGACAATATTACTTCACTTCTCAAGGATAGTTCAATATATATGAGAGATTTTAGGGGACAAGGGAGGAAGGGTTGGTAGTTGAAGGTTTCAACATTCATCCAGATTTTGTTTTCAAGACAATGTAACTTTCCTTTTTTTATTATTATGTTATGTTAATTACCACACAGTACATCATTAGTTTTTTGTTTTTGAAGATTTTATTTATTTGAGAGACAGAGATCATAAGTAGGCAGAGAGGCAGGCAGAGAGAGAGGAGGAAACAGGCTCCCTGCTGAGCAGAGAGCCTGATGTGGGGCTCCAACCCAGGACGCCGGGATCATGACCTGAGCCAAAGCAGAGCTTTATCCCACTGAGCCCCCCAGGCACCCCCATCATTAGTTTTTGATGTAGTGTTCAACAATTCATCATTTGCATATAACACCTAGTGCTCCATGAAATACGTGCCCTCCTTAATACCCATCAGCAGGTTAACCCATCCCCCACCTCTTCCCCTCTAAAACCCTCAGTTTGTTTCTTGGAGTCCATAGTTTCTCATGGTTCCTCTCCCCCTCTGATTTCCCCTCCCCTTCATTTTTCCTTTCCTTCTCCTAATGTCGTCCATGCTATTCCTTAGGTTCCACAAATAAGTGAAACAATATGATAATTTACTTTCTCTGCTTGACTTATTTCACTTAGCATAATCTCCTCCAGTCCCATACCTGTTGATGCAAAAGTTGGGTATTCATCCTTTCTGATGACTGAGTAATATTCCATTGTATATATGGACCACATCTTCTTTATCCATTCTTCTGTTGAAGGGCAGCAAGTGACCTAAATGCCCAAACTAATTCTGCAACCTAAATGTCTGTCTCAAAACAGAGAAATCACATTCTGTTCTCCAGTGAGCTCTGTAGGCCACACTGTTTCTGTTTTTGTCTGTGCTGATAAAAGGGGCAACATCCTGGGTTGTGCACCCCATAACACCACTCCAAGTGCTCACTTCCAAGTCCAGACAAGTCTCTGCCCTTTGTGCTTCTAAAACTACCTGCCACCCCCTGTTCTCATGTGTGCCCCCACAGCTCCAGGTTTCAGTCTGGGGGCTGCCCTAAAGTCCTTTCCCCACTGGTAGCTAATGGGTCTTTGTGCCTGGTCCCCAGAGGGGAGGCTTTTGTGCTCCAGAGACGCAGTATCCTAGAGGCTCCTTCTCCCTTCCATTTATCTTCCAATATTTGCCCTCATAATCATGGCTCCCTACTTCATACCTCAAAACCAACCACCAGAGATATTCTGTTTATAGAGATCTGGATATATCTTCTTACATCTCAGGCTGATTCTGTGGGTGTTCAGAGTGGGCTGGCAGATATCCAGCTCAATTCAGGGGACTGGTTGAATTAGGGTCCCCTACTCTGCGATCTTTGTCTCCTCTCCTACAATGTAACTTTCAAAAGTTAAGCATTTATATGATAGATTTCTATATGGATGAAAAATTATGCTAAAGGTAAAAGCTAGACACAGCTGACATCTAGCACAATCACTGTGAAGTATACATAATATGCTTAATATAAAATTTTGCTCTCTATACATTTTCCTGTGTGAATGTTCTCACCCTATCACTGCTGCACTGTCCTAACCTCATGTCCCACAAGGCACAGAGTTCATGGTCAATCATGAGAGAAAGGAAAACACAAGAACTACTCCGTCAACATACCCCAAGTGCCTCCATCTCTACCATTTCCTCCTCTTATATATAGATCCTCTGCATCCTAATAGATGCACAATAAAGGCTACCTCTACAAACAATGGAAGAACACAAACTGAATGCACTATCCTCTGTGATCTGTAAAGATCTTTTTAAAGATAGGATTTTACACGTCTATATACATAATAAAGAATAAGAATATCCTATTGAAATTAACACTTGGGAAATACATACTGACATCAGGAGAGTAAATGGAGCAATTATTTTATGCAAGTGATGTAAAAATAAAGGCTCTGTGGAATCAGGACAAATTTATTATTTTTCCCTCTTGATGTCCAAGAGTAGGTCAGATCCTCTCTAAGAGACCAGCCCTTGCCAATTATCCTGATGTCTCCAATATAGATGAGAGATAACTCTTACATACCTTTCATTTAAAATTTTAGCTACCTTCTTTTGACTCTGAAAACTAGACTTTTGGGCGGGCACAATTTTCTCAAGTGTCTAGGGACCAAAATAGATCAAATTATTTCCCAATCAACCTTTCCTATCCCTATTCAGAATTCCTACTTTCTCTCAACTAATAGGTTAGCTATAAAAACAAGCGTTAATTCTAATATCCATGTGAGTCACTGTACTGCCTAAAGAGGTCAGAAAATACAAAGAAGTGAGGAAGACAAGAGGAAATGCTTCTTGGCCATAGCAGAAAGCTGGCACTTTGGAGAGCTGAAGGACAAATATGTAGCACACAGCAGATGAGCAGTGAGTTAAGTCAAAAGCCAATTATCTAGACAACTTTCACTCTGCATTTTGGGGTCTTCCCATCATTAATGTATCTATAGCTGCCTCCCTCCACCCTGTTTCTAGCTTGAATGATCTCAGAGAGTCAGCTTGTCTTCAGGAAGAATGGGGTCTATTAGACTAGCCAGGTAGCATCCATGTGCTGACGTGTCATTTCCCATTGTGTATTCTGAGAACAAGTTTCTCAAGATGCTCAGGTGAAAAATTATCCAAACCTTCTGGAAAACTGTAGACTTTGTCCCTTCTTAAGATTCACAATGAATATTTACATTTTCCCAACTGGTTTGACCTTGGGACCTATTTATTAAGTGGTTTTTATTACTATATCAAACATCTTATATTCTATAGAACATCTTCTGGAAAGTGTTGAGTTTATGCATTTGAAATCTTCTTATTAATGTCTATGTTTTAGGTAACTCCACAAAGTGGTGAAGTGGACTTTCTGAATTTATTAGCTCCAACAGCTTAGAATTTATTTCTTCTGCTCTACCTTTCTGATTGAAAGGAGTGCTGTTTTCACCATATACACAGTGTTCACTGCTGAAATATACCCCTGAAATGTATACTCTGTTGTCTTTCTCAGTGACAGCACTCTGAAGGTCTACCCTACCCTCTTTCCTTAGCCTGCTAACTTCCACTCATCTTTTAAGACCATTCAGTCATCACTTCTTTTGGGTTCTGTAGGATGTCTCACATTCTCTACTTCCCACCACCCCTAAACTCCTCTCCTCCCCCAGGATGGATCAAGTGTCCCTCATCCACACTTATCTTCAGCATTCAGCAAATAAAGGTAAATAGATACTTCTTTATTTATTACTTGCTTGGTACTTAGAACTTGAAGGTAATTCAACAAATGCTTGGGAATAAATCTCCAACTAATATATTTGCTCTTGAAGGACAAGTAATATTTTACTCATATTTCTTATTCTAGCACCATGCAAGAAGTTAGTAGCTATCCAATAAATATATTAGTTTCAAAAATACTTTTTATGTATATTCTATACATATCCAGCTCCTCACATCTGCATAAGAGTCAAAATATTAACTTTCTGCATAAATTAATTTATATATTTATAGAAAAGGATTGGGATAGGGAAAGGTGAATCTTCTATTATAATAAGAGAATTTGAGAAAATATGAAATGTTCATCCTCCTGACATTATTCCACTTTTGCTAATTAATTCAAAAGAAATTTTTGTTATGAAGTAGGAGAGGAGGAAGGAGACCATTTTTCTAGCTACTGTCCTCAGCTTTAGATCCGGATTAGGCTTCTGCTAAAGCTATAATACCAAGAAGGCCAACCTATGCATCAAAGGGCCTCTAAAGCTAAACACTGTGGGGCTCTATATGCTGTAAGCATTTCCAGCACTCTGGACAGCTGCATTTTTCTTCCACATTTTCAAAGTAGAATTTGTACTATGTCCTGCCTGTGCAGAGGACAACCTAGGGGACTGCAGGCAAATTAATTCACAAAGAGCACTAAAAATTGCTACACAAGGCAATTTGATTGTTTCATCTCTCATGTGACTTTAAAGTGTCCATTTGAGAGACACGATTATAATTAACCTTAAAACAGAACTCTAGAGGCCTCCAGATCTGAGTCGAGGAAAACCATATAGCACTGAGTTTGAGAGAACAATCACACAGAATAAGCTCAGTCGCTCACCAGCTGTGTGATTTGCAAGAAGGTCCTCAGCTTCACTAAGCATTTATTTCCCAGTCTCAAAAAATGGTCATTTGTGGCCGAAATTGATTGGAATTGTATAGAAGTCTTCAGACACTTATTTCTATAGAACCATCTCCCCTCTCCCATAATTTGAGCAGTAGAGGATGGAGGTGTGCAGATTGTTGCTTTCTCTCCATGGAACTCAAATTAAGGTATCCAGAAACCCATGGAATTCAAAAGCATTGTATCTAAAAGAACTGCTAAACTTAAGTTTAAAGAATTGACAGGAGCCTATTGGGATACAAAACACCAGCCATTCCTAGCTGCAAGTCAGTCATTTAGCACCGGCTGGGTGAAACTTCAGACAATGGACTATTTTTCCCAGGATACTTCTCCCTTCACCTATTCTTCCTTTCTCTTCCATGTTTATGCGAGAGGGGAGATGGTTCTATAGAAATAAATGGAATAAAAGTATTTAATAGGGAAGCATTTGCTATCTTATTTTCTGAGTTGCTTTTAAGTGTTGAATTAGTTCTCATTTGTGTTTGTCTTAGAGAACACTAGCCATCACTTTCTCTAGCTGGTTTTATAACAATGGTATTAACATCAACAAATTGCAATTTACTATTGCCTAAAGACTTCTATACCATTCTAATTAATTTTAGCCACAAATGACCATTTTTCAGACTGGGAAGCACATGCTTAGTGAAGCTGAGGACCTTCTTGCAAATCACACAGCTGGTAAGTGACTGAGCTTATGCTGTGTGATTATTCTCTCAACCTCAGTGCTATATGGTTTTCCTCGACTCAGATCTGGAGGCCTCTAGAGTCCTGTTTTAAGGTTAATTATAACTGATAATAAGTAACAGTGGTTTTCTCACTTTTGGGTTTTAACAAACTTTTATTCTTAAAAGAGTGGGGAAGTGGGGAGAAGACCCAAAGGGTTTTTTGTTTATGTGGGTTATAATGATTGGCATTTACACTATTAGTAATTAAGACTTATAGGATGATGCTTCTGTGGCCTTTTCATTTCCAATTTAAAACTAATATTTGGCTTTTAAAGAGTTCATAGTGTCTACAGTATAAATATTCAGTTCCCTTTTCTTTAAATTCTTAATGATCTCAAAATAATGCCACAATTTAACTAGGATTACAATGTTATAACAAAATGTTCTGTTGCATAAGACAAAAATTATTCACATTTATAAAGCAGAAAGTAAAATAACTTTCATCATATTTTCATTTTTCATTTACAGTTTTACCCAGTTCCTGCAGAGTAGATTCTTCTAGGAGTCTGAGAACTCATCATGTTCCTTTCAGTATCTTCAGCATGAGTCAGGGGAATAAGTCTTCTATTTTTTCTTTTAGTCAACAATCCATGGTGCTCCATGTCCATATTATTCTGCATATATTAGGAGGGTCTGGGTGCTGGATGTGGTGCCATTACCTCAGGTGCCAAATGAAGGGTCTTCATTTATTCCTTCTCTAATATTCTCTTTTATGTAGAAAGGAGTTTTTAGGGCACCTGGGTAGTACACTTGGTTAAGTGTCCAACTCTTGGTTTCAGGTTCAGGTCCTGATCTCAGGGTCATGAGACTGAGCCTTGTGTCAGGTCCTGTGTTCTTCATGGAGTCTGCTTAAAACTCTCTCTCCCTTTCCCTCTGCCCCTCCTCACTGTTCTCAAATAATTAGATAAATCTTTACCAAAAAAATGTTTCTGACCTATATCATTTTCCTCTTCTCTGAAGAACTTCTCTTAACATTTCTTGCTTGGCAGAACTACTGGCAACAATGTTAATGTTATAGAAATAGATGTTATAATAAATTTTATAGAAATAAATTCTAATGTTTCTAAATAACAATGTTAATTTTAACAATGTTAAAATTCCCTTAATTTTTGTTTGTCTCAGAAAATTTTTATTTATTTTTTACTTTTGAAAGATAATTTTGCTGGAAATAGATTTTTAGTTGGTGGTTTTTTTCATACTTGCTTGCATGGTTTCTTTTTTTTAATATTTTATTTATTTATTTGACAGACAGAGATCACAAGTAGGCAGAGAGGCAGGCAGAGAGAGAGAGAGAGAGAGAGGAGGAGGAAGCAGGCTTCTTGCAGAACAAGAGACTGATGCGGGACTTGATCCCAGGACCCTGAGATCATGACCTGAGCTGATGGCAGAGGCTTAAACAACTGAGCCACCCAGGCGCCCATCTTGCATGGTTTCTGAAGAGAAGTCTCACGTAATTCTTATTCTTGTCCCTCTGTATGGAGGTATTCCTCCTCACTCCCAGCTTCATTCAAGATTTTCTCTTTGTCTTTGATTTTCTGAAGTTTGAATAAAATATGCCTAAATGTAGATTTTTTAATATTTGCCTACTTAGTGTTCTCCAGGTTTCCTGGATCTGTGGATTGGTGTATATCATTAATTTTGGAAAATTCTCAACCATTACTTTAAGTATTTTTTCTGTTCCTTTCCTTCTTCTCTTTTTGGTATTCTCATTACACATTTGTTCTACATTTTTTAAATTGTCCCACAATTCATGAATACTCTGTTTCTTTCACTATTTTTTTCTCTTTGCTTTTTAATTTGGGAAATTTCTATTGATGTATCTTTGAGTTCACTGATTCTTCACTTGGATATGTCTAGTCCAATTATGAGCCCCTTGAATTTATTCTGCATTTCTGTAACAGTGTTTCTGATTTCTGCTGTTTTCTTTGGATTTTTTTTCAGAGTGTTTATCTCTCCACTTATGTTACTTACTTATATTTGCATGTAATCCACTTTTCCACATGAAGCCCTTATTTTATTAATTATAGCTGTTTTAAATTTCCAGTTTGAAAAATTCCAAAATCTCTGCCATATCTGAGTCTGGTTCTGATGGATCTATCTGTTTAGGCTGTGTTTTTTTGTTTGTAGCATGTCTTTTAAATTTTTGCTGAAACCTGGACACAATGTTCTCAGTAAAAGGATCTATGTAAATAGGCTGTGAGCAGAAGGTTTTATGTTTACCTGGCTAGGAGTTGAGCTGTGTTTGCTATTTGCTGTAGCTGTAAGTGTTAAAGGCCAAAATTTCATCGGTGTCACTTAAGTTTTTTTAATACCTCACATCTTTGTGTTTTCCTTGAAATTTCTTAAAATAGGACTAAGGCTTATAGTCTTCCCTTTGTAATCTTTTGCACAGGAGCATTATTGAGGTGGTGATAAGGAGTGGGGTGAGGAGAAGTGTTTTATAGTCTCATGATTAGGTCTCAGTCTTTTAGTGATCCTATGCCTCTGGGCTTTGACCTTCACAAGTGCTTCTCAGCCACTTCCTGTCTCTGCTTAGGTGAGACAGGAGGGCTAGAGGAAACTGGAGTTCAATAATTCTCTTCCCCAGTACTATCAGTCTCTGATAAAATCCAAAGTGGTTAGGATCTGGTGAAATAGTTTCCTTTGAGGGTAGGCTTGTGTTAAGAAGTACAAAATGCTCTCGGCATATTTTAGAATGGTTAATTCTCCTTTCCCCAAAGGAAGCTCCCTGATCTTCAGTCAGAGCTCCTGATGGGATTCATAGAGGTAACTCATGGAAGTGTGGGGCCCCTAAGACTCCCAGTCCTAATTTTTAACTCTCCATCATTGTGCATATTGATCTTCCAGGAATTTGTTGATTATAATTTAACTTTTCCTACCTTGGTTGACTCCAGCAGCCAGCTCCTCCAGGGCTTTTGTTCCCAGTAAGCTGTGATTCTCTATATTCACCTGTCACCAATTTGGGAGGCATTGGTCAACCTTGTGACACAACTCTTGGATGAATCTAAGAAAAAGTCATTGGTGTTCTATTCATTCAGCTTCATTCTTCTTGGAAGTGATGACTTCCAAGTCGGAAAACAGAAGTCTCATTCAGTTTTCAAGGTATTTTTTCTCTAAGACAAATAAGAACACACACATTCTTGTACATGTGTACTTTTGATGTACCTATGACTGGTTTTCCATTACCAAAAGAGTAGAATAACTGAATACTAAGATATAATAATTTTCTTTAAATTTTAATTCCAATGCAGTTAATACACAGTGTTATTTTAGGTGGATAATTAGTGATTAGACAGTTCCATATATTACTCAGTGCTCATCAAAATAGGTGTACTTTTCATCCCCATCACTTATTTCACACATCCCAACAGCCAACTACCCTATGGTAGCCATCTATTTATTCTCTATAGTTGAGTCTGGTTTTTTTGTTTGTTTGTTTGTTCTTAAAGATTTTGTTTATTTGACAGAGAGCACAAGACGGGGGAGCAGCAGGCAGCGGCAGAAGGGAGAGGGAGAAGCAGGCTCCCTGCCAAGTAAGGAGCACAATGTGGGGATCATGACCTGAGTCAAAGGCAGACATTTAACCAACTGAGCCACCCAGGTGCCCAAGAGTATTTTTTTGTCTCTTTTTCCCCTTTGTTCATTTATATTGTTTTTTAAATTACCATGTACCAGTGAAATCATATGGTATTTATTTCTTTCTGGCTGACTTATTTTACATAGCATTATATACTCTAGATCCATCTATGTTGTTACAAATGGCAATATTTCATTCTTTTTTATCCCTGAATAATAGGCAATTGTATGTATATACCACGCCTTCTTTTTTGTTTGTTTGTTTTCGTTTTTTTTTTATTTGTTTATTTACAGCATAACAGTGTTCATTGTTTTGGCATCACACCCAGTGCTCCATGCAGTACGTGCCCTCCCTATTACCCACCACCTGGTTCCTCAACCTCCCACCCCCCCGCCCCTTCAAAACCCTCTGGTTGTTTTTCAGAGTCCATAGTCTCTCATGGTTCATCTCCACTTCCAGTTTCCCTCAACTCCCTCTCCTCTCCATCTCCCCATGTCTTCCATGTTATTTGTTATGCTCCACAAATAAGTGAGACCATATGATACTTGACTCTCTCTGCTTGACTTATTTCGCTCAGCATAATCTCTTCCAGTCCCGTCCATGTTGCTACAAAAGTTGGGTATTCATCCTTTCTGATGGAGGCATAATGCTCCATTGTGTATATGTACCACATCTTCCTTATCCATTCATCCGTTGAAGGGCATCTTGGTTCTTTCCACAGTTTGGCGACCGTAGCCATTGCTGCAATAAACATTGGGGTACAGATGGCCCTTCTTTTCACAACATCTGTATCTTTGGGGTAAATACCCAGCAGTGCAATTGCAGGGTCATAGGGAAGCTCTACTCTTAATTTCTTCAGGAATCTCCACACTGTTCTCCAAAGTGGCTGCATTAACTTGCATTCCCACCAACAGTGTAAGAGGGTTCCCCTTTCTCCACATCCTCTCCAACACATGTTGTTTCCTGTCTTGCTAATTTTGGCCATTCTAACTGGTGTCAGGTGGTATCTCAATGTTGTTTTAATTTGAATCTCCCTGATGGCTAGTGATGATGAACATTTTTTCATGTGTCTGATAGCCATTTGTATGTCTTCATTGGAGAAGTGTCTGTTCATATCTTCTGCCCATTTTTTGATATGATTATCTGTTTTGTGTATGTTGAGTTTGAGAAGTTCTTTATATATCCTGGATATCAACCTTTTGTCTGTACTGTCATTTGCAAATATCTTCTCCCATTCCGTGGGTTGCCTTTTTGTTTTGTTGACTGTTTCCTTTGCTTGTGCAGAAGCTTTTGATCTTGATGAAGTCCCAAAAGTTCATTTTTGCTTTTGTTTCCTTGGCCTTTGGAGACATATCTTGAAAGAAGTTGCTGTGGCTGATATCGAAGAGGTTACTGCCTATGTTCTCCTCTAGGATTCTGATAGATTCCTGTCTCACGTTGAGGTCTTTTATCCATTTCGAGTTTATCTTTGTGTACGGTGTAAGAGAATGGTCGAGTTTCATTCTTCTACATATCACTGTCCAGTTTTCCCAGCACCATTTATTGAAGAGACTGTCTTTTTTCCATTGAATATTTTTTCCTGTTTTGTCAAAGATTATTTGACCATAGAGTTGAGGGTCCATATCTGGGCTCTCCACTCTGTTCCACTGGTCTATGTGTCTGTTTTTATGCCAGTACCACTCTGTCTTGGTGATCACAGCTTTGTAGTAAAGCTTGAAATCGGGTAACGTGATGCCGCCAGTTTTGTTTTTGTTTTTCAACATTTCCTTAGCAATTCGGGGTCTCTTCTGATTCCATACAAATTTTAGGATTATTTGCTCCAGCTCTTTCAAAAATATCGGTGGAATTTTGATCGGAATGGCATTAAAAGTATAGATTGCTCTAGGCAGTATAGACATTTTAACAATGTTTATTCTTCCAATCCAAGAGCATGGAACAGTCTACCATCTTTTTGTGTCTTCTTCAATTTCTTTCATGAGTGTTCTGTAGTTCCTCAAGTACAGGTCCTTTACCTCTTTGGCTAGGTTTATTCCCAGGTATCTTATGGTTCTTGGTGCTATAGTAAATGGAATCGATTCTCTAATTTCCCTTTCTGTATTTTTATTGTTAGTGTATAAGAAAGCCACTGATTTCTGTACATTGACTTTGTATCCTGCCATGTTACTGAATTGCTGTATGAGTTCTAGTAGTTTGGGGGTGGAGTCTTTGGGGTTTTCCATATAAAGAATCATGTCATCTGCAGAGAGAGAGTGTTTGACTTCTTCCTTGCCAATTTGGATACCTTTTATTCCTCTTTGTTGTCTGATTGCGGTTGCTAGAACTTCTAATACTATGTTGAACAAGAGTGGTGAGAGTGGGCATCCTTGTCGTGTTCCTGATCTCAACGGGAAGGCTGCAAGCTTTTTCCCACTGAGGATGATATTTGCTGTGGGTCTTTCATAGATAGATTTTATGGAGTTCAGGAATGTTCCCTCTATCTCTATACTTTGAAGCGTTTTCATCAGGAACGGATGCTGGATTTTGTCAAATGCTTTTTCTGCATCAATTGAGAGGACCGTGTGGTTCTTCTCTCTTTTTTATTGATTTGTTGTATCACATTGATTGATTTGCGAATGTTGAACCAAACTTGCAACCCAGGGATGAATCCCACCTGGTCATGATGGATAATCTTTTGAATGTGCTGCTGGATCCTGTTTGCTAGGATCTTGTTGAGAATCTTTGCATCCATATTCATCAGTGATATTGGTCTGAAATTCTCCTTTTTGGTAGGGTCTTTGCCTGGTTTGGGGATCAGGGTAATGCTGGCTTCATAAAAAGAGTCTGGAAGTTTTCCTTCTGCTTCAATTTTTTGGAACAGCTTCAGGAGAATTGTTGTTATTTCTTCTTTGAAAGTTTGGTAGAATTCCCCAGGGAATCCGTCGGGTCCTGGGCTCTTGTTTTTTGTGAGGTTTTTGATCACTGCTTCAATCTTGTTACTAGATATCAGTCTATTCAGGTTGTCAATTTCTTCCTGGTTCAGTTTTGGGAGTTTGTAGTTTTCCAGGAATGCATCCATTTCATCTAGGTTGCTTAGCTTATTGGCATATAACTGTTGGTAATAATTTCTGATGATTGTTTCTATTTCCTTGGTGTTAGTTGTGATCTCTCCCTTTTCATTCATAATTTTATTAATTTGGGCTTTCTCTCTTTTCTTTTGGATTAGTGTGGCCAATGGTTTATAGATCTTATTGATTCTTTCAGAAAACCAGCTTCTAGTTTCATCAATACATTCTACTGTATCTCTCGTTTCTACCTCATTGATCTCTGCTCTAATCTTGATTATTTCCCTTCTTGCATGTAGAGTGGTTTGATTTGTTGTTGATTCTCCAGTTCTTTAAGGTGTAGAGAGAGTTGGTGTATTCTGGATTTTTCCATTTTTTTGAGGGAGGCTTGGATGGCTATGTATTTCCCCCTTAGAACTGCCTTTGCTGTATCCCATTGGTTTTGGACCGAAGTGTCTTCATTCTCATTGGTTTCCATGAATTCCATGAATTGTTTAAGTTCATCTTTGATCTCCTGGTTGATCCAAGCATTCTTAAGCAAGGTGGTCTTTAGCTTCCAGGTGTTTGAGTTCCTTCTGAACTTTTCCTTGTGATTGAGTTCCAGTTTCAAAGCATTGTGATCGGAGAATATGCAGGGAATAATATCAGTCTTTTGGTATTGGTTGAGTCCTGCTTTGTGACCCAGTATGTGGTCTATTCTGGAGAAGGTTCCATGTGCACTTGAGAAGAATGAGTATTCTGTTGTTTTAGGGTGGAATGTTCTGTATACGTCGATGAGGTCCATCTGGTCCAATGTTTCATTCAATGATCTTATTTCTTTATTAATTTTCTGCTTCTATGATCTGTCTATTTCTGAAAGAGGCGTATTAAGATCTCCTACTAGTATTGTATTCATATCAATATGACTCTTTATCTTGATTAATAGTTTTCTTATGTAATTGGGTGCTCCCATATTGGGGGCATAGATATTCACAATTGTTAGATCATCTTGGCAGATAGTCCCTTTAAGAATTATGTAGTGTCCTTCTGTATCTCTGACTACAGTCTTTAGTTTAAAATCTAATTTGTCTGATATGAGAATCGCTACCCCGGCCTTCTTTTGAAGCCCATTGGCATGAAAGATGCTTCTCCATCCCTTCACTTTCAGTCTGGGTGTATCCTTAGGTTCAAAATGGGTCTCTTGTAGACAACATATGGATGGATCCTGTCCTTTTATCCAATCTGCAACCCTGTGTCGTTTTATGGGCGCATTTAGGCCATTCACATTGAGAGTGATTATTGAGAGATAGGTTTTTATTGACATCGTGTTGCCTTTGAAGTCTTTCTGTCTGTAGATTGTTTCTATATTTCTGTTGAATGACAGTCTTAGGATTTTTTCCCTTTTATAGGACCCCCCTTAATACTTCCTGCAGTGTCGGCTTGGTGGTTGCATAGTCTTTTAAGCCTTGCCGGTCTTGGAAACTCTTTATCTCTCCATCCATTTTAAATGTCAGTCTTGCTGGATAGAGTATTCTTGTTGCATGTTCTTCTCATTTAGTACTCTGAATATATTTTGCCAGCCCTTCCTGGCTTGCCAGGTCTCTGTAGAAAGGTCTGACGTTATTCTAATGGGCCTTCCTCTGTATGTAAGGAGCCTCTTTGTCCTAGCTGCTTTTAAGAGGGTCTCTCTTGAAACATAATTCCTCATTCTAACTATCAGGTATCATGAGGACTTTCGAGAACTAAAATCTTGGGAGGAAATCTTTCTGCTCTAGCACATGAACGTTGTTTCCATTTGTGAGATTGGGAAAATTTTCATAGACAACTTCTTCCACTGTATCTTCTAGACTTCTTTCTTTTTGCTCCCCTTCAGGGATTCCAATAATTCTGACGTTGGAACGTTTCATGGCATCGTTTATTTCCCTGATTCTGTTTTCGTGGCTTCTGAGCTGTTTGTTCCAGGCTTCCTCCTCATCCTTTCTCTCTATCTGTTTGTCCTCCAGATCACTAATTCTATCTTCTGTCTCAGTTACCCTAGCTTTTAGAGAATTTAGATTAGATTGAAACTCATTGAGAGCATTTTGAACACCATCTCTGGTGGCTTTCAGTTCTGCCCTAATATTGTGAACATCCTCCCTGGTGGCTTTCAGTTCTGCCCTAATCAATTCTGTTTGGTCATCCATGGCTTTCTCCAACCTAGCTATTGCCTGGATAATTGTTAGTCTGAATTCCTTTTCTGACATATTGTCTATGTCGATAGCCATTAGCTCTGTTGCAGAAGGCCCATCCTCTGTATTTTTCTTCTGTTGGGTATTCCTCCTCCTAGTCATTTTGGTAAGAGATGACTGAACAGATGCAGCTGGACTTATCGATTGTGGTGCAGTCAATGTGCACCCTGGAATGCTTCTGTGCAATCAGGATTCCCCACCCAAATGAGAGAAAAAAGAAAAGAAAAAGAAATAGAGAAGAAGAAAGAAAAAAAGGGGAATGAAAAAAGGAACAAAAGAGAGAGAGAGAGAGAGAGATAGGAAAAAAAGGGAAGATAAAAGAGAAGACTCAGCCCAAATGGGCCACAAGGTAAGATTTGTGAAGTATACAAACAAAAACAGACAAACAAAAAGAGTGATAAAAGTATATACCATGCCTTCTTTATTCATTCATCTACCAAGGCACACTTCCATAATTTTGCTATTGTAAGTAATGCTTCAATAAACATAGGGGTGCATAGATCCTTTCAAGTTAGCGTTTTCATGTTCTTTGGATAAATACCAGAAGTGGAATTATGGATCAAAGGTTGTTCTATTTTTAATTTTTTAAGGAACCTTCATATTGTCTTCCCAGTGGCTATACCAGTTTACATTCCTCTTAACAGTAGATGAGAGTACTTTTCTCTCCATATCCTTGCCAACGCCATTTCTTATTTTTTGACGTTATCCATTGTGACAGGTGTGAGGTATAATTGTGATTTTGATTTGCATTTCCCTGATGATGAGTGATGTTGAGCATCTTGTCATGTATCTGTTAGCCCTTTGGATGTTGTCTTTGGAGAAATGGCTGGTCCTGTCTTCTGTCTATTTTAAGTTGGATTATTTGGTGTTGAGTTGTATAGTTCTTTGTATATTTTGGATACTAAGCCTTTATCAGCTATGTCATCTGCCAATATCTTTACCTATTCAGTGGGTTATCTTCCGGCTGTATTGTTTCCTTTGCTGTGTAGCAGGGTTTTTTTGTTTGTTTGTTTGTTTGTTTGTTTTTATATAGTCCCAATACTTTATTTTGCTTTTGCTTCCCTTGCCTCAGGAGACATATCTAGAAAAAAAGTTGCAATGGCCAATATTTGAAATTATTGCCTGTGTTCTCTTCTAGGGTTTTTATGGTTTCAGATCTCACAAATAGGTCTTTACTCCATTTTGAGTTTATTTTTGTGTATGGTGTAAGAAAGTGGTCCAGTTTCATTCTTTTGCATGTAGCTGTCCAGTTTTCCAAAAACCATTTGTTGAAGATGCTATCTTTTTCCATTGCATATTGTTGCCTCCTTTGTCATAAATTAATTTACCATATAATTATAGATGTATTTCTAGGCTTTCCATTCTGTTCCATTGATCCTCTCTGTTTTTGTGCCAGTACCATACTATTTTGATGACTACAGCTTTGTAATATAGCTTCAGACTGGAAATGTGTTACCTCCAGCTTTGTTTTATTTATTTTTTTCATGATTGCTTTGATTATTTGGGATCTGTGGGAATTCCAAACAAATTTTAGGTTTGTTCTAGTTCTGTGAAAAATGCTGTTGGCATTGTGATAGGAATTGCATTAAATCTCTAGATTGCTTTGGGTGGTATGAACACTTTAAAAATATTTGTTCTTCCAGTCCATAAGCATAGAATGACTTCCATTTGTTTCTGTTTTCTTTAATTTCTTTCATCAGTGTTTTATAGTTCTCAGTACAGGTCTTTAAATTCCTTGGTTAAGTTTATTCCTAGGTATTTTATTAATTGGGGGCAATTGTAAATAGGATCGTTTTCTTAATTTCTCTTTCGATTGATCACCAATATATAGAAATGCAGTGGATATCTGTATATTTTTTTTTATCCTGCAACTTTACTGAATTCATTTATCTGTTATAATAGTTTTTTTGTGACATCTTTAAGGTTTTCTGTATATAGTATCATGTCCTCTGTTAAATGGTGGAAGTTCTATTTCTTCCTCACCAATTATACACCTCTTATTTCTTTTTGTTGTCTGATTGCTTGGGTATAACTTCCAGTACTATGTTGAATGAGTGGTGAGAATGCACATACTTCTGTTGTTCTTGACCTTAGAGGGAAATTTTTCTGTTTTTCACCATTGAGTATGAGGTAAGCAATGTGTTTTTCATTTATAGACTTTTTTGAGATATGTTTCCTCTAAACCTACAAGCCTTCTATCATGATTGGATGTATTTTTTCAAGTGTTTTTTTCTGCATCTATTAAATTGATCATATGATTTGTGTTCTTTCTCTTATTGATGTGATGTATCATGTTGTTTGATTTACAAGTATTGAAATATTTGGTAGATTTCACTTATGAATCCCTCTGGTTCTGAACTTTTGTTTGTTGGGAGTTTTTGGTGTTTTTTTTTTTAAGATCTTATTTATTTATTTGACAGAGAGAGAGATCACAAGTAGGCAGATAGGTAGGCAGAGAGAGGGGGGAAGCAGGCTCCCCACTGAGCAGACAGCACAGTGTGGGGCTCAATCCCAGGACCCTGAAATTATGACCTGAGCTGAAGGCAGCAGCTTAACCTACTGAGCCAGCCAGGTACCCCTGGGAGTTTTTAAATTACTTATTCTTTTATTGCTGGAAATTGATCTGTTCCAATTTTCTATCTCTTCCTGATTCAGTTTAGGGAGGTTGTATGTTTCTAGAAATTTACTCACTTCTTCTAGGTTGTCCAATGTCTAGACATGTAATTTTTCATAATATTCTCATATAATCCTTTGTATTTCTGTGGTGTTGGTTGTTATTTCTTCTCTTTCATTCTGATTTTCTCTCTCTCTCTTTCTCATCTCTCTGTGTCTCTGTCTCTCCCTCTTTCTTTCTTTTTCTTTATTTTTTTTTTGTGATGAATCTGGCTAAAGTTTTATCAATTTGAACTTTTCAAAGAACCAGCTCCTGGTTTCCTTGATCTGTGCTATTTTTTTGTTTGTTTGTTTGTTTGTTTTCAGTTTCTATTTTGTTTATTTCTGGTCTAATCTTGACAGTTTCCTTTCTTCTACTTGTTTTCAATTTTGTTCTCCTTTTTCTAGATTGTAAGATTAGGTTGTTTATTTGAGATTTTTCTTGCTTCTTGAGGTATGCCTGTATTGCTATAAACTTCCCTCTCAGAACATCTTTTGCTGCATCCTAAAGATTTTGGACCATTGTGTTTTCATTTTCTTTGTCTCCGTGTAATTTTTTATTTCCTCTTTGATTTCTTGGTTGATTCATTCATTGTTTCATAGTATGTTGCTTAACCTTGATATGTCTGTGCTCTTTCTAGATTTTTTTCTTGTGGTTGATTTCTAGTTTCATAGCATTATGGTCAGAAAATATGCATGGTATGACTGATATTTTTGAATTTGTTGAGATTTATTTTGTGGGCTAATATGTGATATATTCTGGAGAATATTCTATGTGCACTTGAAAAGAATGTGTATTCTGCTGTTTTAGCATGAAATATTCTGAGTGTACTGTTAAATCCACTGGTCCAATGTGTGATTCAGTTCCCTGTTTCCATGTTGAATTTCTGTTTGGATGATCTCTCCAATGATGTAAGTGGGGTGTTAAATCCCTCTACTATAATCGTTTTATTATCAATTACTACCTTCATGTTTGTTATTAACCATATTATGCATTTGTTTATTCTTGTGTTGAGTGCATAAATATTTACATTTGCTATACCTTCTTGTTGGGTTTTCCTCTATATTATCAAGTAGTGCCCTATTTTATTTCTTATTATCATCTTTGTTTCAAAGTCTGTTTCATTCAGTATAAGATTCTCTACTGTGGCTTTCTTTTCACACTTATTTGCATGATGAATATTTGTCCACCCTTTACTTTCAATTTGTGTGTATCTTTAGGCATATGAAATGAGTCTCTTGTAAGCAGCATGTAGGTGTTTTTTTCTTTGTTATCCATTCCATCACCCTATGTCTTTTGATTGATGCATTTAGTTTATTTACATTCAAAATAATTATTCACAGGTATGTACTTACTGCCATTTTGTTGCTTGTTTTATGGTTATTTTTATAGATCTTCTTTGTTCCTTTCTTCCTTGTTCTCTTCTCTCATAATAATTTGCCTCTCTTTCGTGATTTACTTGGATTATTCTCTCCTTTCTTTTTGTATATCTATTACTGTTCTTTGATTTTGCATTAGGTTTGTATATAACATCTGCATATAGCAGTCTATAGTAAGTTGATGTTTGCTTAAGTTTGAACCTATTTTTGCCTCATCTTCCTGTCATGTTTTAGGTATTTAATGCCATACTTTACATCCTTTTCTTTTGTGAGTCCTTTGATTAATTTTTACAAATATGCTTACTTTTACTGCTTTTGTGCTTCCTGCTTTTCTTAACTTATGACCTTTCCTTCCCACTAGAAGAGTCACTTTCAACATTTCTTGTTGGATTGTTTTAGTGTCATGAACTCATTCAATTTTTATCTGGGAACTTCTTTATTTCTCCTATTCTGAATGATAACTTTGCTGGATACACTATTTTAAGTTGCAAGGTTTTTTTTTTTTCTTTTCTTTCTTCAGCATTTTAAATATATCATGTCACTCATTTCTGGCTTGCAAATTTTCTGCTGAAAAATCAGGCTTACAGGGGCACCTGGGTGGCTCAGTCATTAAGCATCTGCCTTCAGATAAGGTCATGATCCCAGGGTCCTGGGATGGAAACCTGCATCAGGTTCCCTGCTCAGCAGGGAGCCTGCTTCTCTCTCTCCTCCCCACTCTTGCTCCCACTCACTATCTGCATCTCTCTCAAATAAATAAATAAACTCTTGGGACGCCTGGATGGCTCAGTGGGTTAAGACCTCTGCCTTCGGCTTGGGTTATGATCTCAGGGTCCTGGGATCGAGCCCCGCATCCGGCTCTCTGCCCAGCAGGGAGCCTGCTTCCCCCTCTCTCTCTGCCTGCCTCTCTGCCTACTTGTGACCTCTCTCTGTCAAATAAATAAATAAAATATTTAATAAATAAATAAATAAACTCTTTAAAAATAATCAGGCTGACAACCTAACAGGGTTTCCATTGTATGGGACTGTTTTCTCTTGCTGCTTTAAAAAATTCTCTCTTTACTACTATCTTTTAGCAGTTTTAATTACTGTGTGTCTTGGTGTGGACCTCTTTTGGTTGATTTTATTGAGCCATCTCTGTGCCTTTTCAGTCTGGATTTCTATTTCCTTCCCCATATTCAGGAATTTTTCAGCTATTATTTCCTCAAATTAACTTTCTGTCCCCTTTTCTCTCTCTTCTCCTTCTGGGATCTCTATAATGTCAATGTCATTATGCTTCATGGTGTCACTGGATTCCCTAAGTCTATTCTCACTTTGCCTAATTTCTTCTTTCTTTTTTTTCCCCTGCTCAGTTTGCTCACTCTGTCCTGAGACCATTAATTCATTCTTCTGCTTCCTCTAGTCTGGTATTTGTCCAATCTAGTGTACTTTGAACTCCATTTATTGTGCTCTTCATTTCTGATTGGTTCTTCTTTATCTGTTTGGTGAGGGTCTCGCTGATGTCCTCCACTCTTTTCTCAAACCCAGTATCTTCATGATCATTACTTCAAATTCTCTATCAGGCATATTACTCATCCCTATTTCATTTAGCTCTCTTGCTGTGATTTTGTCCTCTTCTTTGATATTTTTTCTGTCTCCTCATTTTGTCTAACTCTCTATGTATGTTTCTAGGTATTAAGAAAGTTAGCTATGTCTCCTTCTCTTGAAACTAGTGTCTTTATGAAGAAGAGGTCCTATGGTGCTCTGCAGTGTCCTGTCCCTTGTTCACCATAACCTGGCACTTCAGGCGTGTTTCCTATGTGTGTTGCATGTACCCTGATGTTATGGCTGAGCCATTTTTTCTTTAGTCCAGTTGTCTATAATGGCTCTCTTTGCTTGTTGTGGGCAGGTTTCAGTCCCTGTGGTGTTAGTAGGCTAGTCTGGGGCCACCTTGGGCTGAAGCTGAATCACCCCAGTTGTTTGTCAGAGATGTAATAGCATGAAACTGAAGTGTTTTCCCCTGAGAAGCTTTCATTGGTGGGTGGGGCTACATTCAGACCAGCTGTTTGCTACTGGCCCTCTTCTGGGTTGGGTGGTCTTACTGTTGTGTGTAGTTATCTTTCACTGTCCCTTGGGCAGGACTCAGTATGGAGTGGTGCTGGCTCTTGTCAAGGCTGCTTGCACATTGCCAGTTTTGTGATATTGCTTTGGTTGGTCTCTGGCCAAGAGCGTATTGGAGGAGACGAATCTGCGGTGTGCATGGAAGCAGGATGCATGCTGATTTGCAAGGTCTTCACACTTGTTTTCTAGGGGAGGGTTTCTGCAGTGCTGGGACAGAGGCCCACCTGGATGGAGGGAGTGGGGCACACTGTTAATCAAGTTAGGTAGTGAGGTGGCTGTGTGTTTATGCTGGGAGACATGGGGACTGAAATGGTGCCTGCCATTTCCTTTGTTCCTGCAGGATTCTGCCAGTGACCTAATTCCTCTACGACATGCTCCGAGATGAGCAAACAACTCTCTCACCCATATGCCTCACACGTTTTTCAAGCTGCTACTTCTATGCTGTATCTTGTGGGACTATTTGTTGTTTTGTCTCTTTAAGGGTAGGGATTCTTTCCTATGGATGTCCCACCTCTCCCACAGCCAAGCCCACTGATTTTTTAAAATCCCAGGTTAAAGTCCCACTGATTATAAGTACTTATAAAATTTGGCCCCTCTGGTTTTCAAAGCCAAATATTATGGTGATTTGTCTTGCTCTTTCAGGTTCCCCAGTGTGAGGGCCTGTTTCTCTCTCCTCTCTTTACCCGTGACATCCCTTCCAGCTGTGGATAATCCCAAGGGACTGTTTAGGAACCATGTCTCTGCCCTTCCTATGCTCTTCCACGTGGCCTCTCTTCTACACTTAGTTTAGTGGGGTTTGTTTTGCCAGCCTTGGAGTCATTTTCTGGGCTATTTACATTGATGCAAGTGTTATTTAGTATTATCTATGGGTTTAGGTGTGCTTAGGGTCCTCCTACTCTTGTCATCTTCCCAGCTGTCCCAGGGTATGCTAATTTTTAGATCTAGTATACACCACCAAACTCAGTGTGCTTCCTCCTGTAGCAAATGAGTTGTTGCTCTGCATCCATGTGAACACTGAGAGGTTGTCAGTCTCTTCAACTTTAGCTAGTGCTGTATATGTGATGGTGCCTCATTATTGTGATTTTCATTTGCTCTGATATATTTATTAATGAAAGTAAATACCACTTACATACTTTCTTTTGTAAGTTACCTTCTCAGATCTTCTATTCATTTTTCTCAGATCATTTGGCTTTTTCTTTTTCTTTTTTTTAAAGATTTTATTTATTTATTTGACAGAGAGAGATCACAAGTAGGCAGAGAGGCAGGCAGAGAGACAGGGGGAAGCAGACTCCATGCTGAGCAGAGAGCCTGATGTGGGGCTTGATCCCAGGACCCTGGGATCATGACCCGAGCCAAAAGCAGAGGCTTTAACCCACTGAGCCACCCAGGTGCCCCTCATTTGACTTCTTCTTATTCAGTTTTAGGAGGTTTTTACATATTCTGAATGTGAGACCTTTGTCAGTTATATATGTTGCATGTATTTACTCATACTCTTATTTGCCTCTTCTCTCTCACCATGGTGTCTTTGATTAAAAAAAATCCTTGATTTAAATGTAGTCTAGTCTATCAATCTCCTCCTTTATAGCTATTGCTTTTTATAATCTGTTCAAGAAGTCATTTCTAGGGTGCTTGGGTGGTTAAATTATTTAAGTATCCAACTCATGAATTCAGTTTAGGTCATGGTCTGAGGATTGTGAGATCAAGCCCTGCATTGGACTCTGCACTCAGCACTCAGAATTTAGATCTGTTTGAGATTCTCTCTCTCCCTCTGCCCCTCCTCACCTCATGCCTCTCTCTCTCTCTCTCTCTCTCTCAAAATAAATAAAATCTTATTAAAAAAAGCATCAACTCTGGGTTTTGGCTCAGGTCATGATCTCAGGGTCATGGGATAGAGCCCTGTGTGGGTTCCACATGCTTAATAGGGAGTCTACTTCTCTCTCTCTACCCCTCCTTTTTTTCATATAAGTAGATAAATCTTAAAAAAAAAGGAAGAAATAATTTCCTATCTCAAGTTCATAAAAATAATTTATCTTATGAAATATTTATTTTTTACAATTCCAAGTTAATTCTTTCAGGAATAGATTTTTGTAGGTCGTATAAGACAGATCTCAAGACTTACCTTTTACATATGGTTGTGCAATTGACCTAGCACCATTACTAATTTTTATCATTAATCTTTAGTACTTCCTTTGTCATAGATGATGTGTCTTCTTAAGCATGGGTCTGTTTTTGGACACGTCTTTTCTATTGGTTTATTTTCTATTCTTGTTTCACTCTTACTGTCTTCTTATAGCTTTATATTAAGTTTTGGTGTCTGTATAATACTTTCTCTTATTTAATTCTTCTTTAAGAATGTGATTTCTTGACCTTTTGCATATCATACAAATTATATAGTCAGATTATCAACTTCCATTTTTAAAACCTTGCTGGGATTTTGATTTATTTCGTGTTATTTTTTGACTGGATTTTATTATATTTTAATTATAATTATAATGTAACATAGATTAACAGAGATGGTGGGAGTAGGATTGCTAAATATCAGAAAGAAGGGGCAGTATTTTATGTAATCTTTTAAATATTAGCATATCCTGCCAGAAGAAAGACCTTTCAGTAAAGTTTATAGCTGGTGATTGCAAAAGATTTTAAGCATATGCATCCAATCAAGATTGTGGATCAGTCTGACATCTTATGGGAATCTCTCAATCCTGGCAAGGACAGATGGAGCTCTTGATTGTGTGTGCAGAAATAAACTATGGAAAGGTTCTCAAAATTTGCAAGGATCTATACATATATTCTCAATGAGTCCAGAAGTCTCAAAAAGGTTTTTAAATGTTTTGTTTAGGTAATCATCTCAAAAAATTGAGATCACCATATTCTGGGCCTTCTAGATGGCCTTTGTTTTGATAACAAAGTTGTTTGTTTTCTATGCACAAAATTACAATAAGGAAACCCAGAGAATGAAACATAAATTTCTTGATGAATTCATTTCAAGAGTCACAGAAACCTGTAAGCTTCAACTCAGCTGGTTGACTTGAATTGACTACTGTATGAGGGCTTTAAGTTGTCTGAGGGCTTACTTTTCTGTGTCAATAAGCTATAGAATCACATCATATTTTAATAATAATTGACATTATTTTTAAATATGAGGATATATTATTGTAATAAAAGTGAATATGCCTTTAGAAAAATCTATCCTAGTTTTATAAATTTACTAGTATGACAAGATTTCCATTTCATTTCATAATAAATGTGTTACCCTGAAACTGAATCCAACAGTAATTCTACCAAAACAGGTATAATCTGCCCAGACCCTTAAGTATTCCTGTGAGTCGGTCAGTGTGCAAGATTGAAGTGTCTAGCAGGCAGCTGAACTTGTGTGGCTTCTGGGTAAATCTAACTGCTGCTTCATTTTCCAGGAGTACAGGGGATCAGAAGTGTCCTTCTCCCAGTGAAACTACTCTGTGGCCCAATATCTCAGGGTGCTCACATTTGCTCTTTGGGATTGCAGTACCATCTAAATTGGGAGCATTTAAGGTGGAAGTTGAGGGCAAGGGTATATTTACCAATTACATAGAGTAATAGTTGGTGGGCCAAGCATGGGGAGAGACTTTGGTTGAGGAAGCAGAGTGTACAAACTATATAAGAATACGAAGTGGAGTTGGGAGACAGCTCAAAGGTACAAATCTGTGCTCCACTTTAAGTGAAGTGATATTTAATACGAGCACAGCATGAGATTTCACTTTATGGCTTAATATTCTTTTTGTTTGGGGAATGATGTGGTCCATATCTGTTGACCCTGACCTGAGTTTCACAGTTCTGAGTAACAGTGTCTTCCCCCAAGAATCCAGACATTTTCAATTCCAGGGAAGGAGTGGTAAACATGGAGGAATATTAGACTTATTCTCCAGAAATCTCCTGCTTGATATTCCACTGCTGGCAACATGTCTTTTCTGGTACTGAGATTAACAGCAGGAAGGAGCACTCCATGCATGAGCCTATACTTCTGGGGTTTTAATGGGTTGCAGAAAACTTCTCTGTGAGCAGTAACGAATCTGCTGGAAATCAGAGCTGGAATTAAGACAGATTTTTTACCATTGGTCTGGTGCTGAATAACTTGGATGGACACTTGCTGAGGCAATAATGAGTCTTTAGTGATGCAAACTGGTAACTGCTCAAGGCTACCGGGTCTGAGATTTATAATCCTATATCACTGAGTTTTTGAAAGCTTAAAATCAAGCCAATAATTAAGATGTTGACTACTAATATTTGTTGAGAGATTTTTGGCTTTGTTTTACTTTCTTTTTAATCAGGGGACATGACAGTAGGGGGAGAAGGAAAAGGAAGAAACCCTAATGAGCATCAGAGTCATTAATTTTGAAAATATCCTATGGGATTATTCTGACTCACAATTTTGTTTAAAATTGGAGACAAATTGTCACTTTTAAAATTCAGATTTCTATTTTGGTTTCTTAAGGTTATTCATTTATACTTTAATTAGAAAACTGTGGTAGAGTACTCTGTATGGCTTAGTTTTAAACCCTCGTTCCATCATTTGCCCTACTCCTCATTCTAAAAAAAGGGAAAATGGGTCTATTGAATACATATTGTTTATGATCCATGAGAGCAGGGTCTGTATCTTCCTTATTCACTGCTGATTTCAAAGCTTAGTACAATGTCCAACATAGTTCTCAATAAATATCAATTAAATGAATTTGTACCTTCCATATTACCTTGCTTCCAACTTCAAAACCAAATACTAAGAGCTTCACATAACGGCAGCTCTGGTAATTTTCACACATTTATTTTTAGGCACCAACTCATTTATTTAGATTAAAGTTAATGAAAACAAATGAAATGACAAATGAAAATAACGTGTTATAGACCCATTTAGTCAGTGTTTCAGTTATATCAGCCATTCTTAATTTTTTTTAAGATTCTTTTTAGAGCAGTTTTAGGTTTAAAGCAAGTATGAGAGAAAGGTGCAGAGATTTCCCTTCTGCCCCTTGCCCTCCCCACATTGCCAACATCCCCCCACCCAGATTAGTACATTGGTTACAACTGAGTACCCCAGATCATTACCACTCAAAGTCCATAGTTTACATTAGGGTTCACTCTTGGTGTATGTTCTGGGGGTTTGGACAAGTGTATAATGACATGTATTTATCAATGTAGTATCATACAGCATTGTTTCACTACCCTAAAATCCTGGTAATTCACCTATTCATCCGTCCCCCAACTCCTGGCAACCACTGATCTTTTTTTACTGTCTCCATAATTTTGCTTTATCCAGAATATCCTTACAATCATACAGTGTATAGTCTTTTCATATCGGCTTTTTTCACTTAGTAATATGCATTTAACTTTCCTTTGTGACTTTTCATAGCTTGATAGCTCATTTCTTCTTAGTGCTGAACAATATTCCATGGTTTGGATGGATCATAGTTTTTCCATTCACCCACTGAAGAACATTTTAGTTGCTTCTAAGTTTTTGTAATTACGAATAATGTTGCTATGAACATTTAAGTACAGGGTTGTGTGGGTATAAGTTTCCAAATGCTTTGAGTAAATATCAAGTAATGTAATGACTAGGTTGTGTGGTAAGAGTATGTTCAGTTTGAAAAAAAACAAAAAACAAACACCAAATAGTCATTCAAAGTGAATCCACTGTTTTGTATTCCCACCAGAATAAATGAGAATTCCTGTTGCTCCACAGCCTTGCCAGCCTTTGCTGTTGTCAATGTTCCAGATTTTGGCCTTTCTAATAGGTGTATAGTGGTATCTTATTGTTATAATTCACATTTTCTGATGACATATGATGTGCAGCATTTTTTTTTCATGTTTATTTGCCATTTATATCTTTTCTTTGGTGAGGTGTCTGTTAAGGTCATTGGTCTATTTTCAGTCTCTCTCCTCTCTTTTTCTTTTTAAAGATTTTATTTATTCATTTTTCAGAGAAAGATCACAAGTAGGCTGAGAGGCAAGCAGAGAGAGAGAGAGAGAGAGAGGAGAAAGCAGGCTCCCTGCTGAGCAGAGAGCCTGATGTGGGACTCAATTACAAGACCCTGAGATCATGATCTGAGCCAAAGGCAGAGGCTTAACCCAATGAGCCACCCAAGTGCCCTTTTTTTTTTTTTTTTGGTTATTATTCTCTTGAGTTTTAAGATTTTTTTAAAAAGAGTTCTTTATGGGGGGGAGGAGTCAAGATGGCGGAGAAGTAGCAGCCTGAGACTACATCAGGTAGCAGGAGATCAGCTCGATACCTTATCTAAACATTGCAAACACCTACAAATCCAACGGGAGAGCGAAGAGAAGAAGAACAGCAACTCTAGAAACAGAAAATCAACCACTTTCTGAAAGGTAGGACTGGCGGAGAAGTGAATCTAAAACGACGGGAAGATAGACCGCGGGGGGAGGGGCCGGCTCCCGGCAAGCGGCAGAGGAACGGAGCACAAAACCAGGACTCTTAAAAGTCTGTTCCACTGAGGGACATTGCTCCAGACTAAACCAGGGTGAAGCCCACGTGGGGTCAGTGTGGCCCCAGGTCCTGCAGGGTCACAGAAGGATCGGGAGTGTCGGAGTGTCGGAGAGCTCGCAGGTATTAGAACGGAGAAGCTGGCTGCAGAGACAGAGCCGAGGACTGAACTCTCAGCTCGGGTTTACCTTGAACTGGTCGCAGGCTGGGTGAGCTCGAGCGCCGCTAGAGGCTGGGGATACGTGAGTGATTGGGTGCTGTCCTCTGGGGGCGCACTGAGGAGTGGGGCCCCAGGCTCTTGGCTCCTCCGGGCCGGAGACTGGGAGGCTGCCATTTTCATTCCCATCCTCCGGAACTCTACGGAAAGCGTTCAGGGAACAGAAGCTCCCAAAAGCGAACCCGAGCCGATTACTTAGTCCGGCCACCGTTAAGTGTGGTGCAATCCCGCCTAGGGCAAAGACACTTGAGAGTCACTACAACAGGCCCCTCCCCCAGAAGATCAACAAAATATCCAGCCAGGACGAAGTTCATCTATCAAGGAAAGTAGGTTCAATTCCTAAGACAGCAGCACAATTCCAGAGGAGGAGAAAGCAAAGCACGGAACTCATGGCTTTCTCCCCATGATTCTTTAGTCTTGCGGCTACTTCAATTTTTTTTTTCTTTTTTCAATTTTTTTTCTTTTTTTCTTTATTCTTCTTTTGCTAAATTTTTAAAAACTTTTACCCTTTTCTTTTTTAACGTTTTTTGACTAGTTTATCCAAATATATATATTTTTTCTTTCTTTTTTATATTTTTTCTTTATTTGTTTTATTTTTTAAATTTTTTTCTTTTTTTTTCAGAGCCTGTTTTTATCCCCTTTCTCTCCCCCACAATTAGGGGTCTCTTCTGATTTGGTTACAGCACATTTTTCTGGGGTCTTTGCCACCCTTTAGTAGTTTATTTGCTCCTTCATATCCTCTTATCTGGACAAAATGACAAGGCGGAAAAAATCACCACAAACAAAAGAACAAGAGACAGTACTGAAGGCTAGGGACCTAATCAACACAGACATTGGTAATATGTCAGATCAAGAGTTCAGAATGACAATTCTGAACATTCTAGCCGGGCTCAAAAAAGGCATGGAAGATATTAGAGAAACCCTCTCTGGAGATATTAAAGCCCTTTCTGGAGAAATTAAAGAACTAAAATCTAACCAAGTTGAAATCAAAAAAGCTATTAATGAGGTGCAATCAAAAATGGAGGCTCTCACTGCTAGGATAAATGAGGCAGAAGAAAGAATTAGTGATATAGAAGACCAAATGACAGAGAATAAGGAAGCCGAGCAAAAGAGGGACAAACAGCTACTGGACCATGAGGGGAGAATTCGAGAGATAAGTGACACCATAAGACGAAACAACATTAGAATAATTGGGATTCCAGAAGAAGAAGAAACAGAGAGGGGAGCAGAAGGTCTATTGGAGAGAATCATTGGAGAGAATTTCCCTAATATGGCAAAGGGAACAAGCATCAAAATCCAGGAGATGCAGAGAACCCCCCTCAAAGTCAACAAGAACAGGTCCACACCCCGTCACCTAATAGTAAAATTTACAATTCTTAGTGACAAAGAGAAAATCCTGAAAGCAGCCCGAGAAAAGAAGTCTGTAACATACAATGGTAAAAATATTAGATCGGCAGCAGACTTATCCACAGAGACCTGGCAGGCCAGGAAGAGCTGGCATGATATATTCAGAGCACTAAACGAGAAAAACATGCAGTCAAGAATACTCTATCCAGCTAGGCTATCATTGAAAATAGAAGGAGAGATAAAAAGCTTCCAGGACAAACATAAACTGAAAGAATTTGCAAACACCAAACCAGCTCTACAGGAAATATTGAAAGGGGTCCTCTAAGCAAAGAGAGAGCCTAAAAGTAGTAGATCAGAAAGGTACAGAGACAATATACAGTAACAGTCACCTTACAGACTAATAATGGCACTAAATTCATATCTCTCAATAGTTACCCTGAATGTTAATGGGCTAAATGCCCCAATCAAAAGACACAGGGTATCAGAATGGATAAAAAAAAAAAACACCCATCAGTATGTTGCCTAAAAGAAACTCATATTAGATGCGAAGACACCTCCAGATTTAAAGTGAGGGGGTGGAAAAAAATTTACCATGCTAATGGGCATCAGAAGAAAGCTGGGGTGACAGTCCTTATAACAGATCAATTAGATTTTAAGCCAAAGACTATAATAAGAGATGAGGAAGGACACTATATCCTACTCAAAGGGTCTGTCCAACAAGAAGATCTAACAATTTTAAATATCTATGCCCCTAACGTGAGAGCAGCCAACTATATCAACCAATTAATAACAAAATCAAAGAAACACATCAATAATAATACAATAATAGTAGGGGACTTGAACACTCCCCTCACAGAAATGGACAGATCATCCAAGCAAAAGATCAACAAGGAAATAAAGGCCTTAAATGACACACTGGACCAGATGGACATCACAGATATATTCAGAACATTTCATCCCAAAGCAACAGAATACACATTCTTCTCTAGTGCACATGGAACATTCTCCAGAATAGATCACATCCTGGGTCACAAATCAGGTCTCAACCAGTATCAAAAGATTAGGATCGTTCCCTGCATATTTTCATACCACAATGCTCTGAAGCTAGAACTCAATCACAAGAGGAATGCTGGAAAGAACCCAAATACATGGAGACTAAACAGCATCCTTCTAAAGAATGAATGGGTTAACCAGGAAATTAAAGAAGAATTGAAAAAATTCATGGAAACAAATGATAATGAAAGCACAACAGTTCAAAATCTGTGGGACACAGCAAAGACAGTCCTGAGAGGAAAATATATAGCGGTACAAGCCTTTCTCAAGAAACAAGAAAGGTCTCAAGTACACAACCTAACCCTACACGTAAAGGAGCTGGAGAAAGAACAAGAAAGAAACCCTAAACCCAGCAGGAGAAGAGAAATCATAAAGATCAGAGCAGAAATCAATGAAATAGAAACCAAAAAAAAAACAATAGAAAAAAATCAATGAAACTAGGAACTGGTTCTTTGAAAGAATCAATAAGATTAGATAAACCCTTGGCCAGACTCATCAAAAAGAAAAGAGAAAGGACCCAAATAAATAAAATCATGAATGAAAGAGGAGAGATCACAACTAACACCAAAGAAATACAGACAATTATAAGAACATACTACGAGCAACTCTACGCCAACAAATTTGACAATCTGGAAGAAATGGATGCATTCCTAGAGACATATAAACTACCACAACTGAACCAGGAAGAAATAGAAAACCTGAACAGGCCCATAACCAGTAAGGAGATTGAAACAGTCATACAAAATCTCCAAACAAACAAAAGCCCAGGGCCAGACGGCTTCCCAGGGGAATTCTACCAAACATTTAAAGAAGAACTAATTCCTATTCTCCTGAAACTGTTCCAAAAAATAGAAATGGAAGGAAAACTTCCAAACTCATTTTATGAGGCCAGCATCACCTTGATCCCAAAACCAGACAAGGATCCCACCAAAAAAGAGAACTACAGACCAATATCCTTGATGAACACAGACGCAAAAATTCTCGCCAAAATACTAGCCAATAGGATTCAACAGTACATTAAAAGGATTATTCACCACGATCAAGTGGGATTTATTCCAGGGCTGCAGGGTTGGTTCAACATCCGCAAATCAATCAATGTGATAGAACACATTAATAAAAGAAAGAACAAGAACCATATGATACTCTCCATAGATGTTGAAAAAGCATTTGACAAAGTACAGCATCCCTTCCTGATCAAAACTCTTCAAAGTGTAGGGATAGAGGGCACATACCTCAATATTATCAAAGCCATCTATGAAAAACCCACCACAAATATCATTCTCAATGGAGAAAAAATGAAAGCTTTTACGCTAAGGTCAGGAACACGGCAGGGATGTCCATTATCACTACAATGGCAATCATATTACAATATGTAAGTGTATCAAAGTAACATGCTGTACACCTTAAATTTCACAATACGTCAAATTTATTTTTTTAAATAAAGAAAACCAAAAATTTTTGTTTAAGTTTCATTTATCCCTTCTCTAGTACTTTCCCTTCTTTCTGTAGATCTGAGTTTTTGATGTCCATAATTTTCCTTCTTTCTATAGAATTTATTTTAATAAATGTTTCTTGAAATGTAAGTCTATGAACAATAAAGTCCCTCAATTTTTGTTGCAAAAGCCTTTATTTTTCATTTATAAAGTATAATTTTGTAATGTACCAAATCCTAAGTTGGTGGTTTCTCTCAAGCCTTAGATATTTCACCTCACCCTCTTCCTACTTTTGTGATTGCTGAAAAGAAGTTGTACATAATTATTTTATCTTTGTCTTCAGTAGGCAAGGTACTTTTTTCTCTGGCTTCTTTCAGGATTTTATCTTTGACTTTTTGATAGTTTGAAAATAATATGCTTAGGTGTAGTGTATGAGGTTTTGTTGTTTGGTTGGTTTTGGTTTGGGTTTGTATTTATCCTGCTTGTTCTCTGAGCTTCCTGGATATGTAGTTTGATGTGTGACATTAATTTGGAGAAGTTCTCAGTCATTAATGCTTCAGTTTCATTTCTGCTCCTTTCTCTCTTATCCTTTGGTATTCCCATTGTACATATGTTACATCTTTTATAGTTGTCCCACATTCTTGGATATTCTGTTCAGTTTTTCATTCTTTGTTCCCATATTTTTTACTCTTGGAGGTTTTTATTTATACATCCTCAAGCTCCAAGATCTTTTGCATGTCCAGTCTGTTAATGAACCCAAAAAGTCACTCTTTGTTTCTGGCACTGTTACTATCTTTGGCATTGTTTTTTCCTTAGGATTTCCATCTCTCTGCCTATCTGTTCTTGTATACTGTCTAATTTATGTACTGGAGCCCTTAGCATATTAATCGTAGTTGGTTTTTTAAATTACATTTTTTAAAAATTCCAGTATATTTAACATACAGTGTTATATTAGTCTCAGGTGTACAATAAAATGATTCAACAATTCTGTACATTACTCAGTGCTCATCATGATAACTGTACTCTTAATCCTGGTCACCAGTTCCCCCCATCTCCCACCCACTTTCCCTCTGGTAACCTTCAGTTTGTTCTATATTAAAAGTCTTTTTTTTTTTGGTTTGTCCCCTTTTCTTTGATCATTTGTTTCATTTCTTAAATTCTACATACAAGTGAATTCATGTATTTGCCTTTCTCTGACTTATTTCACTTAACATTTTACTTTTTAGATTCCTTCATGTTGTAAGTAGTAAGATTTCATTCTTTTTATGGATGAGTAATACTATATTATATAGAGAGATATATAATGTAATATATATTATATATATATATAACATATATGTGTATATCTCCCACTTCTTTAGATGTTCATCTATTGATGAATACTTGGATTATTTCCATAACTTAGCTATAATAAATAATGCTGCCATAAACGTAGGGTACATATATCTTAGGAAATTAGTATTTTCATATTCTTTGGGGGAAAAATCAGGAGTAGGATTACTAGATCATATGATAATTCTATTTTTAATTTTTTAAAGATTTTATTTATTTATATACTTGTCAGAAAGAGAGAGAGAAAGCACACAAGCAGGCAGAGAGGCAGGCAGAGGCGGAGAGAGAGGCAGGCTCCCCGCCCAGCAAGGAGCCTGATATCGAACTCGATCCCAGGACCCCTGGATCATGACCTGAGCTGAAGGCAGTGCCTTAACCCACTGAGCCACCCAGGCGACCCTATTTTTAATTTTTTTGAGGAAACTTCATTCTGTTTTCCCCAGTGACTGCACCAGTTTACATTCCTACCAAGGGTGCATGAGGTTTCCTTCTTCTCCCTATCTTCGCCATCACTTATGTTATGTTTTTGATGTTAGCCATTCTGACAAATATGAGTTGATATCTCATTGTAGTTTTAATTTCCATTTCCCTGAGAGTAGGTGATAATGAACGTTTTCTCATGTGTCTGATGGTCTTCTGAGTGCCTTCTTTGGGGAAATGCATGTTCATGTCTTCGGCCCATTTATAAATTGGAATATTTGGGTTTTGGGTGTTAAGTCTTATAAGGTCTTTATATATTTTGAATACTAATCCTTTATCAAATCAGTCATTTCCAAATACCTGCTCCCATTCACTAGGTTGCCTTTTAGTTTTATTGATTGTTTACTTCACTGTGCAGAAGTTTTTTATTTTGATATAGTCCCAGTAGTTTATTTTTGCTTTTGTTTCCCTTTCCCCAGGAGACATATCTGGAAAAAAGTTGTTATGGCCAATGTCAAAAAGGTTACTGCCCATGTTTAGTGTAGGATTTTTATGGTTTCAATTTTGCATTTAGGTCTTTAATCCATTTAAAAAGTATTATTGTATATGGTGTAAGGAAGGGGTCCACTTTTATTCTTTTGCATGTAGCTGTCCAGTTTTCTCAAAACCATTTGTTGAAACTTTTCCCCATGGCAATGTTTTGCCTCCTTTGTTGAAGATTAATTGAGCAGATAGTCATGTATTTAATTTGGGGCTTTCTGTTCTGTTCCATAGGTCTGTTTTTGCACCAGTACTATACTGTTTGGATGACTATAGCTTTGTAATATAGCTTAAAATCTGCAGTCATGATACCTCCAGTTTTATTTTACTTTTTCATAATTTCTTTGGCTGTTCCAGGTCTGTTGTGGTTCCCAACAAATTTTAGAATTGTTTTTTCTAGTTCTGTAAACAATGTTGTTGGGGGGGCCTGGATGGCTCCGTTGGCTAAATGTCTGCCTTTGGCTCAGTCATGATCCCAGGGTCCTGGATTCAATCCCTGTGTTGGACTCCCTGCTCAGCAGGAGTCTTCTTGTCCCTCTACCCTCCCCTACCACTTGTGTTCTCTCTCTGTCTCTCTCTCTCAAATAAATAAAATCTTTTTTAAAAATGTTGTTGGTTCATTTATTCTTCTCCTATCCCCCTACCCCCCCATGTTGCTTCTCCATGTCCTCATATCAGGGAGATCATATGATAGTTGTCTTTCTCCGATTGACTTAAATGAAACAAGATGGGATTGGGAGGGAGACAAACCATAAATGACTCTTAATCTCACAAAACAAACTGGGGGTTGCTGGGGGGAGGTGGGATTGGGAGAGGGGGAGCGGGCTATGGACATTGGGGAGGGGAGGCGAACCATAAGAGACTATGGACTCTGAAAAACAACCTGAGGGTTTTGAAGGGTCAGGGGTGGGAGGTTGGGGGAACAGGTGGTGGGTAATGGGGAGGGCACGTTTTGCATGGAGCACTGGGTGTTGTGCAAAAAGAATGAATATTGTTACGCTGAAAAAAAAAAATAGAGTGAAGAGTGAGAAAAAAAAATGTTGTTGGTATTTTGGTAGGAACTATATTAAATCTGTAGATAAATTTGGGTAATGTGAACATTTTAACGATATTGGATTTCTCCCAATCCATGAACATGGAATGATTTTTCCTTGGTGTTTTCAATTTTTTTCATAACTGTTTATAGTTTTCAGAGTATAGGTCTTTTACCTACTTGCTTAAGTTTATTCCTAGATATTTTATTGTTTGGGGGCAATTATAAATTGGATGTTTTATTAATTTCTCTTTTATCCAATTTCATTGCTGGAAATCGGTCTGTTGAAATTTTCTACATCCTTCTCCTTCAGTTTCAGGAGGTCATATGTTTCCAAGGATTTATCCTTTTCTTTTAGGTTGCCCAATTTATTGGCATATAATTTTTCATAGTAATCCCATATAATCCTTTGTGTTCCCATGGCATTAGCTGTTATTTCTCATTGTTCATTTCAAATTTGTTTATCTTCTAGTTTCACCAATCTCTTCTTTTTTTTATTATTTATTTGTTTATTTACAGCATAACAGTGTTCATTGTTTTGGCATCGCACCCAGTGCTCCATGCAGAACGTGCCCACCCTATTACCCACCACCTCGCTCCTCAACCTCCCACCCCACCCCCCACCCCACCCCCCGCCGCCCCTTCATAACCCTCTGGTTGTTTTTCAGAGTCCATAGTCTCTCATGGTTCATCTCCCCTTCCAGTTTCCCTCAACTCCCTCTCCTCTCCATCTCCCCATGTCCTCCATGTTATTTGTTATGCTCCACAAATAAGTGAGACCATATGATACTTGATTCTCTCTGCTTGACTTATTTCACTCAGCATAATTTCTTCCACTCCCGTCCATGTTGCTACAAAAGTTGGGTATTCGTTCTTTCTGATGGAGGCATAATACTCCGTTGTGTATATGGACCACATCTTCCTTATCCACTCATCCGTTGAAGGGCATCTTGGTTCTTTTCACAGTTTGGCGACCGTAGCCATTGCTGCAATAAACATTGGGGTACAAATGGCCCTTCTTTTCACTACATCTGTATCTTTGGGGTAAATACCCAGCAGTGCAATTGCAGGGTCATAGGGAAGCTCTATTCTTAATTTCTTCAGGAATCTCCACACTGTTCTCCAAAGTGGCCGCACTAACTTGCATTCCCACCAACAGTGTAAGAGGGTTCCCCTTTCTCCACATCCTCTCCAACACACGTTGTTTCCTGTCTTGCTAATTTTGGCCATTCTAACTGGTGTTAGGTGGTATCTCAATGTTGTTTTAATTTGAATCTCTCTGATGGCTAGTGATGATGAACATTTTTTCATGTGTCTGATAGCCATTTGTATGTCTTCATTGCAGAAGTGTCTGTTCATATCTTCTGCCCATTTTTTGATATGATTATCTGTTTTGTGCATGTTGAGTTTGAGAAGTTCTTTATAGATCCTGGATATCAACCTTTTGTCTGTACTGTCATTTGCAAATATCTTCTCCCATTCCGTGGGTTGCCTCTTTGTTTTGTTGACTGTTTCCTTTGCTGTGCAGAAGCTTTTGATCTTGATGAAGTCCCAAAAGTTCATTTTTGCTTTTGTTTCCTTGGCCTTTGGAGACTTATCTTGAAAGAAGTTGCTGTGGCTGATATCGAAGAGGTTACTGCCTATGTTCTCCTCTAGGATTCTGATAGATTCCTGTCTCACGTTGAGGTCTTTTATCCATTTCGAGTTTATCTTTGTGTACAGTGTAAGAGAATGGTCGAGTTTCATTCTTCTACATATCGCTGTCCAGTTTTCCCAGTACCATTTATTGAAGAGACTGTCTATTTCCATTGAATATTTTTTCCTGTTTTGTCGAAGATTATTTGACCATAGAGTTGAGGGTCCATATCTGGGCTCTCCACTCTGTTCCACTGGTCTATGTGTCTGTTTTTATGCCAGTACCACGCTGTCTTGGTGATCACAGCTTTGTAGTAAAGCTTGAAATCGGGTAACGTGATGCCGCCAGTTTTGCTTTTGTTTTTCAACATTTCCTTAGCAATTCGAGGTCTCTTCTAACTCCATACAAATTTTAGGATTATTTGCTCCAGCTCTTTCAAAAATATCGGTGGAATTTTGATTCGACTGGCATTAAAAGTATAGATTGCTCTAGGCAGTATAGACATTTTAACAATGTTTATTCTTCCAATCCAAGAGCATGGAACGGTCTTCCATCTTTTTGTGTCTTCTTCAATTTCTTTCATGAGTGTTCTGTAGTTTCTCGAGTACAGGTCCTTTACTTCTTTGGTTAGGTTTATTCCCAGGTATCTTATGGTTCTTGGTGCTATAGTAAATGGAATCAATTCTCTAATTTCCCTTTCTGTATTTTCATTGTTAGTGTATAAGAAAGCCACTGATTTCTGTACATTGACTTTGTATCCTGCCATGTTACTGAATTGCTGTATGAGTTCTAGTAGTTTGGGGGTGGAGTCTTTGGGGTTTTCCATATAAAGAATCATGTCATCTGCGAAGAGAGAGAGTTTGACTTCTTCCTTGCCAATTTGGATACCTTTTATTTCTCTTTGTTGTCTGATTGCCATTGCTAGAACTTTTAATACTATGTTGAACAAGAGTGGTGAGAGTGGGCATCCTTGTCGTGTTCCTGATCTCAACGGGAAGGCTGCAAGCTTTTTCCCATTGAGGATGATATTTGCTGTGGGTCTTTCATAGATAGATTTTATGAAGTTCAGGAATGTTCCCTCTATCCCTATACTTTGAAGCGTTTTCGTCAGGAACGGATGCTGTATTTTGTCAAATGCTTTTCTGCATCAATTGAGAGGACCATGTGGTTCTTCTCTCTTTTTTATTGATTTGTTCTATCACACTGATTGATTTGCAAATGTTGAACCAACCTTGCAACCCAGGGATGAAACCCACCTGGTCATGGTGGATAATCTTTTTAATATGCTGCTGGATCCTGTTTGCTAGGATCTTATTGAGAATCTTTGCATCCATATTCATCAGTGATATTGGTCTGAAATTCTCCTTTTTCGTAGGGTCTTTGCCTGGTTTGGGGATCAGGGTAATGCTGGCTTCATAAAAAGAGTCTGGAAGTTTTCCTTCTGCTTCAATTTTTTGGAACAGCTTCAGGAGAATTGGTGTTATTTCTTCTTTGAAAGTTTGGTAGAATTCCCCAGGGAATCCGTCAGGTCCTGGGCTCTTGTTTTTTGGGAGGTTTTTGATCACTGCTTCAGTCTCATTACTAGATATCGGTCTATTCAGGTTGTCAATTTCTTCCTGGTTCAATTTTGGGAGTTTGTAGCTTTCCAGGACTGCATCCATTTCATCTAGGTTGCTTATCTTATTGGCATATAACTGTTGGTAATAATTTCTGATGATTGTTTCTATTTCCTTGGTGTTAGTTGTGATCTCTCCCTTTTCATTCATAATTTTATTAATTTGGGCTTTCTCTCTTTTCTTTTGGATTAGTGTGGCCAATGGTTTATCGATCTTAGTGATTCTTTTAAAAAACCAGCTTCTAGTTTCATTGATATGTTCTACTGTATCTCTCGTTTCTACCTCATTGATCTCTGCTCTAATCTTGATTATTTCCCTTCTTGCATGTGGAGTTGGTTTGATTTGTTGTTAATTCTCCAGTTCTTTAAGGTGTAGAGACAGCTGGTGTATTCTGGATTTTTCAATGTTTTTGAGGGAGGCTTGGATGGCTATGTATTTCCCCCTTAGAACCGCCTTTGCTGTATCCCATAGGTTTTGGACCGAGGTGTCTTCATTCTCATTGGTTTCCATGAATTGTTTAAGTTCATCTTTGATCTCCTGGTTGATCCAAGCATTCTTAAGCAAGGTGGTCTTTAGCTTCCAGGTGTTTGAGTTCCTTCTGAACTTTTCCTTGTGATTGAGTTCCAGTTTCAAAGCATTGTGATCGGAGAATATGCAGGGAATAATATCAGTCTTTTGGTATCGGTTGAGTCCTGCTTTGTGACCCAGTATGTGGTCTATTCTGGAGAAGGTTCCATGTGCACTTGAGAAGAATGAGTATTCTGTTGTTTTAGGGTGGAATGTTCTGTATATGTCTATGAGGTCCATCTGGTCCAATGTTTCATTCAATGCTCTTATTTCTTTATTAATTTTCTGCTTCGATGATCTGTCTATTTCTGAGAGAGGCATATTAATATCTCCTACTATTATTGTGTTCATATCAATATGACTCTTTATCTTGATTAATAGTTTTCTTATGTAATTGGGTGCTCCCATATTGGGGGCATAGATATTCACAATTGTTAGATCGTCTTGGCGGATAGTCCCTTTAAGAATTATGTAGTGTCCTTCTGTATCTCTGACTACAGTCTTTAGTTTAAAATCTAATTTATCTGATATGAGAATCGCTACCCCGGCCTTCTTTTGAGGCCCATTGGCATGAAAGATGCTTCTCCATCCCTTCACTTTCAGTCTGGGTGTATCCTTAGGTTCAAAATGGGTCTCTTGTAGACAACATATGGATGGGTCCTGTCTTCTTATCCAATCTGCAACCCTGTGTCGTTTCATGGGCGCATTTAGGCCATTCACATTGAGAGTGATTATTGAGAGATAGGTTTTTATTGACATCGTGTTGCCTTTGAAGTCTTTCTGTCTGTAGATTGTTTCTATATTTCTGTTGAATGACAGTCTTAGGATTTTTTCTCTTTTATAGGACCCCCCCCTTAATATTTCCTGCAGTGTCGGCTTGGTGGTTGCATAGTCTTTTAAGCCTTGCCGGTCTTGGAAACTCTTTATCTCTCCATACATTTTAAATGTCAGTCTTGCTGGATAGAATATTCTTTGTTGCATGTTCTTCTCATTTAGTACTCTGAATATATTTTGCCAGCCCTTCCTGGCTTGCCAGGTCTCTGTGGAAAGGTCTGACGTTATTCTAATGGGCTTTCCTCTGTATGTAAGAAGCTTCTTTGTCCTAGCTGCTTTTAAGAGGGTCTCTCTTGAAACATAATTCCCCATTCTAACTATAAGGTGCCGTGAGGACTTTCGAGAATCTAAAATCTTGGGAGGAAATCTTTCTGCCTCTAGTACATGAACGTTGTTTCCATTCGTGAGATTGGGAAAATTTTCATAGACAACTTCTTCCACTATATCTTCTAGACTTCTTTCTTTTCCTTCCCCTTCAGGGATTCCAATAATTCTGATGGTGGAGCGTTTCATGGCATCATTTATTTCCCTGATTCTGTTTTCGTGGCTTCTGAGCTGTTTGTTCCAGGCTTCCTCCTCATCCTTTCTCTCTATCTGTTTGTCCTCCAGATCACTAATTCTATCTTCTGTCTCAGTTACCCTAGCTTTTAGAGAATTTAGATTGGATTGGAACTCATTGAGAGCATTTTGAACATCATCCCTGGTGGCTTTCAGTTCTGCCCTAACATTGTGAACATCATCCCTGGTGGCTTTCAGTTCTGCTCTAATCAATTCTGTTTGGTCATCCATGGCTTTCTCCAACCTAGCTATTGCCTGGATAATTGTTAGTCTGAATTCCTTTTCTGACATACTGTCTATGTCGATAGCCATTAGCTCTGTTGCAGAAGGCCCATCCTCTGTATTTTTCTTCTGTTGGGTATTCCTCCTCCTAGTCATTTTGGTAAGAGATGACTAAACAGATGCAGCTGGACTTATCGATTGTGGTGCAGTCAATGTGCACCCTGGAATGCTTCTGTGCAATCAGGATTCCCCACCCAAATGAGAGAAAAAAAAAAAGAAAAAGAAATAGAGAAGAAGAAAGAAAAAAAGGGAAAGAAAAAAGGAAAAAAAGAGAGAGAGAGAGAGATAGGAAAAAAAGGGAAGATAAAAGAGAAGGCTCAGCCCAAATGGGCCACAAGGTAAGATTTGTGGAGTATACAAACAAAAACAGACAAACAAAAAGAGTGATAAATGTATATGACAAGAGAAAAAAATACGTATATATAAGCAAAAAAAAAGGGAAGAACCTCATCAGAAAGAACCCCAAGTATAAGATTTATATATTATCAGGACAAACACAAATTCACAGAAACACTGACAGAAGGAAAAATTGGGAGAGTGGTTATAGATTCTCAGTGTGGGTGAGGAAGGTTATTTTGATTCTTCCTGAAGGTATCTTGATGTTTTTGTTAAGGGACTCAACTTTCCTAAGTTACAGGGGGATTAGAAACTGGTTTGCCTATAGGGGTAGCATTGATTGGGGAAAGGAGATTACCTTGAAGTTTAACTCTATATGTATAGTAGAAAATAAAAATTAAAAAAGAATAAACTAGACTAAACTAAGTTAAAGTTAAAAAAGAATTAAAAAAATAGAAAAGCAAAAGAAAAACACGGGTGTATGTATCAAAAAGTTCAGGTTAGAAGGTTATTAAAGAATTTGATGTACTGGACATCTCAGTGTGATGGTAAATAGGTTAAAAAATTATCTGTATGTATAAAAAAAAAGAACCAGAATATTGGTAAAGAGTTAAAAATAAAAGTTGTATTTATGAAGTAGTGGTGGTTGTTCTCTTGTAGTCTTTTTTTTTTTTTTCCTTCCTTCCTGGTTGGTTTTCTGGGGGAGGGGTCTGCCACGTGGGTTTTCAGACAATGATGTTCCCTGAGTTAGGTCCTCCCGCTCCCCTCAAGGGGGTGAGCTCTTTTTTTTTCAGGAAACTGTTTTTTTCAGCCTTTTGTTCTCTGGGGGTTTTTATGTTCTTTCATCTGCTTTCTCTCACCTTGACAGCTTTTGATGGTTTTTGGAGGTTTAGAGGAGAGCAAACAGCACCCCAACCTCCCTCTCAGAGAGAAGCCTCAGACTGTTTTGCAAAAGCTGCTGGCAGAGTCGGTTCTGAGTCACTGTCCCTGGGGATGCAGGAGCTCCTCGTTGTACCCAAAACCAGGGCAGCGGTGGCTGTCTAGGCAGCTCCAGACCGCCAGAGAGGTTCTGAGCAGAGATCGCACACTGAAAGATTTTCCCGCTGTCCTGGGCTGGGAATGTCTGGTTTTTCCTGCTGCCAGAGCTTCAGGCTAGCGCCTAGTAGCACCTATACCAAGGGAGGGTGTGGGACGCGCGTGTTTCAGGTTTGCCGTCTGGCCAGGCTCCCAGCCCCTCACGGGAGCCAGACCCCACTCGTTCTCAGGCGCACTGGCATTCAGGCGCACTGGCGGCTCAGGGACGGAGACCTGATTTCTCCGCCGCACTCTCTCTGGCTCCGCGCCAGGGGAGGCTGTCCTGGGTCCGGGGACTTAGGTCCCTGACCCTAACCGCCCAGGTTCCCACTATTACCCCCCGTGATCCTTTGCTGTTTGTTTTTTGAGTGCTTTCAACTAGACTCCAAGTTAATGCTGGTCCCCAGACGCAGAGCACTCTCCTGTTGGGGTGTTACTTTCCAATCGGTCACCTCTGGTGGCTCCCTCCCCCTTTTGTTTATCTTCCGATATCAGTCCGATGCTCCCAGTCTGCTTTACCTGACACTGATGTCTTCTGCTCCAGTAGAGATCCAGACGTGTATAATTCTGATCTCAGGCTGATTTCATGGGTGGTCGGAGTTCTTTGGTAGGTAATCAGCTCACTTTAGGGTACAGGTTGAAATGGTGCCTCCTCCTACTTCCCCGCCATCTTGACTCCCCCCTCACCGATCTCTTCTATTGGCTTTTTGTAGTTTCTATTTTGTTTACTTCTGCTTTAGTCTTTATTATTTCCTTTTTCCTATTGTTTTGGGTTTTGTTTGGCCTTTTTCTAGATCCTTTAGGTGTTAAGGGGAGTTTTTTGTTTGTTTGTTCGTTTGTTTGTTTAGTTTTTCTTGCTTCTGGAGGTATGCCTGTACTGCTATCATCTTCCCCCTCAGAACATCTTTTGTAACATCAAAGAATTTGGATCATTGTGCTTTCATTTTCATCTGTCACCATGTATTTTTTTTAAATTTCCTCTTTGATATCTTGGTTGACACATTCATTGTTTAGCAGCATGTTATTAAGCCTCTATTTATTTGTATTCTTTCCAGCTTTTTCTTGTGCTTCATTTCTAGTGTCATAGTGGTATGGTCCCAAGGTGCATGGTAAAATTTCAGTCTTTTATAATTTGTTGAGAACTGTTTTATGGCCTAACATGTCATCGCTTCTAGGGAGTATAATATGCGCACCTGAAAGAATGTGTATTCTGCTGTTTTTAAGATGGAATGTCTTGAATATATATATATATATATATATATATATATATATATATATATATTAAATCCTCTAGTTCTATGTGTCATACAAAGCTATGTTTCCTTGTTGATTTTCTATTTAGATGATCTATCCATTGATATAAATGGAGTGTTAAAGTCCCCTAGTATTGTATTGGTATTGATTACTTCCTTTAAGTGTGTTATTAGCTGCTTTATGTATTGGGTGCTCCCATGTTGTTTGCATAAATATTTACAATTGTTAGAGCTACTTGTTGGATTTGTTCCCTTTATGGTTATAAAGTGTCCTTCTTTGTCTCTTGTTACAATCTTTGTTTTAAAGTCTATTTTACCTGATATAAGTTTTGCTATCCAGGCTTTTATTTCATTTCCATTTGCATGATAAATACTTTTCCTTCTCTTCCCTGTCAATCTGCACGTGCTCAGAAATGGGACTCCTGTAAGCAGCATATAGATGGTTGTTTTCTTTCTTATCCATGCCATCACCCTATATCTCTTGATTGGGTCATTTAGTTTATTTATATTCAAAGTAATTAATGATAGGTATGTACTTACTGCCATTTTGTTACTTGTTTTATGGTTGTTTGTGTAGTTCTCTCTTCCATTCTTCTCTTGCTCTCTTCTCTCACAGTTTTCTGGCTTTGTTTCATGAGGTATTTAGATCCTTTCACATTATTTTTTCATATCTATTACTAATTTTTGATTCTCAGTTACCATTAAGTTTGTACCTAATATCTCATGCATACAGCAGTTTATATTAAGTTGATGGTCACTTAAGATTGAACCCATTCTTTACTTCTCCCCCCCCCAAATTTAATGTATATGGTGTCATATTTTACATCCTTTTAATTGGTGAATCCCTTCACTGATAATTACAGATCACTTAATTTTATTGATTTTTTGCTTCCTCCTTTTCTTATTCTTACTTTTGGTCTTTCCTTTCTACTCAAAGGGTCCCCTTTAACATTTCTTATAGAGTGGCCTTAGTGGTGATGAGTTCCTTTAACTGTTTATTTCTACTTTTATTCTGAATGATAGTCTTGCTGGATAAAGTATTTTTGATTCCAGGTTTTTTCCCTGTCAGCACTTTGATTATATGATATCACTTTCTTCTGGTCTATAAAATTTCTGCTGAAAAATCAGCTGATAGTCTTAGGGAATTTTCTTGTCCATAACTGTTTTCTCTTCCTGATTTAAAAATTCTCTCTTTATCCATACTTTTTGTTATTTCAATCACTATGTGTCTTGGTGTACACCTCCTTGGGTTGATTTTGTTGGTGGTCCTCTGTGCCTCCATGATCTGGATATCTATTTCCTTCCCCATATTCAGGAAGCTTTCAGCTATTATTTCTTCAGATAAACTTTCTGCTCTCTTTTTTCTCTCTTCTCCTTCTGGGACCTCTGTAATGCTAATGCTATTGCACTTGATGGTATCACTTATTTCCCTTCATCTATTTTCATTTATTATAATTCTTTTTTCTCTCCCCTGTTCAGCTTCATTCCTTTCTATTATTCTGCCCTCCAGATCACTGATCCATTCCTCTACTTCCTCTAGTCTACTATTTATTCCCTGGCATATTTTTAATTTTCCTTAAGATGTTCATCTCTGACTTGTTCTTTTTTATGCATTCTATCTCTTTTTCCAGGATCTCCTTGAGGTCCTCCACTCTTTTCTCTTTTTATGACCATTACTTTAAATTCTGTATCAGGTGTATTACTAATCTCCACTTTGTTTAGCTCTTTTGCTGTGATTTTGTCATGTTCTTTCATTTGGAACATTTTTTTTTTCTGTTTCTTCATTTTGTCTAACTCTCTGTGTCTGTTTCCGGGTATTACAAAAGTTAGTTACATCTCTTGCTCTTGAAAGTCGTGGCCTGGGGCACCTGGGTGGCTCAGTGGATTAAGCCACTGCCTTCAGCTCAGGTCATGATCTCAGGGTCCTGGGATCGAGTCCCGCATCAGGCTCTCTGCTCTGCCGGGAGCCTGCTTCCTCCTCTCTCTCTGCCTGCCTCTCTGCCTACTTGTGATCTCTCTCTCTGTCAAATAAATAAATAAAATCTTTTTTTAAAAAAAAGAAAGAAAGTAATGGCCTTATGAAGAAGAGGTCCTGTCATTTCCTGTAGTGCTCTGTCCCTTGTTCACCAAAAACTAGCACTTTAAGGTTTTCTCCTATGTGTGTTGTATGTACCCTTTTGATGTGGCTGAGCCATGTTTGCCTTCAGTCAAGTCATCTGTAATGCTTCTCTTTGCCTGTTGTATGCAGGGTTCGGTCCCTGTGTTGTTAGTGGGTTAGTATGGAACCACCTTAAAATCGTGTTGTCAGACCAGACATTTGCTAAACATGCAGTAACACCAAACTGCAGGGTGTTTTGTCTGTGTTTTCCCCTGAGAAATTTTCATTAGTGGATGGGGCCTGCAGTCATACCAGATGTCTGCCCCTAGCTCATTGCTGGGTCTACAGTGGAACTGGTGTGTGTGGTTATCTTCTCCTCTTCCCAGGGGAAGAATCCTTTTAGAGTGGTGCTGGCTGCTGTTGGGCTGCTTGCACACTGCTAGGCTTGTAAAACTGCTTTTGATGGTCCCCAGCCAAGGTTGTATCGGTGGGAGCAGGTCTGCAGAATGCGGGGGCAGGACACATGGTGCCAGCAAGGTTAGAGCTGGCCTGCTGCGGGACAGGACCTGCAGCTGCCTGGGAAAACTCTTGGGGAGTCAGGTTGGGATGGAAGGTACAATTTCACAGAACTGTGTGTGGACAGGACATACTGTTTGCAAGCTAGGTCTAGAGTATTAATGCTGTGCTAGTTCCCTCAGGTGTCCCTGTATTTAGGCAGGGGTGCAGGCGAGCAAAATGGTACCTGCCAGCTGTTTTGTTCTTGGTGAAGTCTCCCAAAAATCCTTGCCTTCCAGCACATGCTCTGAGATTAAAAAATCAATCAATCAATCAATCATCAATCAATCTTCCTGTGTACTCTAGGCATTTTTCAAACTGCTAGTTCTGTGCTATATCTCAGAAGGGGTGTTTGTTGTGCTATCTCTGGCTCTCCTAGAACCAAGCTGCTGATTTTTAAAGTTCCAGGTGGAACTGATTGTTTGCCCACTCTGGTTTTCAAAGCCAAATATTATGCTGATTTTTTTTTCCCAGTCTGGATTTCCCATGCCTGGGATGTCTCGTGTGGGGCCTGTTCCTCTCCCTTCCCTGAGCCCACAGCATCCCTCCCTCCTGCAGACAGTCTCACACGTCCATTTGGCTCCCGACTATGTCTCTGGCCTTCCTATTGTCTTGAATGTGGGCTCTCTCTATATTTAGCTGTGGGGAGTCTCTTTTGCTAGACTTCAGGTCATTTTCTGGATTATTTACACTGATGTTGGTGTTTTTTAGTTGTATCCAGGGGATATAAGGTTAGGTTAGGAACTTCCTACTCTACTGTCTTCTCCTGATGTCCAATCCTCATTGTTTTAAATTCCCTGTCTGAAAATTCCAACATCCCTCTCATGTCCAGTTCTGGTGCTTGCTCTTTCTCTTCAAACTGTGTTTATTGCCTTTTAATATGCCCTGTAATTTTCTCTTGATTACTGGATATGATGTGCTAGGGGAAATGAACAACAGTAAGGCCTTTGGTAATGTAGTCATAGTTCTCGTGAAAGGGAAGCATTCTCTAGTGTAATGGATAGGTCTCAGTCTTTTAGTGTGTTTGTGCCTCTGGACTGTGAACTTCACAACTGATTCTGTTTTTTTATTTTTTATTTTATTTTATTTTATTTTTTAACTCCATAAAGGCTGAAGTTGGGTATTTTTCTCCTTAGGTCAGATAGGCTCAGAAAAAAATCCCAGCAGGTTAGGCTCTGGTAACTAGTTTTTCCCAAAGATAGACCATGTTAAGAAGAGTAGAGTGTTCTGGCATATTTCCAAATGACTCCTTTCCCCTCTCCCTGCCAGAAACATGAAGGGAATTTACTGTGATATTTCCTGTGAGCACCAGTCAAGCTCCTGACAGTAAGGTCACAAAAGTGTGGCAGTCCCCTATGACTGGTTTCCCCTAAAGCCTTTAATTCTCAGATTTGTACAGGCCTAGCCTCCAGCAATTTACCAACACACTCAGATTTTCTGACCCTATTACTGGTTCCTGAGGAGGTTTCTACTCCAGTATATTGTAATTCTCTATCTGTCCAATTTTGTTAGCAACAGTTTTCCCCAAGACCTTAATCCTCTTAAAGATCCAAAAAAAAAAAGTGTTGATTTTTCAGTTTGTTCAGTTTTGTATCTGTTGTTAAGATAATGTGGTGACTCTCTAATGTCCTTACATACCAATCCAGAAACCATAACCACCCTTAATTTTTAAGCCTAAATAATTCTAATAAAACATACATTGGCAATATGTTTACACATTCCATAAACCTTATATATCTGTTAATTCAGCCCTTGTGGGCTTAACCCAAACATTTGGATAGGTCAAAAGGACTGAGACAAAGAGACAGTTTCTTATTATGAGGAGATGATGTGCTTCAGGGTAGGCTTTGAACGGAACCCTTCTTGCAGTGATCATCTAACTTTTTAGGTTTCCCTTTCTGCCTCTGTTCAGTGAAGGAGGAGGAGCTCCCAGTGGTGTAACTTGAGCTCATTCCACACTCTTAGGACCTCTAAGAAGCTGGATCACACCTTCTCACCATTATAACTCATAAAGGAAGTGTTTGTCCAAAAGGCAACTAATTTACAGGGTGACCAGCGTCTTAGTAGGTGAGCATGCACAAGATCTCCATGCAGCAGGAAGAAGAGTCTGAAGAAACCTGATCCTGTGAATTTTGGTCTGGTTTGAGTTTTAGGCTTGTAGAGAACATCAGCACTTGCATTTCTAGGCAGGAGCATAAAGTAGGCAGAGAGAGTAGTGATAGAAATAATGGCTCATGACAAGTTGGGAATAAGTAGCCACTACAGGAGTGGCTCTATAACAGTAGTTCCAGCTCTGGCAATAGTGTATGCCTGTTCATGAGAAGACAGCTAGGAGTTGTTTAATCATAGAGTTGCTGTCAGAGACTGGACATGTCACTCTCCTCACATGACCTTCCTTTCCAGCACCATATAGCTGTTTCAGATCTTTATCCTTCCTATCTCCTTAGCTAACCTGGAAGAGCCTAATTAGCATGTGTGTAAATAAGTTAGGATTTCTTCTGGCTCTAATATTCTAGAATTATTCTGAGCACAGTAGAAATACATTAATTCAGATAGCTTGTTCCAAATTTCTAATTATTATTCCATTTGGACTAAGCTGCAGTTTATTTTTGTTCAGCAAAATTTTATTATAGATAGCTCAAATTAAAAAGAAAGGGAGGTAGAGGAATTATTAAAATATTTAAGGAGACAAACTTAATTTAATATGTTAAAACTATTTTATCTGATATATATATCAGAAATATGTATTTCTAATATATATATCCATAAATATATATATATATATATATATATAGGTGTGTATATATATAGGTGTGTGTATATATATGTGTGTGTATACACATATATACAGACATATATATACACCTATATATATATATTCCTGTATATATATATATATATATATATATATATATATATATATATGGAACTTGCATATAACAGCTTAAAAATGGTTGGGGAAAACAGACATATCAACAAATAGATTGTTGAGACAAATGTGATAAATGCTGAGAGAGAGGTGTACACACGGTATGTTAACAAGAAGAAGAATAGCTCAGGTACACTAGGGTTGGGGGTCCAAAGAGAGAGAGACTCCATGGCAATTACAAAGTGTGGAGGATAAGACAACACTCCTTCTGTGTGCTTCTTCTCTCTCATATTCTACTAACATAATAACAGCACTTCTGATACCAGATGTGTGTGTGTGTGTGTGTGTGTGTGTGTGTATGTGTGTGTTTCCCAAACCAAGCAATTCTTTGCAATGCCTGTTGGGTATCTTAAAGTTTAGTTCAATTTTAATACTAGTTGGAATTAATGCAGACTCCACAAGTTAAGGGCTCAGTTCCACAAGACTGCACCCAATTTCAACTGGTCAGTTGCAAGTAATAGGTCCCCAGGTTACCCATAACTTAGCTACAAATCAGAGGTTCCCATAATTTTCTGTCCCCCTTTAAATTCAGTTATTTCCTAGAAAAACTCACTAAACTCAAGAAAACTCTTACTTGCATTTATTATGTTTATTATACATACAGTGTATGATTAAGGATGTAGATGAGCAGCCAGATGAAGAGCTCCATAAGACAAGGTCTGGAAGGGTCCTAAGCACAGGAGCGTTTATCCCTGTGGAGCTGAGTATTCTCCCAACATGTGGTTGTGTACACCAACCTGGAAGCTCCCTGAATCCCATAACTTTGGGATTTTTATGAAGACTTCATCACATAGGTATGATTAATTGTTAACTCAATTTCCAGCCCCTCTTCTGTTCCTTGGGTTGGGGCTTGGGCTAAAAGTTCCAAGCATCTTCCTGGCAACCAGTCCTCATCCAGGAGCCAGAAAATTCCAAAGGATTTAGGAGCTCTGTGTAAGAAACCAGTGTCAAAGACCAAATATTAGAACAAATGCTCCTACTGCTCTTATCACTTGGGAAATTACAACGGTTTCAGGAACTCTCTGCCAGGAACCAGGGCCAGAGGCCAATATATATATATATATATATATATATATATATATATATATATATATATATATTTTCTATTATTTCACATGTTGACTGAGGTTTAATGGTTTAATCTAGTTGTCTAGATGAAGAGGAGAGGGCAAGAACACCAGGAAAAGCGTTTACAGGCAACCACAAATAGTGCAGTGGAAATGGAGACCATATGGTAATAATATTGGAGAGCATAATCAATTCTCACTATTCATGGTAGTTATATACTTTAAACTTGTGAGCACTGAATTAGGGAACACTGAATTATTACTTTGTTGTGTGGGTCACAGAATATAGGGTTAAGTTTCTGTGAGTCTCTGGTCAAAATATTTTCATCAACTGAAACACAATTTGTGTTACATAGGTTTGTTTGCCAGGATCCTTGTGAAACAAGCTGGTCTCATCAGTGTTGAAAGTCTGTCCTTACACATAACACTTTTCTTGTATAACACTTATCAGGTACTTTTAAAATTCTCTGAAGCCTCCAGATTCCTTTGGCCACACTGACTCAGGCCTTTATAATAAAAGAAAAAATATCAGGGAGATCATATGATAGTTGTCTTTCTCCGATTGACTTATTTCACTAAGCATGATACGCTCTAGTTCCATCCACGTCGTCGCAAATGGCATGATTTCATTTCTTTTGATGGCTGCATAGTATTCTATTGTGTATATATACCACATCTTCTTTATCCATTCATCTGTTGATGGACATCTAGGTTCTTTCCATAGTCTGGCTATTGTAGACATTGCTGCTATAAACATTCGGGTACACGTGCCCCTTCGGATCACTATGTTTGTATCTTTAGGGTAAATACCCAGTAGTGCAATTGCTGGGTCATAGGGTAGTTCTATTTTCAACATTTTGAGGAACCTCCATGCTGTTTTCCAGAGTGGTTGCACCAGCTTGCATTCCCACTCCCTGATATGAGGACATGGAGAAGCAACATGGGGGGTAGGGGGATAGGAGAAGAGTAAATGAAACAAGATGGGATTGGGAGGGAGACAAACCATAAATGACTCTTAATCTCACAAAACAAACTGGGGGTTGCTGGGGGGAGGTGGGATTGGGAGAGGGGGAGCGGGCTATGGACATTGGGGAGGGGAGGCGAACCATAAGAGACTATGTACTCTGAAAAAGAACCTGAGGGTTTTGAAGGGTCAGGGGTGGGAGGTTGGGGCAACCTGAGGGTTTTGAAGGGTCAGGGGTGGGAGGTTGGGGGAACAGGTGGTGGGTAATGGGGAGGGCACGTTTTGCATGGAGCACTGGGTGTTGTGCAAAAAGAATGAATACTGTTACACTGAAAAAATAAATAAAATGAAAAAAAAAAAGAAAAGAAATGGTATTCTGTTCAACATAGGTGCTTGAAGTCCTAGCCAGAGCAACTAAATCAGAAAATAATAATAATAATAATAAGGGCATCAATAGAACTCATACAGCAATTCAGTAACGTGGCAGGATACAAAGTCAATGTACAGAAATCAGTGGCTTTCTTATATACGAACAATGAAAATACAGAAAGGGAAATTAGAGAATTGATTCCATTTACTATAGCACCAAGAACCATAAGATACCTGGGAATAAACCTAACCAAACAGGTAAAGGATCTTTACTCAAGGAACTACAGAACACACATGAAAGAAATTGAAGAAGACACAAAAAGATGGAAGACTGTTCCATGCTCTTGGATTGGAAGAATAAACATTGTTAAAATGTCTATACTGCCTAGAGCAATCAATACTTTTAATGCCATTCCGATCAAAATTCCACTGGTATTTTTCAAAGAGCTGGAGCAAATAATCCTAAAATTTGTGTGGAATCAGAAGAGACCCCAAATTGCTAAGCAAATATTGAAAAACAAAAATAAAACTGGCGGCATCATGTTACCTCATTTCAAGCTTGACTACAAAGCTGTGATCACCAAGACAGCATGGTGCTGGCATAAAAACAGACACATAGACCAGTGGAACAGAGTAGAGAGCCCAGATATGGACCCTCAACTTCATGGTCAAATAATCTTCAACAAAGCAGGAAAAAATATTCAATGGAAAAAAGACAGTCTCTTCAATAAATGGTGCTAGGAAAACTGGACAGCGATAGGTAGAAGAATGAAACCCGACCATTCACTTACACCGTACACAAAGATAAACTCGAAATGGATAAAAGACCTCAACATGAGACAGAAATCCATCAGAATCCTAGAGGAGAACTTAGGTAGTAACGTTTCAATATCAGCCACAGCAACTTCAAGATATGTCTCCAAAGGCCAAGGAAACAAAAGCAAAAATGAACTTTTGGGACTTCATCAAGATCAAAAGCTTCTGCACAGCAAAGGAAACAGTCAATAAAACAGAGGCAACCCACAGAATGGGAGAAGATATTTGCAAAGGACAGTACAGACAAAAGGTTGATATCCAGGATCTATAAAAACTTCTCAAACTCAACACACACAGAACAGATAATCATATCAAAAAATGGGCAGAAGATATGAACAGACATTCTCCAATGAAGACATACAAATGGCTATCAGATACATGAAAAAATGTTCATCATCACTAGCCATCAGGGAGATTAAAATTAAAACCACATTGAGATACCACCTGACACCAGCCAGAATGGCCAAAATTAGCAAGACAGGAAACAACGTGTGTTGGAGAGGATGTGGAGAAATGGGAACCCTCTTACACTGTTGGTGGGAATGCAAGTTGGTGCAGCCACTTTGGAGAACAGTGTGGAGATTCCTCAAGAAATTAAAAATAGAGCTTCCCTATGACCCTGAAATTGTACTACTGGGTATTTACCCCAAAGATACAGATGTAGTGAAAAGAAGAGCCATCTGTACCCCACAGATGTAGTGAAAAGAAGAGCCATCTGTACCCCAATGTTTATAGCAGCAATGGCCACGGTCGCCAAACTGTGAAAGAACCAAAGATGCCTTTCAACGGACGAATGGATACGGAAGATGTGATCCATGTACACTATGGAGTATTATGCCTCCATCAGAAAGGATGAATACCCAACTTTTGTAGCAACATGGACGGGACTGGAAGAGATTATGCTGAGTGAAATAAGTCAAGCAGAGAGAGTCAAGTATCATATGGTTTCACTTATTTGTGGAGCATAACAAAGAACATGGAGGACATGGGGACATGGAGAGGAGAAGGGAGTTGAGGGAAATTGGAAGGGGAGGTGAACCATGAGCGACTATGGGCTCTTAAATACAACCTGAGGATCTTGAAGCGGTGGGGGGGTGGGAGGTTGGGGGAACCACGTGGTGGGTATTGGGGAGGGCACGTTTTGCATGGAGCACTGGGTGTGGTGCAAAAACAATGAATACTGTTATGCTGAAAAGAATTTAAAAAAATAATAAGGGCATCAAAAAAAGGAAGAAGTAAAAATTTTTCTGTCTGCAGATGACATGACCTTATACACTTAGAAAACCTTGGAAATTCCACAAAGAAATTGTTAGAATAAGTGAATTCAACAATGTTGTAAGATATAAAATCAGCACACAAATATCAATAGAGTTTCTATATATTAACAATGAACAATCTAAAAAAGCTGTTAAGAAAACTCATTTATGAAGGGTGCCTAGGTGGCTCAGTCAGTTGAGCATCTCACTCTTGTTTTTGGCTCAAGTCATGTTCTCAGGGTCCTGAGATTGAGCCACATGTTCAACTCCACACTCAGTGGGAAGTCGGCTTGAAAGATTCTCTCCCTCTGCCCCTTCCCCCACTCTCTCAAATAAATAAGTTGATCTTAAAAAGAAAGAAGTCTCATTTACAATAGCATCATAAAGAATAAAATACTCAGAATATAAATATAACCAAGAAGCTGGAAGGCTTATATTTTGAAGTCTATAAAATGTTGCTAAAAGAAGTCAAAGACATAAACAACTGGAAAGACACACCTTGTTCATGGATTGGAAGGCTTAACATTTTTACACATTTACACAGTACTAAATTTCCCATAAATTATAATCAATCTATTCCACATATTATATGAGATAGGCTAACAGGTTAAGATATATAAAAAGATATTTACTTCCCTTCCCATCATCAGCTGCAAAGTATTTGAAGAGCATATATCTAAATACCGTTGCAACTCTGTAAAGTCTTTATTTGCCCTATTTGCTGGTGTTCAGTCTTCACAAATACACTGAAAAAGGAAAAGTCAATCCCAACTTGCTTTTCCCTGCCAGATTCAGAATTGAATTTTTATCTTTCTAATATAGTAGAAAACTCTCATTAGCACACAAAACTATTATTGAAATATTGAATGATAATCTCCTCTTAAGACATCAGAAAAAGAAGCCAATTGAAAGTGAATTCAGTATCAAAATATCCTGAAATTGAACCAAAATCTCATTCTAAACCCATACTATATAACTAATGATGTTGAAAACCTGATGATGGTCTGTGGTTTGATTTTTTTGTTCCTTCACCATTGCTATTTTTATTCTGTGATAGATTTTTCTATACTCCCACACAGACCAGTTTCCAGTGTCATTTCTAATCAACAAAACTCAAGTTAGGAAACCTTATAATAAGGTTTTTATTCTTGGGATTTCACAATATGACCTAAGACAGAAGACTGAGTAACAGAAAGTTAACTCTTACTCATGCAACCTGACTCGGCATTAAAACATTTAGGCTTCCTTGAATATTTGCATTGAACATGAGTTAGATATAGAAATAGTTAATTAGTAAAAAAAAAAAAAGTCAGCAATACAGAGTTAATTATGCTACTTTATATAGACAAATTAGAGCCAGAGGAGGTGTCAACCAACTTTCTCAACATCTCAATAACACAATAATATAGATGCAATCACTTCCAAACAATGTTATACTTAGCTCATAAAAATAAGTTATCTCTCAGCATTTTTTTCCCCTCCATCCTTTCTGGAGATGGTTGAATATACAAAAGATTAAGAATATGTAGCAGAAATCAATAATATTCATTTAAGACAATTTAGGAAAAAGTACACATCCTTCCTCATACCATACAAAATTGATTGTCAATAACTGAAAGACTTAATAACAAAATGAAGTTATAAAGCATTGTAAGAAAATAAATATTCTTTCATTGAGAAATGTCTAAGTACTGAAAGTAGAAATTATTAAAAACAAAACATGGGGTAAGAAAAAAATGTAAAAACAAAAGAAATGGAAGGCCTGTAAAAAATTTGAATGAGGCAGGGCTGGCTGGAATATAAAAGTTGGGAAGCAAAAATCTTAATCCAGTAGTTTATAATCTGTCCAATTTAAATAGTGAAGGGATGGAATAGCCAAAGGGCTAGAAGTCAAGCCAGTGGTTGACTGGGTCCACCAGCCCATAGACCTTATTTTTCTATCTCCTGTGGCAAATATGTCACTCTGAAAATTACTAGATTTGGCTGTTGTACCCTAGGGATATTAACACCAATGCCGGCCTTTTCCTGTCATAATTATGTGCTCCCCATGCAAGCTTCTAATTAGAATATGACTTGCCTATAAATATCTACCTACAGGGAAAGACTGTGTTGTTATGGTGAACCAAGATTTCTGGTATATTCAGTAACCAAATATTATTCATTTACTTATTCATTCATTTAATAAGCCCAGAGCATATCATATGCCCTGGGCCCTAAGATTATTAATTTAAATAAACATAAAAGAATTCCTATATGACACCAAAGGAATAGGAATCTTGCTTTTTGCTTAGTTGTTTTTTTTTTTTAAGATTTATTTATTTATTTTAGAAAGAGAGAGTGTGCTTTAGTGAGGTGGAGGGGAAGGGCAGAAAAAGGCACTTGCTGAGTATGGAGGCTGATGTGGGGATGGATCCCAGGACCATGACATCATGACCTGAGCCAAAATCAAGAGTCATCCACTTAACTGACTGAGCCAATCAGGTGCCCCATGCCTTGCTTTTTAAATAATTCACTCCATCCTTCAAATTGTTTCAACATGCATAACCATATATAAATTACATATTTATGACTTCTATGTGAATAATATACTGTACATGTTGTAAAAATATTTTTAAGAAAGTCAAATTCCAGGATGACCTGATGTGTATTCCATCTTCTTCCTATGAGTAATCCATCTGTATGTCTTCTTTGGAGAAATGTCTGCTCATAGCTTCTGCCCATTTTTAATCCATTTAATTAGATTATCAGGTTTTTTGTTTTGTTTTGTTTTGTTTTGGGGGATTTAGCATTGAGTTGTATAAGGTTTTTATGTATTTTGGATACTATTTCTTTATTGGGTATATCACTTGTGAATATCTTTTCCCATTCAGTAGATTGCCTCTGTTTTGTTGATTCTTTCTTTTGCTATGCAGAAACGTTTTATTTTGATATAGTACCAATAGTTTATTTTTGCTTTTGTTTCTCTTGCCTTAGGAGAATTACCTAGGAAAATGTTGCTATGGACAATGTCAGGGAAATTACTGACTGTGCTCTCTTCAAGGATTTTTATGGTTTCAGGTCTCAGATTTAGGTCTTCCCTCCATTTTGAGATTATTTATTTATTTTTAGTGATTTTTTTTTGAATGATGTGAGAGAATAATCCAGTTCCATTCTTTTGCAACTAGCTGTCTATGAGGCCAGCATTACCTTGATCCCAAATCCAAAGAACTCACCAAAAAGAAGAATTACAGACCAATATCCCTGATGAGCATGGGTGCCAAAATTCTCACCAAGATATTAGTAAGGTCCAACAGATACAGTAAAGGGATTATTCACCAGGACCAAGTGGAGTTTATTCCTGGGCTGCAAGGGTGTTTCAACATTTGCAAATCAAACATGACATACCACTTTAATAAAACTAAAGACAAGAAACATATGATCCTCTCAATTGATGCAAAAAAAGCATTTGAATAAATACACCATTCTTTCTTAATTAAAACTCTCCACACTGTAGGGATAGACGTAATATACTTCAATATCATAAAAGCTATTTACAAAAAGCCCACAGCAAATATTATTCTCAATGGGGAAAAACTGAGAGCTTTTCCCTTAAGGTCAGGGACACAGCCATGGATGTCCACTCTCAACCACTATTGCTCAGCATAGTACTAGACGTCCTAGCCTCAGCAGTCAGACAACAAAAGGAAATAAAAATAATTCAGATTGGCAAGGAAGAGGTGAAACTCTCACTCTTCATAGATGACATGATACTTTATGTGAAAAATCCAAAAACTCCACACCAATTGAAATTCCTTACTCTATTTTTTGCATATCTATCACCAGTTTTGTATATGTGGTTATTGTTAGATTTATATATAGCATCTGCATATAGCAGTCCATACTAAGTTGATAGTTGCTTATGTTTTGAACCCATTTTTTCTCCTCTCCTTCCCAAGATTTGTGCATATGGTGTCTTATATTACATCTTTTTATTTTGTGAATTCCTTGACTGATTTTTGTAATTATACTTAATTTTACCACTTTCTGCTTTCTACTTTTCTTCCTCCTTCTTACGGTCTTTCCTTTCCATTCAGAGTCCCGGGTACCATTTATTTTGTAGGATTTCTTTGGTGGTGATGAATTCCTCTAATTTCTTTTTTGTCTGTGAAAATTTTTTTTTTTTTAGTATATACTATATTTTATTAACAAATATTTTTAATTTTTTCCCCCATTTTATTTATTTTTTCAGCGTAACAGTATTCATTCTTTTTGCACAACACCCAGTGCTCCATGCAAAACGTGCCCTCCCCATTACCCACCACCTGTTCCCCCAACCTCCCACCCCTGACCCTTCAAAACCCTCAGGTTGTTTTTCAGAGTCCATAGTCTCTTATGGTTCGCCTCCCCTTCCAAATTTTTTTTTTTAATAAACATATAATGTATTTTTATCCCCAGGGGTACAGGTCTGTGAATCGCCAGGTTTACACACTTTACAGCACTCACGATAGCACTTACCCTCCCCAATGTCCATAGCCCCCTCCCCCTCTCCCAATCCCACCTCCCCCCAGCAACCCCCAGTTTGTTTTGTGAGATTAAGAGTCATTTATGGTTTGTCTCCCTCCCAATCCCATCTTGTTTCATTTATTCTTCTCCTATCCCCCTAACCCCCCATGTTGCTTCTCCATGTCCTCATATCAGGGAGATCATATGATAGTTGTCTTTCTCCGATTGACTTATTTCACTAAGCATGATACACTCTAGTTCCATCCACGTCGTCGCAAATGGCATGATTTCATTTCTTTTGATGGCTGCATAGTATTCCATTGTGTATATATACCACTTCTTCTTTATCCATTCATCTGTTGATGGACATCTAGGTTCTTTCCATAGTTTGGCTATTATAGACATTGCTGCTATAAACATTCGGATACACGTGCCCCTTCAGATCACTATGTTTGTATCTTTAGGGTAAATACCCAGTAGTGCAATTGCTGGGTCATAGGGTAGTTCTATTTTCAACATTTTGAGGAACCTCCATGCTGTTTTCCAGAGTGGTTGCACCAGCTTGCATTCCCACCAACAGTGGAGGAGGGTTCCCCTTTCTCCACATCCTCGCCAGCATCTGTCATTTCCTGACTTGTTAATTTTAGCCATTCTGACTGGTGTGAGGTGATATCTCATTGTGGTTTTGATTTGTATTTCCCTGATGCCGAGTGACGTGGAGCACTTTTTCATGTGTCTGTTGGCCATCTGGATGTCTTCTTTGCAGAAATGTCTGTTCATGTCCTCTGCCCATTTCTTGATTGGATTGTTTGTTCTTTGGGTGTTGAGTTTGCTAAGCTCTGTCTAGATTTTGGATACTAGCCCTTTATCTGATATGTCATTTGCAAATATCTTCTCCCATTCTGTCAGTTGTCTTTTGGTTTTGTTAACTGTTTCCTTTGCTGTGCAAAAGCTTTTGATCTTGATGAAATCCCAATAATTCATTTTGCCCTTGCTTCCCTTGCCTTTGCCGTTGTTCCTAGGAAGATGTTGCTACGGCTGAGGTCGAAGAGGTTGCTGCCTGCATTCTCCTCAAGGATTTGGATGGATTCCTTTCTCACATTGAGGTCCTTCATCCATTTGGAGTCTATTTTCGTGTGTGGTGTAAGGAAGTGGTCCAATTTCATTTTTCTGCATGTGGCTGTCCAATTTTCCCAGCACCATTTATTGAAGAGGCTGTCTTTTTTCCATTGGACATTCTTTCCTGCTTTGTCGAAGATTAGTTGACCATAGAGTTGAGGGTCGATTTCTGGGCTCTCTATTCTGTTCCACTGATCTATGTGTCTGTTTTTGTGCCAGTACCATGCTATCTTGATGATGACAGCTTTGTAATAGAGCTTGAAGTCCGGAATTGTGATGCCACCAACTTTGGCTTTCTTTTTCAATATTCCTTTGGCTATTCGAGGTCTTTTCTGGTTGCATATAAATTTTAGGATAATTTGTTCCATTTCTTTGAAAAAAATGGTTGGTATTTTGATAGGGATTGCATTAAATGTGTAGATTGCTTTAGGTAGCATAGACATTTTCACAATATTTATTCTTCCAATCCAGGAGCATGGAACATTTTTCCACTTCTTTGTGTCTTCCTCAATTTCTTTCATGAGTACTTTATAATTTTCTGTGTATAGATTCTTAGTCTCTTTGGTTAGGTTTATTCCTAGGTATCTTATAGTTTTGGTTACAATTGTAAATGGGATTGACTCCTTAATTTCTCTTTCTTCTGTCTTGTTGTTGGTGTACAGAAATGCAACTGATTTCTGTGCATTGATTTTATATCCTGACATTTTACTGAATTTCTGTACAAGTTCTAGCAGTTTTGGAGTGGAGTCTTTTGGGTTTTCCACATATAGTATAATATCATCTGCGAAGAGTGATAGTTTGACTTCTTCTTTACCAATTTGGATGCCTTTAATTTCTTTTTGTTGTCTGATTGCTGAGGCTAGGACTTCTAGTACTATGTTGAATAGCAGTGGTGATAATGGACATCCCTGCCGTGTTCCTTACCTTAACGGAAAAGCTTTCAGTTTTTCTCCATTGAGAATGATATTTGCGGTGGGTTTTTCATAGATGGCTTTGATAATATTGAGGTATGTGCCCTCTATCCCTACACTTTGAAGAGTTTTGATCAGGAAGGGATGCTGTACTTTGTCAAATGCTTTTTCAGCATCTATGGAGAGTATCATATGGTTCTTGTTCTTTCTTTTATTAATGTGTTCTATCACATTGATTGATTTGCGGATGTTGAACCAACCCTGCAGCCCTGGAATAAATCCCACTTGATCGTGGTGAATAATCCTTTTAATGTACTGTTGAATCCTATTGGCTAGTATTTTGGCGAGAATTTTTGCGTCTGTGTTCATCAAGGATATTGGTCTGTAGTTCTCTTTTTTGGTGGGATCCTTGTCTGGTTTTGGGATCAAGGTGATGCTGGCCTCATAAAATGAGTTTGGAAGTTTTCCTTCCATTTCTATTTTTTGGAACAGTTTCAAATACATGGAGACTAAACAGCATCCTTCTAAAGAATGAATGGGTTAACCAGGAAATTAAAGAAGAATTGAAAAAATTCATGGAAACAAATGATAATGAAAACACAACAGTTCAAAATCTGTGGGACACAGCAAAGGCAGTCCTGAGAGGAAAATATATAGCGGTACAAGCCTTTCTCAAGAAACAAGAAAGGTCTCAAGTACACAACCTAACCCTACACGTAAAGGAGCTGGAGAAAGAACAAGAAAGAAACCCTAAACCCAGCAGGAGAAGAGAAATCATAAAGATCAGAGCAGAAATCAATGAAATAGAAACCAAAAAAACAATAGAAAAAATCAATGAAACTAGGAGCTGGTTCTTTGAAAGAATCAATAAGATTGATAAACCCCTGGCCAGACTCATCAAAAAGAAAAGAGAAAGGACCCAAATCAATAAAATCATGAATGAAAGAGGAGAGATCACAACTAACACCAAAGAAATACAGACAATTATAAGAACATACTATGAGCAACTCTACGCCAACAAATTTGACAATCTGGAAGAAATGGATGCATTCCTAGAGACATATAAACTACCACAACTGAACCAGGAAGAAATAGAAAACCTGAACAGGCCCATAACCAGTAAGGAGATTGAAACAGTCATCAAAAATCTCCAAACAAACAAAAGCCCAGGGCCAGACGGCTTCCCAGGGGAATTCTACCAAACATTTAAAGAAGAACTCATTCCTATTCTCTTGTCTGTGAAAATTTTTATCTCCCCTTTATTATGAAGGATAGCCCTGATGTATAGAGTATTCTTGTTTGCAGAGGTTTTCGTTATATATCATGACACTCCCATTTGGCCTGCAAAGTTTCTGTTGAAAGATCAGCTGATAACCTTATGGGGTTTCCTTGTACGTAACTGTTTTCTCTTGCTGCTTTTAAAGTTCTCTTTTTGCCATTTTAATTAATATATGTCTTGGTGTAGACCTCCTTGGGTTGATTTCATTGGGTTTCTCTGTCCTTCCTGGATCTGGATATTTGTTCCCACCCCAGATTCAGGGAAGTTTTCAGCTATTATTTCTTCAAATAATTTTTCTGCCCACTTTCCTCTCTGTTCTTTTGTGATCCCTATAATGTGAATGATATTATGCTGAATGTAACAATAAATTCCCTTAGTCTATTGTCTTTTTTTCCTTTCCTTTTTCTTTTTTTTTTTTTTTGGTTACTTTTTTCTCTCTATCACCCCACTTCATTGTTTTCCATTACTCTGTTCTCCAGATCACTGATCTGTTCTGCTTTCTCTTGTCTACTATTTATTTCCCCTAGTTTATTTTTAATATACATTACTGATTTCTTCATCTTTGATTGGTTCTTTTTTATGTTTTCTATCTATTAAAGGTCTCGCTGAGGTCCTCCACTCTTAAGTATCTTTTTAACCATCACTTAAAGTTCTCTCTCTGGCACATTACATAACTTTATTTTATTTAGCTTCTTACTGTGATTTTGTCCTCTTCTTTCATTTGGGAAATATTTTTCTGTCTCAATTTTTCTAACTACCTGTGTCTGTTTTTTTATACTAGGAACATCAGTTACATCCTTTTCTCTTGCAAGTAGTGGCCTTATGATGAAGAGGTCTTGTAATACCCTTCAGCGCCATGTCTCCTATTCCCTAGGACCTAGCACTTCAAGGAGTGACTCCTGTGTGTGTTGTGTGTGTTCTGTTTTCTTCTGGACACTTTTTCCTTCAGTCCTTTTGGTTGCAGTGGCTTTCTTGCCTGTGATGAGCAGCGTTTGGTCCATAGCTGATGTAGAGTGGGTTTTAACAAGGTACATGCCTATTTTCTTGCTATGTGAGACCTGGAGCCCCTGCTTCAGGACTGGGCTGACTTAGCAGAAGTACGGAGAGTGCATGGGCTGTCACTTCCAGGAAAGAGGATCCCACAAAAGGCAGGTTGTGTTGCTGTGAAGATATGCACTGGTCTTCTAGGGGCATGAATTGGCAGCACCAGGACTGAGGCAAGTGTGACTAGGAAAGGTGCATCTGCTGAAGTTATGGAGGCAGGGCTTGGTCCAAACAAGTTAAGTAGGGAGTGTGGGCACTGATCTGGTTTCTGCAGATGGCAGTGTGTTTATGCTAGGAGTTGGGGGCAGGGAGGAAGGGAGGGAGAGGGGAATGGTGCCTATCAGTTCCTTTGTCCATGGAGGAGTCTCTCTGAGATCCTTGTATCTCTAGGACATGCCATGTGATAAGTAAATCACACTCCCTCCAGTCTTTCCCTGGTTGTTTTTCAAATTGCTGGTTCTATGTTCTATCTGCTAAGGTTGCTTGGCATGCTATCTCTTTAAGGCTGGGAACTCAATTTCCTAACATTCTCAGGGCTCTCCTAGAGCTGAGCTTACTGACGTTTAGAATTCTATCCAGGTACTAACCAGGCCAAGCTTTAAGGCTGCTTGTTGTTAAGAACTAGTGAAATGTGTTCCCTCTCACCTTCAAAGCCAAATGTTAGGGGGTTTGTCTTACCCTTGCAGTTTCCTCTGTGTGACAGTCTGTTTCTCACCCTTCTCAGCACCCCTGGCTCCTTCCTTTCCACAAGTAGCCATAACCTGTTTAGGCTTCAAATCACCTCTCCACCTTTCCTACCTTCTTCAAGGTGGCCTCTCCTTGCCAGTCTTTGGGTAGTTTTCTGGGTTATTAACCTGATGTGAGTGTTATCTGGTTGTGTCTGTGGGACAAAGCCAGCTTAGGTTCCTCCTACTCCACCACCTGCCCAGTGTCCTATATATGTATATACTTATTGACTTAAAATTGTTTGACCACTCTGGAGGTTTGCAAAACAAGCACTTGCCAATATTGGTTACTATGTTACTTGGAAGGACAGGGAGGGAGGAAATAGAGGTTGAAATCCATGCCTATGGCTGTGCTTTTTGACTGTGCCCAGGCCATGCATCAGACATTTGAGCTATGAAGCCATCAGGATGTCTCTAGTCCGGCCACTCTCTGCCTATACTACGGGACACATCCTCAGTGAAAAATACTTAACTGAAAAAAAAAAAAAAAAAAAAAAAAAAAGAAAAATACTTAACTGAGTCCAGTCTATCCTCAGATCTATGAGAGATCATAACAATAAATGATTTTTGTTGCAAGACGCTAATTTTGGGGTAGCTCGCTTACAGAAATAGGCAACTGAAACAGGTAGTAACCACTACCATTACTCATACTCAACTTTACTTTCATATTTTTCCCAGTAGATGGGACTTTAATATTTACTTGGGTTATTTAACTAATTTAGATTTTTTTCACTTCATCTATGGCAGAAATAGCTTTTGATACAAAGGCTTTACCTTTGTCTTATGGATTAGTTGAACATATTTTGATCTTTTAAACACTCTGCTTCTGGGAAAACTCTGACTAACATTGTGATCTTTTACAAGTCACCTATACAAAAGTCTAGAGAAAAAAACACTCCTTGAAAATAACTTTTTATTTCCAAAGTTTGTGGGGCACCTGGGTAGCTCAGTGGGTTAAAGCCTCTGCCTTCTGCTCAGGTCATGATCTCAGGGACCTGGGATCAAATCCCATGTCCGGCTCTCTTCTCAGCAGGGAGCCTGCTTCCTCCTCTCTCTCTGCCTACCTCTCTGCCTACTTGTCATCTCTGTCTGTCAAATAAATAAAATAAAATCTTTAAAACAAAACAAAAACCAAAGTTTGCATGACATCTTTACAAAAGAATAAAAGAAATACACCAGTAGGATAAAATGAAAACATATTATAACAATCTTATAGTAAAAATTTTGTTTTTTATTGCTTAATGATATTCACTTAATTGACCGTTTCTTCTGTTTAGTAAACATTAAAAATAGAACTTGCCTTCTACATACTCTGTTGAGCAGATCTTTTGCTTTGTCCCTTCCTCTGTTCAGACATGAAACAATTAACTTCTTAAAATTGAAAATAGCTTTCAAATATCATTATCTTTTTCTAATTTCCATGGGCACTTAAAAGAATACTAATTAAGTTCAACTTAAATTTTTCATATTTTTTTACCATTTTATTTATTTTTTCAGCGTAACAGTATTCATTGTTTTTGCACAACACCCAGTGCTCCATGCAAAATGTGCCCTCCCTATTACCCACCACCTGTTCCCCCAACCTCCCACCCCGACCCTTCAAAACCCTCAGGTTGTTTTTCAGAGTCCATAGTCTCTTATGGTTCGCCTCCCCTTCCAAAAATTTTTTTTTATAAACATATAATGTATTTTTATCCCCAGGGGTACAGGTCTGTGAATTGCCAGGTTTACACACTTCACAGCACTCACGATAGCACATACCCTCCCCAATGTCCATAACCCCCTCCCCCTCTCCCAATCCCACCTCCCCCCAGCAACTCCCAGTTTGTTTTGTGAGATTAAGAGTCATTTATGGTTTGTCTCCCTCCCAATCCCATCTAGTTTCATTTATTCTTCTCCTATTTTTTCATTAATTGATGGAGCTGCATTATTTTGAAAAGAGAACCTCTTTAACAATATTGTCATAAATATTTTTTGAGAACTCTACATTAGAAAATGATGAACACTATTTCAGTGAAGTACAGAGGTTTTATAACAATAATGTCTGAAAATACATCCATCAAATTTTGATTCATTGCCAGTTTTGGGGTTCCTAGTGATCTGTGCTAGAGGTCATTGCACATCCTCTAATCATTCATCTCCCAACTATATATAAAGAACTTTTAAAATAACCTGTCAGCTGTTGCCACAATAATTCTGCTCACCAGCTACCCTAAAATTCTGTGACAGTTTACAATAAGCATCTGTTTCTCAGTAATGTATCTGAGATTCAGCATGGGTGGCTCTGTTCCATGTGTCTCTTTTGGGGCCATGTGTTTCATTCTATTCTCATGAGAATGGCAGGAGAATAAGAAGCCTTAAAGTACAAGCATATTTCAAGCCTCCTCTCTTTAACATTGAACATTACATTGGTCAGAGCAAGTCACATGACCTGAAGTCAAGGGGCAGAAAGATGAGGCCATGGCAACTGCATAGACGTCTAACTCTATTACAACAGAGTTACACATCAGAACCAAAAGGGCATTTGCCATAAATGGTAGATGAGGACATGTATGCTTCCTTAAACCCTGAATCCTATACCTGGACCACCAGGATACACATCTAGGCCCAAACCCTAAAGACCAGCCAGGTTAGTTCTTCAGCATTTGCTCTACTTCTTGTTCAGGTCTCATTCCAGGCCAAAAGTCAATTTTCCTCCTTGTCCAGACTGATTCCAAAATGTACTAGTAGTGTGATTGTCATGACACTATCCTCATGTCATGCCACTATATTCTAAAGGAGTGGCCTAATATGAACTTTTTCCAGGACAACATACTGAAATATTTTAAGGAAATATAAAAGCCATAATTTTGGAATGACAAAAGTTTTAGTAACTGCTGTCATTTATTTTTTTTTAAGATTTTATTTATTTATTTGACAGAGAGAGATCACAAGTAGGCAGAGAGAGAGAAGGAAGCAGGCTCCCTGCGGAGCAGAGAGCCCGACGTGGGGCTCGATCCCAGGACCCTGGGATCATGACCTGAGCCGAAGGCAGAGGCTTTAACCCACTGAGCCACCCAGGTGCCCCTAGTAACTGCCGTCATTTATTGATGGCTTAATATATGACCAGTATTGTGCTGAGTATTTTACAGAATTATTTCACAAGATAGGAGATACCTATCTTAAACTATCCATCTCATGAATGGGGGCTTTGAGTAGCCAAGTTTTATATCTACTGTCAAAGGTAATAAATATTATGGTTTTTGCTGCCTAGAATCTATTATCACCATTATTCTGGTAAAAGAAGAATTGATGAATTTATCAAGACAAAATGATTTGTCCTTCTTAGCCTGACTATTTATTTCCTAGGACTTTACGTTTTTAGGAGAGAGACAAAGAGAGGGAAAAATTATGGAACTGATTTATTGAAATTATAGATTAGTCCCTGCTATGGGATGCCCAGAGCATCCCATCTTCCTATCCTTTCCAGCCTAGTTCTTCAGCAGCTGTTTTACTTGGTGAACCAAGCCAGATCCTTCCAAAAGTTATCATTTTCCATTCAGAACCAGTTTTTCTTGCTTTTCACCAAAAACCTTAACTGTTCTCCCACATGAGTTAGCTAAGTAAAATCATGCAAATTGTTGACACTTACTAAATAGCTAAGGTCCTTGAGTGTGGAAAGACATTTTTTGTCTATATATATTTTGTGCCTAAAACAAATTCCTGAAACATAACATACTATATACTGAATGTGTGTGTTCTCCCACAAATTCATATGTTGAAATCTAATCCCCAATGTGCTGGCATTTGGAGGCAGGGTGTTGTGAGGTGCCTAGATCATGAGGGTGGAGTTCACATGAGTGGAATTAGTACTCATATAAAAGAGACTCCAGAGAGCTCTTCCATCATGTCAGAACACAGAGACAAGACAGCTGTCTACAAACTAAGAAGCAGATCCTCACCAGATCTGCTACCGCCTTGATCTTGGGTTTCCCAGCTTCCAGAAAGATGAGAAGTAAATTCTGTTTTTTATAAGCCACCCAGTATATGGCAGTTTATTATAGCAGCCTGAAAGTACTAAGACAATACATAATTTATTTTTTCCAGATTTTCATGCAGAGTTCTGACTCTTCTTATTTAAAGATGACACCTAGCTCTCTCCTACATCCTACCCCCATGTTTCAACTTCTTTAATTCCAGCAAATTTTAACTAGAGAAGATCAAGGATCTCAAACTGTTTATCAGCAATTATTCAATAATCAAAACTATTCTGTGGGAGTTTATGCTAAATATAGTGCCTCATATTAAAAATATGCATACAACTACTTATGAAGAGTTATTTCAAAAGAAAAATATGTGTCATAGTTCTCTTAGTCTGGGATGGAAATCTGCATGGAATGATAAATGTAGCCCACAATACATTGACATAGCTAAGGAAAACAAGGATTTCTTAAATATGTTAGCTTCAGAGAAAATAAGAAGATTATTCTGAAACCATTTTGGGTATTGTCAGTTACCAAAATATCTTGAAAAAGATTTAGGAATAAGTATTTCTTTAAGGAAATATATTCCTTATCTGCAAAATAAGACTCAGATGTAACATTAAAAGATGAGAATTTCAACACCAAAAGTAAGGAAAAGAATTTGGTAATACTATTTTGGAGAATTAAAAACAATTTTGTAACCCTTATGGGTCATGGTGGGGGGATTCTATTTACAACTATTATGTATATCATAGAAAAATGGAAAAATACAGAAACATAATAAGAAAAAAATCCATAATTTATAACTGTTAGGAATCTTTGTACTCTATGTAACATGAACATCCAGTTAAATTTGCTTAAACAAAAAGGGGATCTATAGGTTCCTAGTACTGAAAACAACAGGGATTGAACTAGCTTCAGTTACCAGTTGACTTGACGTCAAAGGATGTTATGAAGACTAGATTTCTGTCTCACCATCTCTGGCTTGGCCATGCACTAGGCTGACTTCATTCTCAGGTGGGCTACCTCTTGAAGGCTGCAGCATGGTTACACTCCAACTATTCTAAAGTTCCAAATCTATGGGAAAAGAAATAATTGCAATCCTCAAGGCTGAAACCAAAGCTTCAGATTTGAGTTGGCTCCAAATGGGCCTGGCTTTGAATCCTTCACAGGTTCAGCAGTGACTAACTCAGGGAACAATGGGTGAAGCCATCTCCCAGAGCACAAGGCCTGCAGTACTGGAGAGCTTGACACTCTAATGAGAACTGGGGCTCATGATTGAAGGTGAAGGAATGGGAATGGGAAAAGTCTGTTATCTTGCTACCATCACTTAAAGATAATAACCATTAAAATTTGTTATATGTGTATGCACACGCATATAAGAAATTAAAGCATTTAAAAATTGATTTCTAGGTGTGCCTGAGTGGCTCAGCTGGTTAAGCATCTGCTTTCTGTTCAGATCATGCTCTCAGGGTCCTAGAATTGAGTCCAATATCAGGCTGGCTCCCTGCTTAGCGAGGAGTCTGCTTCGTCCTCTCTTACTCTCCCTCTGTGCTTTCTCTCAAATGAATAAACAAAATCTTCTTAAAAATGATTTGTAGAAACCAGAGAGCAAAATTAAAGTTCTGTATTTTTCCATTTATATATGAAATTCTTTTTTTTTTTATATGAAATTCTTAAAAGATAAATCTAAAACAAGGTTAGTGGGTGCCTGGAGCTGGAGGTGGGAAGATGATGGATATGTTTTATGTCTTGATTATTGTAGTATTTATGACCATACAATGAAATTTTTCTCAGCCAAAACAACTTTAATGTAATAATACCATACTTGTCAGGGACCACAGTAACTGATACCAAGTATAGCACGAACAGAGTTGGTTAGAAAAGTCAGGTTCACATTTACATGACAATGTAGTAAATAAATATACATCTGGTTCAGATTTATTAAGAACAAAGTATGTGGCATAAGAGAAAGTTTCTACCAATGCCACTAACTGTTCATATTTGATTTTTTTTCATTTCATAATAGCTAAACTGCATTTATTACTTAGAAGGTCTCAGTATTCTTTACTACAATCCCCTCTTTTAACTGAATTTTGTGATCCTATATCTCAGGGCATATAATACTCACAAGATGCTACAATGAGATGTACTGGACACAAACATGAGAAGTGTGCTCTGTGATCAAAGAACAACAAGATCTGTTTCTTCCATGTATTGCAATAAAGGTCATTTCTCAACTGTGTTTCCTTGGGAACAGGGCTATATTTATTGTTGGTGGTACAAAATATTTACGTGACATTTGAAATGATCAAAAGCCTCCAAACAATTTTTACATGCCAGGTGTCTCAATGACTTGACTACATAGAGGGTCATTTTAATATACACTTTAGAGATGGAGGGTCTAAGTCAGCATCAATGGCTATCTCAAAACAATATAGGGCCTTGACTCCAGGACAAGGAATTATTAATGATTATTCATGATTCCTTCCAAAAGATAGAAAAATCATCGTGGACTTGGAATGAGACAGTGTTTTCAGTAGAAATGTTTTTCTCTTTAAGAAAGATAACTTGGACAGAGTGGCAGAATGGATTGGTATGCAGGGACAAAAATAAAAGATGGAGAAAACAGTTGGGGTATATTCCAATAGGTCAGGCTTGAGGTGATAAGGGCCAGAACAAGGACTTAGCATTTCCAAGTGTAGGTGTAAATAATAATGGTGAAGAACCGTCTGATCTGAATGCATCAGTACAGACAAAGGTTTTACTCTATACTCCTTGTTCACTGAGTCTGGCAAAAGTTACAACTGAAGTGGGACAAAGCAATGGCATCACGACGGGAAAGCCAAGTTTCAGTTATAGGAAAGGGAAAGAAGGTAGAGAGCATGAATGCATTCTTTCAGAAGGTTGGACAAAACAGAAAATTTCAGGTCTGGAGCTAGAAATACCCATTTGGTGGCCAGACCCACTTTCTAAAAGGTTCAGAGTTTTAGGTAGTTGGATTCCAGAGAATGTGATGACAGCCAGTGGATGGAAATCTAATTTGGGGAGGTGACATCAGCATGGTTGAAGAAAGTAAAAATTGTTGTCAGGATTAAACCCAAAAGGTGAATGTGGGAGCCAGTCACATGTGGAGATCCAAGTAGCAGTCCGTGAGGCAGATGTGAAGCCTGATGGGGCAGGACCTATTCTAGGTGACCAGCACACTTGACAAGTATTTGACACAGGAGTTTCAGCAAGAGGAACAGGGCCCAAGTTACTGGAACTAGAAGGCAAAAAGTGGAAAGTTGTTTAGTGCTCAACTATGAAAATTAAGACACAAAGTCAGAGTGGGGTTGAATCAATGTTAAAACACTTGAATATTGAAGAAAAAAGGACAAATCGGCCACAGCATCTGGAGCCAGTGGTCAAGTGGTCCTTTCCATGGACAGAGAAGGAATATAAAGGCAAAGAGATACTAGAGTGCTTTCTGAAGTATTTCAAGGAGTAATTGAGATCAAGGGGTAGTTTGTTCAAAATGGAAAGGGGCTTCTAAAGGCATGATGAAGAGAATTAGATGTGACAACTGTCTGAAGTCTAATTTAAGATGAAAATATAACTTTCTCAGTTATATTTGAATATAACTTAATAATTGAAAAGAAATGTCTCCATTCTCTTCACCCCATAACATTATAATAGGAAGGAAGGAGGGAAGGAAGGAGGGAGGGAGTGCAAGAGAGAGAGAGAGGAAGCATGGACAGGGAAGAGAAAGGGAAGGAAAAGTGTAAGGGAAGAGGCCTTCTTGTGAGAAAGAGGCTCAAGGAATTGCATTCATGATGCTGTTGCTGTTGCTATTGTATTATTGGTATCACATGACTTATCTTTATCATAAGGACCACCCAGTGTTTTAATAATACAGTTTTTGTCAAGTACAATTAATTCTCCTCTTGAAGACATCTTGAAACCTTTTCCATTTGAATTTGAATCAACAATTTCCAGATTTCTGCATAGTATCCATTCATCATTCTAGATTCCCTTTTGTTATACTTCTGGATTATTCCCGCTATTTTGGGTCCCTTGTCTTTCTTTTTCATGTATACTTGTTTTTTTCATTTTCCGGGTACTTTTCTTAAAGTAGTTGGGTCAGTAACAAATTTATGAAATATTCCAAATCTAAAACTGTTTTCACTCTGCCTTCATTCTTTTTTTTAATAATTTTTAATAAACATATAATGTATTATTAGCCCCAGGAGTACAGGTCTGTAAATCGCCAGGTTTACACACTTCACAGCACTCACCATAGCACATACCCTCCCCAATGTCCATAACCCCACCACTCTCTCCCTATCCTCCTCCCCCCGGAAACCCTCTTGTTTTGTGAGATTAAGAGTCTCTTATGGTTTTTCTCCCTCCCAATCCCATCTTGTTTCATTTATTCTTTTCCTACCCCCAAAGCCTCCACATTGCATCTCCACTTCCTCATATCAGGGAGATCATATGACAGTTGTCTTTCTCCGACTGACTTATTTCGCTAAGCATAATACCCTCTAGTTCCATCTACATTGTTGCAAATGGCAAGATTTCATTTCTTTTGATGGCTGCATACTATTTCATTGCACATCTTGTTTATCCATTCATCTGTTGATGGACATCTAGGCTCTTTCCATAGTTTGGCTATTGTGGACATTGCTGCTATAAACATTCAGGTGTATGTGCCCCTTCGTATCACTACATTTGTATCTTTAGGTCAAATACTCAGTAGTGCGATTGCTGGGTTGTAGGGTAGTTCTATTTTCACCTTTTTGAGGGACCTTCATGCTGTTTTCCAGAGTGGTTGCACCAGCTTGCATTCCCTCCAACAGTGTAGGAGGGTTCCCTTTTCTCTGTATCCTCACCAGCATCTGTCATTTCCTGACTTGTTAATTTTAGACATTCTGACTGATGTGAGGTGGTATCTCATTGTGGTTTTGACTTGTATTTCCCTGATGCTGAGTGATTTGGAGCACTTTTTCATGTGTCTGTTGGCCATCTGGATGTCTTCTCTAGAGAAATGTCTGTTCATGGCCTCTGTCCATTTCTTGATTGGATTATTTGTTCTTTGGATGGTGAGTTTGATGAGCTCTTTATAGATTTTGGATACTAGTCCTTTATCTGATATGTCATTTGCAAATATCTTCTCTCATTCTGTCAGTTGTCTTTTGGTTTTGTTAACTGTTTCCTTTGCTGTGCAAAAGCTTTTGATCTTGGTGAAGTCCCAATACTTCATTTTTGCCCTTGCTTCCCTTGCCTTTGGTGATGTTCCTAGGAAGAAGTTGCTGCGGATGAACTCTGCCCTCATTCTTAATTGGAGATGTGGTTAGGGTCAAAATATAGTATTAAAGTAATTTTTCCTTGGAATTTGTATGACATCATTACTGTCCTAGTATTGTTGGTTTTCACCAGCAGATCTCACTTTGAAGGTACTGCTCCACTTTCTTTAGAATCTAGTGACACTGATGACAAATATGATGCTGATTGACATCACATTATAGTGTAAATAACCTGCCTTTTGCTCCCAAGTCCTTTTAGATGTTAGCGTTATCCTTAAGGTACTGGAATTTCGCAAGAGTGGAACTGAGTTTGGATCCTTTTTAAATTATTATTCATTCTTCTTGATGCTCAGTGAGTCATTTCAACAATAATATGGGTCTTTCTGGGGTGCCTGGGTGGCTCAGTTGGTTAAGCGACTGCCTTTAGCTCAGGTCATGATCCTGGAGTCCCGGGATCCAGTCCCACATCAGGCTCCCAGCTCTATGCGGAGTCTGCTTCTCCCTCTGACCTTCTCCCTTCTCATGTTCTCTCTCTCTCTCGCAAATAAATAATATTTTTAAAAATTTTTTTAATTTATTTATTTGACCAACAGAGATCACTAGTAGGCAGAGAGGCAGGCAGAGAGAGAGGAGGGGAAGCAGGCTCCCTGCTGAGCAGAAAGCCTGACTGGGGCTCAATCCCAGGACCCTGGGATCATGACCTGAGCTGAAGACAGAAGCTTAACCCAGTGAACCACCCAGCACCCCAATAAATAAAAAATCTTTAAAAAAATGATATGGGGCTTTTTTTTTTATCTCTGGGAACACATCTTCTTATAATTTCTTTGAATATTCTCTACTCATTCTTTCAAACATACACAACTCTGTATCGATTAGACTTAACCTCTTTTCTCATCTTTTGTGTATTGGCTCAAATACACATTTTGGTCATTTTGCACTAAATTCTGAGATTTCCTAGATCTTTTCTTACAGATTTCTTGCTGACTTTTAAAAATTGCAGTAATTTGTTTCTTTCTTAACTTTCTCTTTAGAAGTAACTTCAAACTTATAGAAAAATTTGCAAAAGCAGTATAATAAACACCTACATGTCCTTTACCCAAATTCACCAGTTGCTAACATTTTGCCCCATTGGCTTAGTCATTTCCATGTATGTACACATAGTATCTCTATGTATGTATGTATAAACCAAGGAGAAAGGCCTGGGACAGATTCTTCTCCTATAGCACTCAAAAGAAACCAACCTTGCCAGAGTGCCTGGGTGGCTCAGTGGGTTAAGCCTCTACATTCAGCTCAGGTCATGATCTCAGGGTCCTGAGATTGAACCCTACATCAGGCTCTCTGCTCAGCAGGGAGCCTGCTTCTGCCTGCCTCTCTGCCTACTTGTGATCTCTCTCTCTCTCTCTCTTTCTGTCAAATAAGTAAAATCTTAAAAGAAAGAAAGAAAGAAAGAAAGAAAGAAAGAAAGAAAGAAAGAAAGAAAGAAAGAAAGAAAGAAACCAAGCTTGCCAACACCTTGATTTGGACTTTTAGCCTCCAGAACTATGAGACAGTAAATTTCTGTTGTTTAAACCTCCTAGCGTCTGTTACTTTGTCTATCCAACTAATAGAGCACTCAATGTCCATTTGCCCCTCAACTAGGATGTTAGTTTTGATGATCCAGTGAAGATGTTGTCATTTCTTCACTGTATAGTCACTGTTTCTCTCTAGCAACTAATAATCTGTAGGATTATTAAGACCACATAAATATCCTTCCTCTCAAAAATATTACCTTCTCAGATTTAGCATCTATTCATGATTATTGTCTGAATCAATCTTTACCATTTTGGTCCCAAACAATAATTTTCCTGTTCCAGTACTTTCTCTACATTTACTGGTTGGAAGTCATTCTATTTTAAATAAGAGTCCTCTTTCCTTCCGCATGTTTTTATTTATCTATGTAGAAAGGATACATATAATCTTGTTTTTTTTAATCTAGAATTCATTAGTCTTCATTAGTTTAATGACCAAATTTTCCACATTTCATCAGTTGGAGCACCTTTATGTGTGTTGAATCTTGTGTCCTCTTAACATGTCTCCAGCATTTAAAAAAATATATTTTCTTGCTTCTGGCTTAACAAGACATTCTATTCGTTTTGTACTTTCCTTTCCCTGGCTGTGGAACCAACTGCTTCTCTGAGGAGCCCCAGTACTTTTAGTGGGGAATGGTATTACAGAGCAAGATCTGAGTACTAGAGGTAACTGTTACTATTGGAATGTCTCTATTTCTAGGATCTTTCAGTAGATAAAACTGAACACACACACACATGAGCATACACATATATGTTCATGCACACATACACATACATATACATATTTTAGAATTCATGAACTTGCATCAGCATCACCATTCTAGTTTATCTCCTTAAGGATCTTGCTTGCCTTCTCTCCTTCCAAACACATGTAACCTTTCTTCCCGGCTCCCAGAAACATCAACACATTTAGTTATATGCTTGATTCTACAATTTAGCTCTAATAGCTACAGAATTGCTTCACCCACCCTACTATAAAAAATAATCCTAATAAAAGTAACTTTGTGTTTCCTTGTCATTTTTCACATCATCTCCACCACCATGAGGGGACAAGATCAGACACTGTGTTCATAAATTACTGAAATATATGTAGACTAAGTCTTGTTTTATAGATCATTATCTTTCCAATCTCTCAAAGCATATTAACATTTCTTTTAATTTCTCTTCTGATCTCTCAATTGTCTGTTTTATCTAAGGTCAGTTCTCTTTTTCTTTTGTATCTTTAATGTCCTTGAAAATGAATGATTGTTAATTGTCTCTTCTCATTCATGGATAAAGGGCAGAGTTGTTAATGTGCTATACAGTATGGATGTTCTGAATATGTACATTCTAATTTTCCTACTAACTCCCTCACCTGAATGGGACCGTTAACTCTAGTCTCCATGTGCATGAATGTTTCCTTTCAATTGGCAAGAGAATCCCCACCAAACAGCAACAAAAAGGACTTTACTTTGGAGTGCCTATATCTAAGCTCAGGTACTTAGCTCTTCCTCACACAGCTCAGCTGACATTTTTAGAGATCATTGTTACCATTTTATCTTAGAAACTATCAGAATATATTGAGGAGATGATGGCAAGTGATGGGGGTGATAGCCCAAGATCAAAATACTTCTTTAGGTATCTCTTTAATAAATCACCTATCCATTCTTGTCTTCCTTCTTACCAGCTCTTGGTCTGTAGTTAGTTCCTTCCTTCCTTCCTTCCTCCCTCTTTCTTTCTTCTTTCTTTCTTTCTTTCTTTCTTTCTTTCTTTCTTTCTTTCTTTCTTTCTCTATCATTTTTCCATGGCTATGGCACTAGCTGTTACCTCTATCATAGACATTTACCTAATATTCTTTTGAAATTTAGTTTCTGCTCTAGTTAATTTTTCAATATCACTGCTTTGGTTTTGCATCTTTAAGAAACTTGGTGTTTTTTTAATTAAAAATTGAAGTATAGTTGACCTACAATGTTAGGTTAGGTTCCAGTACACAACATAGTGAATCAATACTTGTATACATTGCACCATGCTCACCATGTTAAGTGTAGCTGATCTCTGATCTTTGGTTGTTCTCTCCTCTCCTCTCAGGACCATCCTGAATTAATTCTAACTTAAATTTCCTTATAGTCATTTCAGTATAATATATAGAGGGGACAGAGGTCAATGTAAATATTTGGTTGAATAAGATTGTGTAATTTTATTTCTTGAGCATAAATAGCACCATGAACTCTGCCTGGGTGATGTAGGGTGAGATCATCCTACTTACACAAGTGTTAGTGTACATGAGGGTTTGTACCTGAGTAGGAAATGTGGCTCATAGGAACCCTGTTGTAAGTTCTGCTGCAGGCTGTAGGCATAAGTCATTGAAGGTAGAAGAGCTAATGGAGTAAAAGATGTGCTTGGTTTGTTGTCCTGGTCGGTGCAGAGATTCCTAGTGGAATGTTTTGCTTTTTCAGTAAGCTCATCCCTTTGTATATCACAACATGCAATTCCATCATCCTAGAACTTAATAAAGGGGTTTATATGGTGATACAATCATAAGTAGATACCAGAATTTTATTCCTAGTCTTCCCACTTTCTAACACTTCTATACATCAAGGAACCTGAAAACCTTGTTCATCTCACTATGCCAACAATACCCATCTTCCATACTAGATTATATTAGATACAAAAGAGAGTTTCTTGGACTGAATCAACCTCAGGATTCAACTACCAAGAAAAGCCAAACTGCTTTTCCTATTTATATATTACTTCTGCACACTGTCATTTTATAACAGTAGCAGTAATACTCCATTTTTAAATATCTTTATTAGATTAAGGAGAAGGTTGAATATTTCTCAAAGACCATTCATGGTAATGGCATTCTACTTTTTGAACTAAACTTTAAGGATTTCATGAGAATCACTTCAACTTTTAACATTAGCTGTGAAAACTGAAGGATCCTAGAAAATGAAAGCTATTTTTCTTCATAGGCATAGGGAGAGGGTATTTTAACATTTGGTAATGACCAAAACTCATTTAATTGCCGAATGATTCTGCATTCATTGTACAGCAAGAACTGGAAAGACTTGAGCTCTGTTCAGGCTCTCCTATAGCATTTTTATCTCTGCATGTTTCTTTATGCCTGCTGCAGTGATTAATCAGCAATATTGTACATTCTCCATTTCATATTTCCTTTTTTAAAATCCCTGTATGTAGTTTCTAAATATTCATTTCTTTTTTTTTTTTCATTTGTTCTTGACCCTGGCTTTCCACTGTTTTGCAGATTTTTCATTAATGATCACAGTGGTGATGGGTAATTATGGAGGGCACATATTGCATGGAGCACTGAGTGTGGTGCATAAACAATGAATTTTGGAACACCAAAAAAATAAAATAAAATTTTAAGTTGATGAGAAAAAAAATGATCACACATAAAAGGTTTGCTGCAAGGAAACTAAAACTCAAATTAGGAATATTTTTTTTAGAGAATCTGACTCCCATTATCCTTATTCAGTGTCTTTTGTGAGGTTTCTTTGTGTTTCTTTTGTTTCTTTTTGATTTGCAATGTGACATATATTAACTTGGACTCACATTCATAGAAAAAAGATTTGTCACAATCATAATCATACTTTCAAAAAAGTATGCTAAGGAGAGGATCTCAAGCATGAGTTGCTAATTGTCATCTAAAATTCTGTTTGATTTGTCATCTCTTTCTTTTTATTTTTCTTACCTATTTACCTGACACTTAGCATGCTTTAAAGGTAAGAGTTTCAAAAAGACCAAAAGAACAGATAAGGCAGATATGAAGTTGATGGGAGCTTGCCAGACTCCAGTAAAGTCTTCGATATGAATAGAGTTCAGAGAAAAGTGGAATTTAGAATTTTGAAATTTAAAAATGTAATAAATAACCTTCTGACTCAAATAACCTTCTGTCATGTTTTATGATGACTACTTGGATGTAGCACAGCCCACTCATTCTATTATGTATGAAATTTTACAGAAATATGGTTAAAAACATGGATTTTATAGTCAGAGAGTCCAGGGTCCAACTGCATCTCTAACACTTATATGTTATGATTTGTAGTACGTTACTTAATATTTATGAACTTCATTTTTCTAAGGTGTAAAATGGGGTGATAATAGTAGTAATAATAATACCTATTTCATGGAATTGTTACAAGGACTGAATTAGATAATGTATGCAAAGTGCTTAGCAGAGTGTGATACATAGTAAGTGCATAGTAAGTGCAGTAAAATATTAATAAATACAAAGAAATAGCTTTTGAATATATTTCTATACTATTTTTTTAAAGTTTGTGAAATTGTTTCCCTTATTTGCTATTCCAATATATTTTATAACTGGAATTTTTACCTTCTAGATATAACTTCTAAAAATACTTAATAAAATATATTTTTCAAATTCTCAGGTGGCTTAGTGGGTTAAAGCTTCTGTCTTTGGCTCTGGTCATGGTCCCAGGGTCCTGGGATCAAGTCCCGCATTAGGCTCTCTGTTCAGCAGGGAGTCTGCTTCTCTTCCTCTCTCTCTGCCTACTTGTGATCTCTGTCTGTCAAGTAAATAAATAAATAAAATCTTTTTAAAAAATCTATTCTGACACCCTATAAAGGAGCACCTGGGTGGCTCAGTGGGCTAAGCCTCTGCCTTCGGCTCAGGTCATGATCTCAGGGTCCTGGAATCAAGCACCATATCGGGCTCTCTGCTTGGCAGGGAGCCTGCTTCCTCCTCTCTCTGCCTGCCTCTCTGCCTACTTGTGATCTCTCTGTCAAATAAATAAATAAAACCTTTAAAAAATAAATAAATTTTTAAAAATTAAAAAAATTCTTTTGGAATATTAAATAGGCCTGTGAGGAAATTTGGGGGTGGGGAACATGAGATGAGGGAAGAGAATGAGCATCAACTCTGTTAGATGCTTAGGAACAACCTCCACCTTGAAGCCTGGAGCTTCAGGGCACAAGTGCGGCTGGGGAAGAAGTCTTGGGCCTTTGTAGAGGAGGGAGCTGGATCAAAGGTCATTGACTTAAGGTCAGGATTCTGGAGGAAATAGACTCCAATGAACAACACAAACTAGGAGAAAAAATAAAATGGGCAAATTAACCATTACAGAAGAAGATTTTTGACACATCTCCCAAAATGGATAGAACAAGTAGATTTTTTTTTTACATACAATGTATTATTAGCTCCAGGGGTACAGGTCTGTGAATCGCCAGGTTTACACACTTCACAGCACTCACCATAACACATACCCTCCCCAATGTCCATAACCCAACCACCCTCTCCCTAATCCCCTCCCCCCAGGCAACCCTCAGTTTGTTTTGTGAGATTAAGAGTCTTTTATGGTTTGTCTCCCTCCCCATCCCATCTTGTTTCATTTCTTCTTTTCCTACCCCCGAAGTCCCCCCATGTTGCTTCTCAACTTCGTTATATCAGGGAGATCATACGGATAGTGAACAAGTAGATTTTTAAAATAAGTAAAAAATAATCATGAATGTCAGGATTAACCAGCATGATCTAATGGACATACATAGAACCCTAAACAAAAATTGGAGAATACCCATTTTCCTCACATATGGAACATTTCTGGAAACTTCTACATCTTGAATTATGAGGTTTCCGCAGAAACACTGCTCTGCAGGATTCTGTGGTTTCTATCAGTTTGCTGAGTTGTTTCTGCTACTCTATGGACTGAAATGCCAGGGGCCACCCTGGTGCAATCCAACTTGTTCAATATTTTTCAAACTGTCATGCATAATAGCTAATCTCCCTCAATCCCTGATGTTCCAACAGATACTGAACAAAGTTTTCCTCTGCCCTTCCTTTCATAAAGCTCCTCTTGAGAGAAAGCTAAAATTGCCCATTTTAAGTAGATTCCCAGGAAGTCTAAGCAGCGTTTCCCTCAGTCATAGTAGATGCATCTAGAATACGTTTACTTGCTCTTAAAATCACTTCAATTCCCCACCCTGCAAATTCAATGAAAACAAATTAAGATGATTTTCTGTTTAGTAATTTGCTCTTCATGCTGACTCTAAAAATTTATAAGCAACAAATATGTTTTTCTTTTTTAAAAATCTTCAAATACCTAATCATGTAGTACATAAAAAAATAGTTTTGAATGATACAAAATGTCCATATAGTATCTGATGTTTTACAAGCCAAAACCCTCCTAGGGATCATGCCATCTGCCTATGTGTATCAGAGTTCCATGGTCAAAGAGGTGATGAAGCAAAGGACTTATGATAAAGTAACAAGGTTGAACTTCATCTGAGCCCTGTGCTTCTGAGAGCAGGGACAGGTGAGAAACCTCCCTTACCCTTTGTAATTCTTTGTTTGAGAAGTGACAAGATGGCTAAGCAGCTAACCAGCTAACTGCAAAAGACCACCATGCCCCTTCATACTCTGAATTAAGACTCTTCCTAAAGGACTCTCGTGTTTTAATTTTTTTTATTTTTTTAAAAGATTTTATTTATTTATTTGTCAGAGAGAGAGACAGAGAGAGAAAGATCACAAGTAGGCAGAGAGGTAGGCAGAGGCAGAGGGAGAAGCAGGCTCCCCGCCGAGCAAGGAGCCCGATATGGGACTCGATCCCAGGACGCTGGGATCATGACCTGAGCCAAAGGCAGCCGCTTAACCAACTGAGCCACCCAGGCGTCCCGACTCTCGTGTTTTATAAAATCTCCAATTTCATCCATCTTCTTTAAGATATTTATCATAATGAATGTTCTCTCTGTTGCAATGGCTTGAATAAAATTATTTCCATAACTATCTGGAACATTTGTCTTTCAGGATTTGGTGCTACGACCCAGGTAGTATTTGTCCCTGCCTCAGGATCCTGTTTACTCCTACCAGGTAATGAGATCCCTTCAGAGCTCTTGTGCTTCATTCCTGTGTGATGATCCAGGGACCCAAACGTGAGCTCAGTTCCTAATCCTGTGTTCTGGCCTCCTGTCCATTCATAACATGATAAAGATTTGATTTGATACCTTTTGAGTACTTGCTTCATATACGGTGCCAGATTCTTCTGGTTTCATGGTCTGATCATTTTTGTGATTCCTGTAAATGTATCAGTGGTTTATAGAGATCTTGTTTTTTTGGCTGAAAGGCAACCACCAATCTGGTGTTAGTCTTTTCTGTTTATCTTTTTCCCTTTCTTGAGCTAAAAACAGCTAAGAATACTATTGCTAATAAAACCCTATTTAGACCAGTGATATTTTGTTTCTGTGTTTATGCTTGACTCATGGCTGAATGTTTTACAATAAGGTTATAAGCTCTTCATTTGTGTTTGTTTGTATGTTTATATATTTGTAACTCAGGAAGGTCTTTACATCTCATTGTGTAAGGTATAATATTTTCCTACCCTTCATGGTATTAATAAATTAGATCATAAAATTTCTTATAGGAGCCCAACTCTGATTGACTTAGTGATAAAAAGCACTTAAGAAAGCTGTATATTTCCTATGGACTCTGAAAAACAACCTGAGGGTTTTGAAGGGTCAGGGGTGGGAGGTTGGGGGAACAGGTGGTGGGTGATGGGGAGGGCACGTTTTGCATGGAGCACTGGGTGTTGTGCAAAAAGAATGAATACTGTTACGCTGAAAAAAAAATAAATAAATAAAAAGGGAAAAAAAAAAAAAAAAAAAAAAAAAAAAAGAAAGCTGTATATTTCTAAAATTTCCAGATACTAAGGAAATTAAACCTCAAATATTTTCAAAGACAAAAAAAGAGATATCCTTATAGAAATGAACCCAGAAATGTTTTAAGAATTCAAGTGCACATAATTTAGGTAAATCTTTGACAAATAAGATTTGTTTTGATTTAATTAAAAGCAGCTACCTATTTTCTATTAGATCAAAGTTAAGTATAATATGCATGGAGTCTTTTTTCTATTTTGCTAAGGTTTTCCTAAACATATACCCATTAACGATTAAAAAAAGATATGACCTACTAAATGTTTAAGATTATAAAAAATATGAATATGCTTAACCAAAATTGATTCATAATTTTGACAAATTTTATTTCAACAGTGTTTTAGACACTCTTGCAAAGAAAAGACGGACATCCACCCAAAATGTGGTTCAGATTGGAGACTGATGTTGCTACAGGAACACCAAGAAGGTAGGACTCTTACTCACATTAGGGGGCTTTCTGGAGAGAGCAGGGCAGGCCAGCCAAACAGGTCCAAAGTATCCTGACAGAGAAAAAGAGAAAAGGGAAACTGGCATGGGTCTTTTATGGTGGTTTGGGGGAGGGGCTGGAGTGAAGTTTCCTACATGTGGGCAGGTACTTGGCATGGTTTGAACTTCCCACCAGTAGCAAAGGAGGAAGCACTTGGTCTTTCCTATCAATTTGCCTAGAGTAGTCAAACATCAACTTAGTCAGACTCCTAATTAAAAATAGTATCAGTGTTTTGTAATATGTCAACTTGAAGATAATTTCTAATATTTTTAGGTAACTTAAACCCTTGTATTGATATTAAATTGAGTTAATCAATCAATATTTACTAGATGCCTAGATCATTTCTAAGTAAGACAGAATACTGAAACATTAATTACTAAGCATAATTTTGTTTATAACTTTGCCTCTTATTTCTACGGTATAGAGAGAGTACGTATTTGGGTCCATTAACATGTTCATTTTTGCTACTTTGAGAAGCTGTACTATAAGGGATGTGTTCATGTTAAGGAGATGAGAATAGTTTTTGCCTTAAGGTAAAAGGACTTTCCAGAATAAGAGGAAAATGTAGGATAAAACCCAAACGAATACAGATAGCTGTGGAAAGTGTGCTGGATTTTTTTTTTCTTTTTGTAGTGGTCAAAGCTGACTAAGTTTGATGCGTGTATTAGTTCCCTTTTGCTTCTATAACAAATTACCACAACAAAGTAGCTTAAAACAATTCAGAAAAGTCCAAAATGGGTCTCACTGGGCTAAAGTCAAGACAGCAGGCTGCATTCCTCCTGGAAGTTCTAGGAGAGAATCCATTTTCTTTCCTTTTCACCCTTGTAGAGGCTTCCTAGAATCCTTGATTCACAGCCCACTTCCATCTTCAAAGCCAGCAATAATCAGTTGGCCTTTCTCACGTTGTATCATTCTCACACTGACTCCTCTGTCTCTCTCTTCTACATTTAAACAGCCATTGTGATTATGTTGGGTCTACCAGATAATCTGGGATAATCCTGTTACTTTAAGGTCAGATGATTGGTAACCTTAATTCCTTCTGCAATAGAATTAATTCCCTCTTGTCCTGTAACATAACATATTCAGTTTTCAGGAATTAGGAAGTGGGCATCTTTGAGGGGCCATTTCCCCACCTACCACAATGAATTAATTATAAAATTTTTTAAAAGTTTCGTAACAGGGGCACCTGTTATGAAACTTTTTGAACCTAAGTGGTTCAGTCAGTTAAGCATCTAACTTTTGATTTCAGCTCAGGTCATCATCTCAGGGTGGTGAGATGGAACCCCATTCTGGGCTCCATGCTCAGTGGGGATTCTGCTTGAGATTCTCTTTCTCCCTTTCCCTCTCCCACCATGCACTCTCACTCTCTCTTCAAATGATAAGTAAATAAATCTTTTAAAAAAAGATTTCTTTTTTCTTTTTTTTTTAGATTTTATTATTTTTTTAATTTCTTTTCAGCGTAAAAGTATTCATTGTTTTTGCACCACACCCAGTGCTCCATGCAATACGTGCCTTCCCCAAAACCCACCACCCGGTTACCTGAACCTCCCACCCCCTGACCCTTCAAGACCCTCAGGTTGTATTTCAGAGCCCATAGTTGCTCATGGTTCACCTCCCCTTCCAATTTCCCTCAACTGCCTCCTCCTCTCCATGTCCCCATGTCCTCCATGTTCTTTGTTATGCTCCACAAATAAGTGAAACCATATGATACTTGACTCTCTCTGCTTGACTTATTTCACTCAGCATAATCTCTTCCAGTCCCGTCCATGTTGCTACAAAAGTTGGGTATTCATCCTTTCTGATGGAGGCATAATGCTCCATAGTGTATATGGACCACATCTTCCTTCTCCATTCGACCGTTAAAGGGCATCTTGGTTCTTTCCACAGTCTGGCGACCGTGGCCATTGCTGCTATAAACATTGGGGTACAGATGGTCCTTCTTTTCACTACATCTGTATCTTTGGGGTAAATACCCAGTAGTGCAATTGCAGGGTCATAGGGAAGCTCTATTTTCATCATCACTAGCTATCAGGGAGATTTAAATTGAAACCACATTGAGATACCACCTTACACCAGTTAGAATGGCCAAAATTAGCAAGATAGGAAACAACATGTGTTGGAGAGGATGTGGAGAAAGGGGAACCCTCTTACACTGTTGGTGGGAATGCAAGTTGGTGCAGCCACTTTGGAGAACAGTGTGGAGATTCCTCAAGAAATTAAAAAAAAAAAGATTTCTGATAAATGTTGTATTGGTACAGAGATAGAATTTGGTCTTTTTTGTTAATGTGGAAAATTTTTCTTGGATTATTGGCCTTCTCTAAGAAGCAGTTGTAAAAGATTATTCTGACTTTATGTAATCTGTCTAGATTACTGCCCAGATTCCTATTAGGATTCTAGGTTGTCTGGCAGCTGGCCCTTTCCCTCAAATTATGAAGAAGCCCTGTGAGTGGCAGCCCAAGGACTTCATATAAACCCCAAAGCACTCAACATTACAGCAGACCTGGGTCATGGGTCACAGCAGACATGGGTCAGAGTTCCTTATGGATGTCTGGGCCACTAAGTTCTCTCCCTCTTCTTTGAGACATTCATTAATGAACATTCTCTCTTCTGCAATAGCCTAAGTAAAACATTTCCTTAATTGTCTAGTACATTCTTTCACAAAAGCAAAACACCATCCTTAAATTACCTGTTTTCCAAGCTGACTTTTGCTTCACCTGAAACTCTTGCTCTGAAGGAGAAGTATAGCTTGATCAGTTGTTCAGAGCATGGAGTCTGGAGTAAGTCTCAAATTTTTGCTCTACCATTCGTACTGTATGACCACGGCCAAGGGACTTGATCTTCCTGTGCCTCAATGTACCTATTCATAAATGGGGATGAGGAGGGGGATGATCATGGTGGTGATAGTGATTGGAATGTTGATGGTGATGATGATGATGATGATAGCGATGAGGAAGAGAAGGAGGAGGAAGATGGTGATGGTGACGATAATGATGGAACCTACCTCCCAAGGATATTATGAAAGGAGCTCAGAACAAGTGCCTGGTTCAGATGGCTATACATATATCTGCTATTCTTATTTGAGGAACATCTAAGGCTCACCATGTTCTAATATTCTGAGGAAAGTTTATCCATTCTAATGAACTGAAATTTCATGCTCACCTTTAACCTCAGGGCTCACATGGCACATACATTGCAAAAGAATAATAAATATTGAGTAAGTTAATGGAAGACGGTGAATGGGTGGATTTTGGGAGGAAGGAACTATGGGTGAGGAGGCAGGTATTATTATAAGCAAAAGATGCCTAGTTTTCATCAACTGTAATATTTCTTTACAGTTAAATGAGCAATTTGAATTCTAAACTCTACATCACAGATGTGTCATTTACTCTCAGAAATCAAATTAAATACATTTCTTCAAGGAAGTGTGTGCTACACAGGCAGCTGATAGGATCAAGACCACTGTACTCTATGTTCTGGGGTCAAGGCATGTGAGGCAGTGTGACCTAATTGCAATTAATGACAGCTGTCTCTGGAAACCTGGTTTCTTCATAAGGTAGAGAGTATAAATTAAAGTCTAGCCAGATTGAAATGCATCACTTCTCAACTGAGTACAGAAACTTGAATTCACACTTTTGATTTGTCAGGAAGACAGAAATGCTTTCAACATATAATCAACCCCATCATTCTTCACACCAAATGGAAATGCACACACTTATCCCAGCACCTAATGTGGGAAATCTTTTTAAACTTTAAAGCAGACAGTAGAACTGTATGTCATTTTTAAAAATTAAGCTGTAATATAATATTCAGGTTATGTTCTCTGAAACAAATCAATATTCCAGGCAACCAGCCATAACGCTTGCTATATACTGCCCTCTAGTGGATTCCTGTAAGAATAGTGTTCTTCAGAACATTATTTCAAATAACCTATGCATAAGCTTTCTTTTCAATGGGATGTTAGATCTTTGACATAAACTTTAAAAATGCATTTGAAAATACTAAATGGTAATCCTCAAAACTATTTTTTAAAATCACCTTGTTTTAAAATTATCTGATGTCAAGGTTAAGTACTTATTTATTTCCCCCAGAGCTTGGTTCCCCCTTAGGATTTTGCCATAGTATTGGTTTATTTCTGTTTTGGCCCATGTTTTTAGCAGTCCCTCAGCCTACTACTACTTCTGAATTCACTCTGGGCAAAAGAGGGTTGGCTTTATACTTGTCAGAAGAAGCTCACATAGCTCCTTTAAACACTGCCTTGACACTACGGGGCAAGCAACCATTTCTTCTCATTTTACAAAAAAAGTCACAAATCAATGCTAAAGAGGAGAGTAATATTGAGATGCTCCCCTTTCTGGTGCCCCCTGAATGTGTGAAGTTCTGATAACTGGAAAGTCACACGACTTCCAGCATACTGTGATTTGACTTGTTCCATCAGAATTTGAATTCTCTGCCTTCTGCTTGCGTCGTGATCCCAGGGCCCTAGGATGGAGCTTTGTGATGGGCTTCCTGATCAATGGGGAGTCTGCGTCTCCCTTTGGCCCTCTCCCCACCCCCGACCCTGCTTATGCTCTCTCCCTCACTCTCTCTCTTTCTCAAATTAGAAAATAAAATCTTAAAAAAAAAAGAATTTAATTTGATGAAATATTACCTGTCTTTTCATGGCTACCCAATTTCTTACTGCCTCCATTTCTGTAACATTTTCTGTTGTCCAAAAAAAAAAAAACCCTCACAGTACAGCTCTTCCTCATAAGGTAATTTTCTTCCTCATTTTTTTGGTGAACATTATACAGCAAACATTGTGCAAAATTGGGAACTTAATGTATGAGTTTTTTTTCAGGGCAGGAAATTATGACGAATACTAACTAAATAACAGGACTCTCACAGGTTACTAATTACGTGGAAAAGAGAATGACCAGAAGGACCTTTCTGGAAGAAAATTATTGTTTTTTTTTTTCTCTTTAAAGTAAGCATGACTAAAGCTAAGCTCAATTTAGTCCTCTAAATATACACATAAAATATGAAATCATTCAGCAGAAACTAGCCTCCTTCTAGCTGGTAAAAGACTTCTTTAGAAGTGGGATTCGAAAATATTGCTCTAGCAGTAATTCACCACCAGATTGATGAGTACTAGAAATATGTTTGCAGTCTAATGAAATTTTGAGATAACACAGCACTTCAAGTCATGCTATTTGAGTTTATTTTTAATGCATTTCTATATTCTATTTGCTTATCAAAATAGTCCTTCAATCTTCACAATAATGAGTATAGGCAATTGTCTGGCTAGCTATAGTAATATCCTCAATTACATTTTAAATATGCTATAAACAAACTTTGAGATAAAACTCTTTACAGAATGCTTTAACAAAAAAGATTAAGAGATGAAGAGGAGCTCTTGAAATTGACTGATTAAATTTGACTCGTGTAATTTGATATATTCATCATTTACTTATTCACTCTCTTGCTCTAAAAATATTCATTGAGCATTTACTATATACCAGAATGTAAAATGCAGAGTGTTCAAACATGATCAGGAAGGTCCTGCCGAGGAGGAGTTCAACATTTAGTGGACAAGTCAGATGGGTAAATAGATTAATTAAAATACAGTATAGTTTGATATTGTAATAGAGGAATGTATGGGTTATTATGGGACATTTTACAGAAGGGGATTATTTGCATTTTAAAAATAAGTGAGTTTGTTGAATACACAGTCTGCAGTGAGCCTACTCGAAATGCAAATGTAGCCAGGCACCAAAAAGGCTGGCTTGTACAAGAAACTACAAATTGTTCCATTTGGCCTGTGTTAGGGCAGCCTGGAAGGAAAGGGGGAGTTTGTTGGGTGGGTGGAGGTCTTCACATATTTCAACAGGTGCTTTGAAAAGTTTATGGAAACAGTTGAAGAATTTTAAGCAGAATAATGATATGATCAAATTTAAATTTTACAAGGTGTACCTTGATGGAGGAAAAATGCGTGGGACGTTTCATTAGCAGCAGGCAAACATGTTAAGAGGATTGGGGGTATTCCAAACATGAGATGATGAGAAATGCAAAGCCAAAAAGACCATAAATCTAATGAAATACATCTTAAGAAACTTAGCATTTATTTTCCAGATTTACAAATTCTGTAAAGTGAGTGTTTCATAAATCATATCAAATCCTTTCTCAGGTGAAAAATATATAGAAGTAAAATTTCTAATTGGAAATATAGCTATATATTATTAATACAAAAGGTGTTATTCATATTTGCTTATTTATTCTTTCTCATTGGGTATCATTCTGTATACCTTTTTGTTTCTTATTTGTCCAATATGTAATCAGACCTGAATTTTGCCTTCTCAAACACATCCTGTCCCTTTCTAGGCTATTTTGGCCATTTAAAAAGCATTATTTGTGGACCATTAGAAATCACTGAAATAAAATCAGTGGGGGAAAGGACTTGATAGGAAAAAGATGACAAGGGACACTGATAGACACCTAGGATACTACATTGGCATGCCATAATGATGGAAGACAGTCTAGAACACAATGCACCGACCCTTAATTAGATGGAGCTAATCTAAGAATCATCTAAGGCACCTCAATCCTGGGCTGAAAATAGAATAAAAATGAGCCCAGTTTCAATGCTTAAATGAAATTATACTGGGGGAAAAATAAGCAAAGCTCTTTATACTCTTTATGAAGCTGAATTCAATTTTAGTAGGGAAAAATTAAGAGAGCTTAGTTTAAAGGGAAAAAAAGCAAATTTATGTGCGTTGTCATGAGTCAGGTACCCTGGAGCCTTCACTCCAGACTGGATGCAGAAGGCTCTTGGTTCAGAGCCCTCTAGGTGCCAAGTGCTACACAGTCACCTGCTGGCTGTGGGTCCTTGGACACATTTCTGAGCCTGTCTAGGCAGAGTTTCTTCATCTATAACAGGATGTCATGACACTGTTGACATTTTTAGGCCAGATAATTTTTTGTTGCAGGGGACTCTCTCGAACATAATCCCAAGCTATTTACCCAGGAGATTATGAACGAATTTCATCCAGTGTGAGGTGAATTTCCTGCCTGTGTACAGCCTCGTTTCCCTATAGGGGACTGCTTACACACACATCTCCACATTGCAAGTCCCATACACCCAGGCTAAATCTTTGAGCAGAGCAATATTTCCCAAAGAATTAAAATCTATAAGAATGGCACCCTGGCTAATAACTGAAGGAGTTCACATTACCAAGTAAACATACAGATTTTTAATCTTACATGTCTGCATTTTAATCACTTTACAATTTTCCTTAAGAATCATGGAGTGGGGGTGCCTGGGTGGCTCAGTGGGTTAAAGCCTCTGCCTTCAGCTCAGGTCATGATCCCAGGGTCCTGGAATGGAGCCGCGCATCGGGCTCTCTACTCCGCAGGGAGCCTGCTTCCTCCTCTCTCTCTGCCTGCCTCTCTGCCTAGTTGTGATTTCTCTCTGTCATGTAAATAAAATATTTTTTAAAAAATCATGGAGTGAATTATTAATATTTGGATAAATAATCTGTTGTTGTTCATAAAAACACAGGCACAGTCTGAATTCAATATTTTCCTTTCTTGCTAGATAGAAATCATTTGCAGGCACATTTGAAGTCAGAATTTGCTCTAACTTCTACCATCAACAGAATGTTATATTCATTTAGTTCATTGGTTGATTTTAGGAACTGAGTTCTAACTAGGGTCTCTTGTACAAATATGAATTTCACACTTTTCTGTTTCTTTTTAAATTTTGACTGCTAATTTTAGCTTCTTTTTAAAAGATTTTATTCATTTATTTGAGAGAGAGAGACAGTGAGAGAGAGAACACAAGCAGGGGGGTGGGAGAGGGAGAAAAATATTTCCCACCAAGCAGGGAGCCCGATGAGGGCCTTGATCCCAGGATCCTGGCATCAGTGCCCGAGCCAAAGGCAGATGCCTAATGACTGAGCCACCCAGGCACCCTATCTTCTTTTTAAATCTTATAAGTTACAGAGCCACATCTGATGGTCCATTTAATGTAAGAAAAGTCTAGACTTCACTGTTAGAGGATTTCCTTTTCTTCTTATAGTCACAATTGCCAACTTCAAAACATCTTGAGCTTATCTTTTATTGACACATCTTCTCTATCATTACTTGCCCTGGATGAATAGTTGGGCTTCCAGAGCTAAACGATGGGATAAAAAGACATGTAGAGAGGGGTGCCTGGATGGCTCAGTTGGCTTAAGTATCCAACTCTTGGTTTTGGCTCAGGTCATGATCTCAGGGTCCTGGTACTGAGTCCCACATGGGGCTCTGCTCTCAGTGCCATGGAGTCTGCTGAAGATTATCTTCTTCTCCCTCTGCTCCTCCCACTGCTCTTTCTCTCTCACCCTTTCTCTAAAATAAATGAATAAGATCTTTTAGAAAAAAAGACACGCAGAGAGAGAGAGTTACATATGAGATAAACATGGAGGATTTTATGGTTTTTTAATATTCAGCAGCACTTTTAGTTTCTAAAACAGATTTTTAAATAAAAAAGATAGAATTTAAATCACAAAATTAAACATGAGTTGTATGGCCTAAGACGCAGCTGAGGGATTCCAAAACTACCCCCAAAATGGGATCTGCAATCAGCTATTAGTTCTCCAGCCATTGCTTCAAGTGTTGAGGACAGAGAAATCACCCCTGACCTCACTTACAGAGAGCAGAAGTCCTGTAGGAAGCAGAGGAGGGTATTTAAATATCTTTTGTGACTTCTGTCATTTCTCTAGGCAAACCACTTTGAACATCTCCATGTGGTATGATCAGAGGCAGAAACAGAAAACTCTTAGAGAGGAATAGCTACTCCCCTTTCTGCTCTCATCAAGAATAATAGTATTAACAATTATAATCCAGGGTTTATAAACTTTAAACTCTAAACTTCTTGTAATATTTTGATAGTCTCAGTAAGCAGGCTAAATGACCCTTTCATATTTACTTATCTGTATAATAATATGCTAATTTTGCCCCCAAATTAGAAATGCTTAACTTCCAGCAAATCTAACCAGGTGCGACTTCTGTAAGTGGGGAGTCGCCGCCAACACGGTGTGAGTTTATGGGTATAAAGAAAAATCTTCCCAAATACCTCTGGAACCCTTTTCTCAGGCATTTGGGCTTCATGTCTTTGAGATAAGAGTTTGCTTCATCTGCAAAGTGAGAGTAATAGTCAGTATTCAGCTCTTTTAACAAGATAGTAAAATGAGATACACCTGGCAGGAGCCTAATAGGCTGGCCACTGCCATGGGAGGGAAGAAGGAAACTTAAAAAGGAAGGTAGGCAAATGTTGAAGGCAAGCTTGCTCATGACACAATTTTTCCAAGGCCCACTCCATTCCAGTTCCCATGATTGCCCTCTTCTCTTCTCACTTATTAAAGTTAGAATTGTGGGATATAAAAGGTCTTCTGGACAAGTTCCCAGGCCACTCAACCAAACTGACAATGTTCTACTGATAAGGTCTTTTGCTAACTCCAGAATTCATTGTTTGAAAGGAATAATTAAAACAATTTTATAGCCACCAGTTGCACTGAGGGTTTCAGTATTCTGCAAAAGCAAATATGTCACCTGGAACTGCCATAAAGCTTGAAGTGTGTATAACACCCCAATAAGTTTCCAAGATGTCATTAATTATTATTATTTCTCTGCAAGAGAATATATGAGCAAAAAAAAATTTTATAAGGACAATAATACTTTCTCTTAGCAAGATCTATTTCACAAGCTTGATTCAGAGACAAATAGTACTTCCTAAAGTGTTCGGGTAACACAATTCCAAACTATTACCTTTACAACCAAAATCTGAAATAACATTATCTCTGGGAGATAAAAGACCCTAAGTCAATAAAAGGAGGATGTTAATATTACTGTGTATTATTACTGCACGTGTACCATGTGCTTAGCCCATGTTATCCCATCTGGGGCAGAGGCTCTAGTCATCCCGTATAGCCGCAATAGCTTTCTAAAATACTATTAGTAATAAAGATAAACATTTTTCAAGTTTTTATTTTCATTCCAGTTAGTTAACATACAGTCATATTAATTTCAGGTGTAAAATCTAGTGATCCAACACTTCCATACATGACCTAGTGCCTATCACAACAAGTGCCCTCCTTAGTCCCCATCCCCTAGTTACATTCAAAGTAATGATTGATAGATATATATTCAGTAGTGCCATTTTATTACTTGTTTTGTTGTTGTTTCTGAATAGTTTCTGTGATCCTTCCTTGTCTTTCATGTTTTGCTGATTTGGTTTTCTTTAGTGATGTATTTGGCTTTCTTTCTCTTTATTCTTTGCATATTCTTTAGTGGTTTGGGATACATGGTTATCATTAGGTTTGTATATAACCTCTTTGAATATAGCAGTCAATAAAAGTTGATCAGTGAAGTTTGAGCCCAGTTCTTTTTCTCTTCCCCTCCCTGTACTTTAGGCATCTTTTATTATATTGTATGCCCTCTTTTGGTAAGTCTCTTGACCGATACTTTTAAGAGAAATATTTATTTTTTCTGTGTTTGTGTTCTTGAGCTCTATACTGTCACTTTGGGTCTCTCCTTTCCATTCAACGAGTCCCCTTTAGTATCTCTTGCAGGCCTGGTTTACTGGTCATAAACTCCTTAGTTTTTTTGTCTGGGAAGCTCTTTATCTCTCCTTTTTTTGAATGGTAGTCCTGCTGGATAGAGTATTTTCACCTGCACGTTCTTCCCATTCAGCATTTTGGATATATCACACCACTCTATTTTGGCTTGTAAGGTTTCTATGAAAAATCTCCTGCTAACCTTATGGGTTGTCCCTTGTAAGTTACTGACTTCTTTTGTCTTGATGCTTTTAAAATGTTTTCTTTATCACTCTATTTTGCCAACTTAATTATGACATGTTCTGGTATGGACCTGTTTTTGTTGATTTTGATGGGGGTTCTCTGTACCTCCTAGATCTGGATATCTGTTTCCTTCCCCAGATTGGGGAAGTTTTCAGCTATATTTTCTTCAGATAAATTTCCTGCCCATTTTTCTCTCTTCTTCTGGAACTCCTATAATACAAATGCTATTATGTTTGAAGCCACTGAGTTCTCTAAGTCTATTCTCATTTTGTGTAATTCTTTCTCTCTTTTGTTCACTTTGATTATTTTCCATTACCCTGTCATCTAGGTCACTAACTCATTCCTCTTCTTCTTCCAACCTGCTAGTCATCCCATCAAGTGTTTCTCATTTTATTTCTCATTTTATTGAGAGCTTTATGTCTGCTATATCATGCTTTATCTCTGTGTTATTGGTCTCACTTATGTGTTCTACTCTTTTCTCAAGTCCAGTGAATATCCTCATGATCCTTGCTTTAAATTCTCTATCAGGTATGTACTTATATCTGTTTCACTTCAATCTCTAGCCATGGCCTTATCCTGTTCTTTCATTTGGAGTAAATTTTCTCTGTCTCCTCATTTTATCTGCCTCTCTGTGTCTGTTTCTATGTGTGAAGAAAGTCAGCTATGGCTTCTGCTCTTGCAAGTAGTGACTTTATGAAGAGGAGGTCCCGGAGTGCCCTGCAATGCCCTGTTCCCCAGAGCCTGGCACTTCAGGAGGGGACCCTGTGTGGGATGCTTACACTCTACTGTTGTGTCTGAGTCAGTTGTCCTTTCAGTGAGTTGTCTTCCCTGACTCTCTGCCTGTTATGGGCTGTGCTTGTTCTCTGCGGTGTTAGTGGGACATAGGCCAATTCTGAGCCGTTGTGCCCTCTGGGGAACTAGGGAGTGGAGCACCTGTGTTATCAAATTTGTGTTGGGCCACTAGTCCTATGCCAGATCCCCCAAAGCCCTTGATGGCTGGGGGCTGCATGTTAGGGCAGTCAGAGGCATGAGGCTGGGGGCAGCAAATGACAGTGGTTGGGGGCACAAGGCTAGGCATGGGGTGTGGCAGCAGCTGCACCCAATAGCCGTGTGAGGCGTGCACACAGCTTTAACAGAGTTTACCCTGAGCTCTGGGTGGAGGCTAGGAGGCTTGGAGTAGGCAGGGCCTCAGGACACCTTGTAAGTATGGTCCACTGCTTGCAGGTTAGGTAGCAAGTGTCTGTGCAGCCTTGCCTCCTGCAGGTAGCTCTGTGTTTATGTTTTGGGATGGGGGAGGAAAATGGCCCCTGCCAGATCCCTCATTTTTAGAGAAGTTCCCCAATGTGCTCTGAAATCAGTATGAACAGATCTATCTTCCATTTGCCCCGGGCGGTGTGTGAACTGCTGTTTTTATTGCCTGTTCATGCAGGCTGTTGTCTCTTTGAGGGTGGTGCCCCAGCAATCCCTGCCTTCCCCATTCATGAAGCACTGAGTCAGCTGACTTTTAAAGCTTCAGGCTCTAAGTCCCACTGATTTTACACACACATGTAAATCAACCCCTCTGGGTTTTAAAGCCAAATGCTATGGTGATTAGTTTTCCCTGTGTGAGCTCCCCGGTGCCAGGGCTCATTTCTCAGTCCTCTCTGCCTACACAGCTTCTTCGTTCCTGCCGGCAGTCTCCCTCTCCCCTTCTGACCTTCCTAATCTTTCAGATCCAGCTTCTTCTCTTTGTTTCATTGTGGAGTTTGTTCTGCCAGTCTTTGGATCACGCTCCAGTTTATTGACTTGGATGCTGATGACACCTAGTTATAAACGTGGCACAGGGCGAGCTTAGGGTCCTCCTACTCTTCCATCTTCCCAAGCTTTGAGTTAAAAATGTTGAGATCATAACTGCCTAGCTGATGGCTGCAATTTTAAAGATGACACTTGCATCAAAAGTGTGAAAATATGTCTAATTTCCAGACAAGGGGGCACGAGTGGAATGATGTGCACAGCTTCCAGGTCTTGTCCTTAAAGGAAAGGACACACTGATTACTTCCCTTTCGCCCAGCTCCCACTGCTGGGATGTGGGAATAGGCATCTTAGAGCACTACTGAGTACTAAATATTGATAAATGTTAAGCTACAGGGTAGGAGCCTGGATTCTGAGGATCAGACACCTGCAACCCAAGCCTGAACTGTGTATTGGGACTTTTGCATTATAGAGAAACAAACGTCCATCTTGTTTAATCAACTGTTATTTTGGATCTGTCATTAGCACCAAAGCAACTCCCTGATAAATCATTCCATCTTCACAACAATACTAAAAAGGAAGGGTTATTATCTCCATCTTACAAATGAAGAAATTGTAAATACAAAACAAAACAAAAACCTACCAAGTTTCCAGAACCAGTAAGTAGCAAACCTAAGTCTAAAACTCAAACCCAGGGGTGCCTGGGTGCCTCAGGCAGTTAAGCATCCAATTTTTAGTTTTGGCTCAGGTCATGATCTCAGGGTCCTTGGATTGAGCCCCACATTTGGCTCTGTGCTCAGCCGGGAGTCTGCTTGAGATTCTCTCCCTCTATTCCTCCCCCTACATGTGCACTCTCTCTCCACCCCTCTCTCTCTCTCAACCTCTCTCAAAATAAATAAATTTTTAAAAATCTTTAAATTTTTTTAAATTAAAAAAAAAACCCAATCCAGCTTTCTACTAAAACCCAAATCCAGCTTTTTCCTGTATCACTAAAACTGCTAACATAGTTTTATGCTAGATCTGGCTTTTTATGGCCTTGGAATTGTCCTACTTACCCCATTTCAACCTCAGTTGAGTTGTTGTGAAGATTAAATTAACATTAAAATATGTAAAATATTTAGAGAGTGACTGACACATGGTATTATATAGGTTATCTATTATAACTGTTATCATTATCATTATTAAGCTTCTTCTAATTCCCAAATCCTCCAATATTTATTCCTGGAGAACATAGGTAACCAACTTCAAATTCAAACAAACTGAGCTAAAAGTATAGAATTTTAGAGATACGTGTACCTTCAGTTTAAGAAATTACAAGAACAGTCACCAGCAACCTCTGATATTAGCTGTGTGAGGAACCTTTGACTGTTGGAGCAGGCAGGTCTGTGATGTATCTCTTCTGCTGAGATTTCTAAGATCCTCTTAAATAAAATTCACTGAGATTTCTGGTTGCTTTTTTGCTATAATAGTATAGAAGGGGCTGGGGCACCTGAGTGGCTCAGTGGGTTAAGCCGCTGCCTTCGGCTCAGGTCATGATCTCAGGGTCCTGGGATCGAGCCCCACATTGGGTTCTCTACTCAGCAGGGAGCCTGCATCCCCCTCTCTCTCTGCCTGCCTCTCTACCTGTGATCTCTCTCTCTCTCTCTCTCTCTCTCTCTCTGTCAAATAAAAAATAAAAAAATAGTATAGAAGGGGCTGAGGTTTTTTTCCCTCCAATAAATTTTCTCTATGTCTCTTAGAGATCGATTGTCTCATTCTTTGGCTAGCTGTATGCTGACCCGAAGAAACACAGCATTTCAGCCTCCTTGCATCTAGGGTGAACATGGTCATGAACAGAAACGAAACCTCACTTTACCATTAAACAGAAGGCTGTACCTTCTCCTACCTCTTCCCCTTTTTTCTGTCTATGGTATGCTTCTTCCCACTAAAACCACCTTACAAAAGTCGACTGTTAAACATTCAAGATTCTAGCAAGCCAGTTATTAAACTGTTGGTAGTTTAATATCAGCCACAAGAGAAGTGTTTACAACATGGAAATCCATGAATCCAATCAGAGCCAATGTCCCCCAGCTGGGGACTTTTTTTTTTTTTAACAAAATAAGTTTATCAGCACCGTTTTCCTTGCTCTCTTAGAATCAGGATACTTGAGTAAGATCTGTGGGCCTGTATGATGAGGGCAGGTTCCAGAGATGACAAAACAAGGAGGAGTCTGAGGTCCTAATGAGGAACAAAGCCATTGTGCCCGCTTAGGCTCTCTGGGTGAGTCACACATTTATATCTAGCTCAGCGATTCTCAGTAGGGGACAACTTGGCCCCCCTGACCCCCAGAGGATGTTTAGGAGACATTTTTGGTTGTCAATAACTGGGACAGTGTGGTTATTTCTGGCATCTGTGGGTAGAACCCAGTGATGTGGCTAAACATCCTACAATACACAAGAAAGCTCCCATTTCCAAGAATTATATAGTCTAAAATGTCAACAGTGTCAAAGTTGAGAAATCCTGATCTAGTGTAAGCCACTATTTTGTTGGATTTCTATTATAGCCAGAAAACCTGCAGCCTAGCTAATAATACAAATATACAACTAAAAGCCCCAATATCCTTTTGTATAAATACAAATGCACACATACACTCATATATAAATATATATGTACATGCCCTTATATAATAAACACTTTTTAAAATAAAATTTGAAAGAAACCACTTATATAATGGGTTTCTTAGCATTTTTCTACTTTTGAAGCATTCAGTCCTTGAAATCTCTGAATACTGTTCTGGACAACAGAAGAGGTAATTTACCAAGTGACTGGAGAGGTCTGAAAGAGTTAATCCTTCTTCAGAAAACGAGTAACTTACTCCTACCCAGAATCTTATATTGGGAGCAAGAGGTGAGGGTGTTAATATTTCCCTTCCAAGAAAGTGGTAAACCTGAGGTGCTCCCGGGAATTTCCTCCTGAAATTACACCAAGGGTGTTATTGAATTTGACCAATAGAGTTCCTGGGATCACGTAGAAGTAGAAATGGATTCTGCAGAAATGTCCACTGGGGAAATAAAAATGTTGACAAAGATAAAAAAATAGAAATTTAAGCTATCCATAGATATTCTGTTGAAATAAAACTGAAAATTTATATTCTATAAGACCAGAATGAACCTGAGGAAGAAAAAGCAGTAAGTACATTCCAGCATTTATGTAAGGGGAAAAGAGACAGAGTTCTGATTTCTCCAAAGCAAATAGATTCTTTTTGGGATTAAGTATTAACAAAAGTTATATCATTTATATCATGTGAATTGTATATCTGTAATGTAAATAATATAGGTGTGTATGTATGTGTATATGTGCATGTAAACTAAACTGATGAGTTCTAAAATTTCAAACATAATTATAATAAAAATCAGCTTAACCTGATTTTATCACTCATATTTTACCTAATCAAGGAATCATACTTCTTCAAATAACAGTAACCTTTTTTCCTGTCATTCCAGACACACCCTCTGATTTCTACTCCTTAACCCCAGCTGACTATTTTCTTTCTAACTTTCTTTGTCTAAAATTTATCCCAGTCTGTCATTTCATCTATCCCTCACGTTCTTGAGTAAAATTAACTGGTGCTCAAAGTTGTCAAGTATACTGTCTCCCAACAATGTCTAATATTCACCATCATTATCATTTATAATCGAGGCACTTCTTTCCCAGTCCCTCAATTCAAATCTTTTACTGATTTATCAAGTTTTAAGGTTTTTATTAATCTCATCACCACCAGACATATAGTTATTGAATAGCTTCTATGTGCTAATGTTCTGGAGGAAACAAAAATGAATCAGACAGGCCCTTCTCTACAGAAACTTACAGTCTATTAAGGGAGTTCAGACATTTTAAGGAAATTATATTTCATTACATCATGTTTGAAAATGACGTTGTTATGGCTTAATGAATCAGCATTATATTAAAGTGACCCATAGTGCTTTATGTTCATACATTCTTGAGTTTTTTTGCTAAATAAGTAACTCTCTTTAGGATGTTTGCTTCTTCAAAGAAAGGTAGATATTTAATTTTAAAGAATCTCTAATTTCTCTTCATAATTTTCTATACAGTTATTATGACTATTAGTTTCTCCCATGTGTGTGCAAATTCAGTCTTATAAATGTTAACATATACGTGTAAAGAGCAAACAAAACTGCAGCCTGCATTCCACTTCTACTCAGAGATTGCAAACTGGCACCCAAGTCACTTCTTTTTTTTTTTTAAAGATTTTATTTTATTTATTTGACAGACAGTAATCACAAGTAGGCAGAAAGGCAGGGAGAGAGAGAGGAGGAAGCAGACTCCCCGCTGAGCAGAGAGCCTGATGTGGGGCTCGATCCCATGACCCCGGGATCATGACCCGAGCCGAAGGGAGAGGCTTTAACCCACTGAGCCACCCAGGTGCCCCCCAAGTCACTTCTAAGCCCATATATGGCTGAGCGCATACTATTATGTTTTTTAAAAAGTATTATTTTCCATGCTATAGGCAATTTATCATGCATATTATTAGTTCTGTACCTTTTCTTCTGTTGTTCCTCTGATCTTCAGGTTTGGGCCATTACCTCTGCTTGGCCCTTTCAGATATGCAGATTCTTCCCATTCTTCAAAACCTGGAGACCCAAGCGCTGCTATAAAGCTTTTCTCAGTTGCACGAGTTCTCCATGATCTGACTCTACTCCCTTTCTGTTATCCATATCATTTATTTATACACCCTCTTTTTATATGTGAGGTCATTCATTGAAAGATTTATTCATTCTTCATCTCTAGAAGTTGCTTCTCCTGCAGAGGCAAACTGACCAAATTCATAAAACCTTATACACACATATGGTACCTGAAATAGCAACAGGTTCGTGACACTCCCGTCACGTATTAGTATAGGAAATTTACAACACAAATGGTGCACTAAGACATTTTTTCTGTCATGCATAATTTTAATTATTAGCATTATTTATGGTGCAGTTTGTTGACTCTATACACAATGCATCACTATTATTCCTAAATAATTCTAGAGGTCTTTCTCCATTTGTATTCTTAATTTTCTGAACTAATACGTGACTTGGATATCACCCAGATATCATATCTGTTGTAAATTCAGGTACTATATATGTGTGTATGGTTTTGTGAATAAAAAAAAATCATGATCAGAATAATTTTTCTTGCAATAAAAAATGATAATATTTGTTTCATTCAAGCTTTCCTATAAGAAGTTAAACTAAATGATCCCCAGTTGAAGGCATTACCAAAAATATTCTTTTAAAAAAAGATTTATTTCTTTTTTATTTCTATTTAAGAAAGAAGGGGAAAGAGAGATTGCCCTCAGGTGGGGTAGGAGCAGAGGGAAAGAAAGAGGGGAAGCAGATCCCCACAGAAGGTAAGAAAGAGGGAAGCCTGACATAGGGTTCCACCTCCAGACCCTGAGATCATGACCTGAGCCAAAATCAGGAGTCTGATATTTAACCACCTGAGCCACCCAGGCACCCTAACAAAATTATTCTTAACATTCTTTCACATATCCCTTCAGTGCTCAGATAAAGGAAAAACTTACCTGAATGAAAGAATAAAAATGACCATCCTTACGCTGGGTTTCCTTAGGTATGTGGAGAAAAAACAAATCTATTTAGGTTAGACAAAATAGCAAATGAACTTTCCTGTTCGATACAGGTGATGGAAATCCCACTGATGTATTTAAAATTTCTAAGAGCTCTCAAGACCTAGGGATCACTTTGCCGTAATTATAGAACAACCATAGGTATTCCCATAATTCATTGCCTTTTCCCTCAACTATTTTGCAACTAAAAGAGGAAAATGGAAGCAAAATACAATTTCCCTACTCTCATGTCAGTCTCTTGGCATTCTTACTTTGGGAGCTGATTTCAAAAGAAGGATACCTAACCTATAGCATGTAGGAACCCATTATCAAACTTCTTGTGAATGTAAATATCACATTGGCAGAAGACATTGAAATTTACTGTTTTGAAAAATACATGCTAGATTATTACTAATATGCCTATAAATGGCTATGAAACAACACGAATCACTTTTTCAGTCATATGCCCAACACACAAGAAAACTGTAATAAACTAATTACGAATGCATAATTTTAATTATTAACATTATTCATGGTGAAATTTGCTAATTCTTTACATAAAATACATCATTATTATTCCTAAATAATTCCTTAATATAAATGCAATATTTATGATTGATATATATAATAATATATTATAATATATATAATATATAGGATATATAATATTATATATATATATAAATATTTGGTGTAGAACCAAGAAAAAAAGAATGAAACAAAACAACCTCACCTCCTCAAAAGTAAAATGAAACCTAATCCCTAGTCACATTTTAGATTAGAATTTTTATTGAAGGATTTTCATTTTGTTTTTATTGTTTTTAATTAAGCTTATTTCTTCCTAAGCAATATATTTGTAAATCTTCTCAGGAGGACAATCACTCATATTGACAAAGTGCATTATGCTAACTACAGCATGAAAAGTATGCTCTATGATAAATGCTCTGATTTAACATTGATAAACCAGCTAGGTCAGGCAGGAACAGAGAGACCAGATTCCATAGGCATTTAGGCTCTCTTTTTTAAAGAGTTGAGGTGGAGAGGCAGGTGTGCAGAAGACTCTGTAGATATACACAGAGTAGGTGTGACTTTGTGGTAAGATCTTATCCATGAATGTACACTAGTACCAACCAAGGGTGGTTCTATACTGCCTGTTCCTTCTCCAGCAGCCAGAGGAAGACTGAAGACCATGTGCGATGTTGGGACCTCAAAATTGGAAGAGCTTCAGTGCCTGAATCATCACCTGGAAAAAGCTGCTTCCTGACTATGAACACAAGCCTTCACTTTTACAGGAGCAAAAGCATTCATTTCGCTCAGCCACTAGATTTTGGTTTTATTGTTGTTGTTTCAATATAGAAAATATAGTTACCTAAACTGTAGATCCCCCCCCCTTTTAGACAGCAACTGGTCAACTATAATAGCAATAATGTTCATACTATTGGATTATGTTATAAAGTCATGACTTTCAGTGAGCCTGGGTGGCTCAGTTGGTTGAGCATCTGACTCTTGGTTTCAGCTCAGGTCATGATCTCATGGGTCGTGAGATCAAGTCCTGTCTCAGGCTTCCTAATCAATGGGGAGTCTGCTTGAACTTTCTTTCCCTCTGTACCTCCCCACAACTTGCTCTCTCTCAAATAACTAAATCTTTAGAAATAAATAAATAAACTCGTGACTTTCAATGAACATTACTATTATTCATGATATTGGTCAGTTACAACAGAAGTTTTTATTAAAATGGAAGTGATTTACCCTTGTGAAAGCTCACCATTCTCTAGTTATTTAGTATATAATTTTAGATATGCACAAATGAATGTTTTAGTATCTCTGATGTGAAGGGTTCTGTTTTCTTCCTATGTCTTCTCATTTGAAATATATTGAGCATATAATTCAAAGAATCAAATTTTTTAAGATTTTATATCTTAGATTATATATTTATATATATATAATCTTACATATAAGATTATATATAAATAAAATAAAGATTTTATTTATTTATTTGAGAGAGAGAGTGAGAGAGATCATGAGAGTGGAGAAGGTCAGAGGGAGAAGCAGACTCCTCATGGAGCTGGGAGCCTGATGCAGGACTCAATTCTGGGACTCTGGGATTGTGACCTGACCTGAACGCAGTGGCTTAACCAAATGAGCCACCCAGGTGCCCAAAGAATAAAATGTTTTAAAGAGGTTTTTCACAAATATGGCTGTAATAGTTAATTTTATATATCAACCTGACTGGCGATGGGGTATCCAGATTAAACATTTCTGGCTCTATCTTTGAGGATGTTTCCAGACAAGAATTAGCACAATCTCAGGTAAGCAGATTGCCCTTCCTAGGTGTGCATCACCCAACCTATTGGCAACTGATATAGAACAACAGTCAGAGAAAGGAACAATTCACCCCTTTTTCCTGCTTCACAGCTTGAGCCAAGACATCTCATCTTGTCCTCTCCTTCCCCTGGACTGGGAGTTACATCACTGCCTCCCAATCCCACAGGCCTTTGGGCTTAGGACTTTAGTTGAATTATACCACAAGCTTTCCTGGTTCTCCAGCCTGCAGATAGCCACCTTGTGGGACTTCTCAGATTGCATAGTTGTGTAAACCAGCACGTCATAATCAATAAACAAACAAATAAATGCACACTTCTGATCTGCTTCTCCAAAGAACCCTAATAGAATAATTTTTCTTTCTAACATTTGTTCAAATGAATTGAAAACAAAATATCATCAGATGTTTTAGAAATATATTTCACTAAATAATATATTTTTAAAACTGAATGTAATGCTTAACTAGTTTTTTATGTCACGGGGGAAAAATAATGTCAATAATCATATCAAAGATACCCTTAAAACAGTCATTTATAAAGTTTTAAGTTACCAAATTATAGTGAATATATTTTTCTCTAAGTACTATATAATTATTTTTTATTCCAACATAATATTCATTTTTTGTAAAAGACTCATAGTTTTACTCAGTAGTTCAATTTTTAAGTTTCCAAACACAGATGAATTAGGAACAAATTTTAACAGATTAAATAAATTACAGAATAAAGATAACATTTAAATTAATGTTGCCTGAATATTCCTATGTATTAACAAGTGATACTAGTGATCAATGACTTACTAAAAGTTTATCTTTCTCAGTCACTTCTCTAATCCTTGCTATGGATTTATTCGGTCTCCTTGAGTGTCCTGAAAACATTTCTTTGACATTGCTTCCAGAAGTCTCTGAAATGGTTCAATATATTATTTCAGTGATATTTACTCCAAGGTCACACCAAGTAAAAGCTCATGTTTCCTAAACCTGGATATGCATCGGAATCATCTAAAGTATTTATAAATGGTTTTATCCTCATATGTTCTGGCTTAGTAGATTCAGGAAAGTATCCACTATTTTGTTAATCTCAAACAAGTAATGCTGAGACACAAAGAATAGGGTCTAGAATCACAGTTCGCCAACATATACTCAGATGATACAATGAGGAGAATATCAGTGTGGGGTTCATTATGCCAGTAGGTGGTTCAAGCCACTCACATGCAAATAGTGCACAATGAAGGACTGCCTACCAATGGGATGAGTCATCTAAATGGTGTATCACTGTAATTGCTGAAGAGGCTACCTTCTTTACTTCTAGAATTACTCCCATTCTATTTCCTAATTTAAATGAGGAATCATGTCTTCATCCCAAATTAGGCATATCCCCTTACAATGGGCTAAACGTTTGTGTCTTCCCAAAATGCCATGTTGAAACCTTAACTCCCAACGTGATGGCATTTGGAGGTCAGCTTTTGGGGGGTAGTTAGGTTTGGATGAAGTCATGAGGGTGGAAAAGGGATATGGCTTACAAGAAGAGAAATGGCTACTTTACTCTTCTCTGCCATGTGAGGATATACAAAGGCAAAGCTGTTTGCAAGTCAGGAAGAGGACTCTCACCAGAACCTAGAACCAGAACAACCCTAGCACCCTGATCTGCTCCCACTAACGTTCCAAACTCCATTGTTTTGTTCTATTTTTTTCTGTAACATTCATTGCCCTTTACCATATTTCAGAATTCACTTACTTTTACATGTATTAGTCTCACAAATTTAACTTCATAAAAGCAGAAATATTTGTCTCTTTTTAATTTAAATCCAATTTAATTAACACATACTGTATTATTAGTTTCAGAGGTTGAATTCAGTGATTCATCAGTTGTATATAACAGCCAGTGCTCATTACTTCAAGTGCCCTTCTTAATGCCCATCACCCAGTTACTGCACCTTCACACCTATCTTCCCTCCAGCAGTTCCCAGTTTGTTCCCTATAGTTAAAAGTCTCTTATGGTTTACTTCCTTCTTTCTTTTCTTCTTATTTTTTTTTCGTTCCCTTCCCCTAAGTTCATCTGTTTTGTTTCTTAAATTCCACATATGTGTGAGAGCATATGGTATTTGTCTTTCTCTGACTGACTTATTTCACTTAGCATACTCTCTAGTTCTATCCACATCAATGCAAATGCCAAGATTCCATTCTTTTGGATGGCTGAGTAATATTCCAGTGTGTGTGCACATGTGTGTGGGTGTACCACAACTTCCTCATCCATCCATCTGTTGATAGACATCTGTTCTCTTTTCTGTATTTTAGCAATTGTGGACATTGCTATCCCCTATAAACATTGGGGGGCATGTGCTCCTTCAAATCACTATGTTTGTATCCTTTGACTAAATACCTAGTAGTGCAACTGCTGTTGTAGTGTGGATCTATTTTCAACTTCTGAGGAGCCTCCATCCTGTTTTCTGGAATGCCTGCACTGGCTTGCATTCCCACCAACAGTGTAAGTAGGGTTCCCCTTTCTCCGCATCCTTACCAACATCTGTTGTTTAGTGAGTTGTTAATTTTAGCCATTCTGACAATCCAAGCCCATTATGACCTCCTCCTCAAAGCCAGAAGACTTTTTGGACTAGAATCTCTATCATTAATTTAACTGTTTGATACCTGTTTAAAAAGTTATCTCCCCGCCTTATCATATGTAACTATCACCAAAATACTATAATTTTCTCATCGATTAAAGTAAGGTCTCTGAATTGCCTTATAAGCTCAGCTTTTCATGGTTTTTTTTTAAAGATTTTATTTATTTATTTGACAGAGAGAGATCACAAGTAGGCAGAGAGGCAGGCAGAGAGAGAGGAGGAAGCAGGCTCCCTGCCAAGCAGAGAGCCCAATGCAGAACTCGATCCCAGGACCCTGAGATCATGACCTGAGCTGAAGGCAGAGGCTTAACCCACTGAGCCACCCAGGCGCCCCTCAGCTTTTCATGTTTTGAAAATCGGTGGCATCAAAATATTCTGGGCCATAGGCACAACTGTTATGGGGTCTTGGATGCCCACCCCACGCCATTCTCAGATGTTTCCCAGCCTTGACTCTCTGTAAACTAAAGATAGCAATGCATTGTAAGACTCCTTGGAAATGTCCCAACTCATAATTTATTAGGACATCACCTTGTGCTTGGGAAGCTTTCATATGACCCTTCCTATCTAAGAGTGACATGTAGGGAATAGGTAGCATAGGAAAGTAGCATCATTCGTACCACTGGGACCTGCCTCATCTGAGCAAATCCGTCATGACATTCCTAGGTGCCAAATTCACCTAGAGACTACAATGGCTTTAAGGTCCAAAGCCTCAAAGAAAAATAAAATGTTTCCCTATGCATATCCTCTGTCCTAGGACGTTCTCCTGGTCCTGGCCATTAATGTATGGGTGTCCTCTCTCCCTTTTGAATCTACTAGCACCCTGGGTAGCCAGGGGAAATGCAGCGTGTTCAGCATATTGGCTATTTCACTCTTCCCGCACACCTGTCTTTACCTTGGAGTTGTGACTAACACGTATTACTGCACAGCTTACAAGAGTTGAATTGAATGAAGGTGAGAATAGGAAATATTAGCTAAAGTGGAATGTGAGATTATCTTGAAATTCCAGTGATGTATGCTTTTTCTCTCCTGTTTGCTTTGGTTTTGGTTTTTACTCTGTTTGATTACTACTGGTGCAATATTGTGTACAACTGGTAAGAAGAGAAAAAAACTTAACCATTAAGATACTCATAATATTGCAGTCAAGACAACACCAAAACTTTATTTCAGTTTTGAAATAGCAAACAGATCTCTTGTCTTCCCTGGTCATGATCTCTCTGCTGTGAATGCCAGTTAGCACATCCTCTTGTTCTGGGGTAAAGCTTCAATGACGCTTGTGCTCATCCCCAATGCCCTTTCACCTCTTGCCCTTATCATGCACTTCACCAGCCCCCAGAAATATGTAACCTAGAAGCCACTGAATTTCTATTTTCTAATTTCCCTGCAGTCAAAAATAAACCAAAGCCATTGCCCAAAGATAACGATCTGAAACTGAGTCCTATGCCCTCTGCTAGGGATAGATCCAGGGCATTCTAAACAATCCAAATGGTTTCATGCAATATCAGTGCATAAAAATTGCATAACCAAAGCCTGAAGAAATATGAGGGGCCTCCTGGTATTTTAAAAAAACAAAAAACAAAAAAAACCCAAAAAAACAAAAACCTGTCCCCTGGTATTAAAAACACCAAAGGACAGCTGAGTTTAATAAACCACTTTTCAATGTATGCTTCATAAGAGATATTTCCAGTGTGTGTCTCACCCTGTAAAGCTCAACAGCTGCAACTGTAGCCTTCAATGTGTTCCATATGGGGCTGTGGTTATAATCGGCTCTTTCTATGAAAGGCTCTCTTGGACTTCTTCTGTAATTAGAATTAAAATGTACTGAGGGCACACAGGAGATGCGAAAGAGGTCTTTTATTTTAGTCATTATGATTTCTCTCAGGCAAGATCACCTTTCAGAAAAAAGCTGTGTAAAGTCTGTCTCTAACATTCACCAAAAGAGGTCCAGCCTATTAAACTAAATTCCTTCCTCTTCTTCTTCTGTTTTTTTTTTTTTTTTTCTGTTTGTTTGTTGGCAGAGTAACAATTGTTCATTGCTCCTCAAAACAATGCTGCTAGGACAATAGGGAGTTGGGGAACTTTAAGAAAATTAATAAATGTGAGCTTCATTGAGAAGAACAGATGCAGGAACCTTAGAAAGAAAACCGACAGGACATGAGGCTGGATCCCAGGATCCAGGGGTCATGACCTGAGCTGAAGGCAAATGCTTAACCGACCAAGCCACCCAGGCAGCCCAAAACAATTTTTTTTTTAGTATATGTGCTGCCGAAGCGAGCACAACAATTTTTTTTTTAAAGAAGCACTTCTTTTTTTTTTTTCCCTTTTTATTGATTTTTTCAGCGTAACAGTATTCATTCTTTTTGCACAACACCCAGTGCACCATGCAAAACGTGCCCTCCCCATCACCCACCACCTGTTCCCCCAACCTCCCACCCCTGACCCTTCAAAACCCTCAGGTTGTTTTTCAGAGTCCATAGTCTCTTATGGTTCGCCTCCCCTCCCCAATGTCCATAGCCCGCTCCCCCTCTCCCAATCCCACCTCCCCCCAGCAACCCCCAGTTTGTTTTGTGAGATTAAGAGTCATTTATGGTTTGTCTCCCTCCCAATCCCATCTTGTTTCATTTATTCTTCTCCTATCCCCCTACCCCCCCATGTTGCTTCTCCATGTCCTCATATCAGGGAGATCATATGATAGTTGTCTTTCTCCGATTGACTTATTTCACTAAGCATGATACGCTCTAGTTCCATCCACGTCGTCGCAAATGGCAAGATTTCATTTCTTTTGATGGCTGCATAGTATTCCATTGTGTATATATACCACATCTTCTTTATCCATTCATCTGTTGATGGACATCTAGGTTCTTTCCATAGTCTGGCTATTGTAGACATTGCTGCTATAAACATTCGGGTACACGTGCCCCTTCGGATCACTATGTTTGTATCTTTAGGGTAAATACCCAGTAGTGCAATTGCTGGGTCATAGGGTAGTTCTATTTTCAACATTTTGAGGAACCTCCATGCTGTTTTCCAGAGTGGTTGGACCAGCTTGCATTCCCACCAACAGTGGAGGAGGGTTCCCCTTTCTCCACATCCTCTCCAGCATCTGTCATTTCCTGACTTGTTAATTTTAGCCATTCTGACTGGTGTGAGGTGATATCTCATTGTGGTTTTGATTTGTATTTCCCTGATGCCGAGTGACGTGGAGCACTTTTTCATGTGTCTGTTGGCCATCTGGATGTCTTCTTTGCAGAAATGTCTTTGCAAACGACATATCAGATAAAGGGCTAGTATCCAAAATCTATAAGGAACTTAGCAAACTCAACACCCAAAGAACAAACAATCCAATCAAGAAATGGGCAGAGGACATGAACAGACATTTCTGCAAATTAAAGAAGCACTTCTGAGGAATTTTCTTCAAAAGACGTGCTTTGAGGAACTAAAAAAAAAAAAAAGAAGTTCTTCCAATGCGATAAGAATGTCAGGAAGAAAGATTAAAAGGAAAGCAAATTGTTAAGAAATTTTTGAAGGAAAATTTGACAATATTTTAAAAAGTTAAAATTTTACCTACGTTCTTATTGAAGGAACGTGACTGCTGACTGAACTATGAGCTGGACCGAAGCAACTAGAGGCCCCTCACCATCTCCTATGCCCTTGCATTGTACATTTGCCCCCGTTTCCATTGTACAAGCCAGTTTCAAGGACGCAAACTCAAGAGAGCAATGTGGTGTTGAGACCATCTGGACTAAGATAAATGACTGAACCTAGGAAAGGTCTTTACATAAAGTTTTAAGATCTGGCAGATGGGTGTAGAGATCTACTTATCTTATGGCACCCAAGATGAGCCCCATATGTAAGTTCCCTTGCTTATTGAAACTGCCGGCTACCAATCTGGTTTCTTCAGTCTCTCTTTGCCCTCCATGTGCTGGGCCAGTTTCAGATTTCATTCGGGAAATTCACACATTTACAAACCAACATTCTTTGACCCAGCAACTCCACAGCTAGGAATTATTTGCCTTTAATTTGAAGTTTAATACTGAAATTTACATAGCTGATATTTAAATCTTTTTATGTTTATAACTTAATGCATTATTAGCATTTTGATAAATAACATGCATGTTCATTTAAATGGACTCAAAACACCTAGACTGTCAATTTCTTAATACAATGTCCATATTTTCTTGAAAATAATACGAAAATGGAAAAAAATTACCTCATAATCTTTCTCCACCTGATCTTGTTCTCATTGTCAGGTACTTTCCATTTCTTCCCTGCTAAGGACTCTGCTTTGTTATCATCAAGGCAAGGAAAGACAGCATGATAGTGGCCCAAATATTAGGTGATTTGAGTTAGCACCTGACACTGCCTCTTACTACCTGTGCATCTGGGGCAGTTGTGCTAGCCAAAGTTGACCAACTTTGGTTTCCTTATCTGGCCACTTGGGAATAATTATCAAATCTAGGCACTAGGACAGGTACAAGGATTACATGAGATACCATCCTGATCAGTTAGCACAGAACCTGCCTTAGACTGGACACCTAGTGTTAGACTGGACACCTAGTGAAGGGTAGTTTTTTTTTTTTTTCTTTTCAGTATAACAGAATTCATTGTTTTTGTACCACACCCAGTGCTCCATGCAATACGTGCCCTCCTTAATACCCACCACCTGGCTCCCCCAACCTCCCACCCCCTACCCCTTCAAAACCCTCAAATTGTTTTTCAGAGTCCATAGTCTCTCATGGTTCACCTCCCCTTCCAATTTTCCTCAACTCCCTTCTCCTCTCCATCTCCCTATGTCTGAAGGGTAGTTCTTATATAAAATATGTATCAGTAAATATTATGCATTTTATATGTTGCTGACATTGATGCCTTAAATGTGGCACACTAAAATACCATTGCTAATATAATATTGACATTCCGGTCCATCACAAATAAAAATTGCACTGTCTCATTTCTCTAATGAATAGCAATATGGAAAGTTGCCCATAACAGTGAAATTTTGAAAAAAAATATTAAGTTCCTACAAGACAGAATTCATTAAATAAACTATTATATCTATATATGCGATCAGCACTATGCACCTATTAAAATTATGTTACAGACAAGTCTTAAATGTAGTTAATGGATGTTTCTAGGCGCTTGTTTTCTCATCTGTGAAACCAGACAAGTGAGAGATGATTCTTCATCACTTTGAGCTATTTTCTTCCATTTTTGCTATAAATTTTCATTGTCATTTAATTTTTAGTTTGCTACCAGAGTGGATTTGAAGATCTTTTACTCACATTGAAAGACAATAGGTGAGACTGAATAGGCGAGGTCATAACAATAACTAGATTTTCAGGAAATAGTGAAGAGCGTTCCACGTGGAGTACAGCAGCAATGTGGATGACGCCTTGGAGTTGTGCAGTATGGCAACTCTATGGTGACTCCCTTGCTTTAGGTAGGAGAGGCTCTTCCACAGTACTTGCACCTAATGCTGGGATGGATGGGTCCAGTCAAAATGGCGTCAACAATCCGCAGCCTGTTCCAGCAACCAGCAGCAGAAACTCTATAGCATTTCTCTATCTAGCAGAAGAGAAAATAATTTGTTTTAGAAATATGTATTGAATCTTGCCAGTATCTGGAAAATCATGTAGAAAAAAAATACAGAAAAAAAACCCACATGATCTGGTAACAACCACCTCAAAATTCAGAAAATGATACCAAACAAATCAAATAAATACCGTATAGTTAACATTGGTTTCCTCTTCAACTGTAGAAAGTGCATCCTGAGTAGGCATCCAGTCCCTTCTCCCTGGATCTCTCTCCCTCTTTTAGCTCTTTTCTTTTATCTGGTCCCTAAGCCCCAGACTCATCCTCCCACAGCCCCCTGTGGTGAAGACAGAGGAATGTCCTAGCTCTGGGGAGAGGAAGCAACATCTGCAAAGCCAGGCAGTTCAGAGCAGTCAAACCTTTCTAGAGAAAAGTCTGAATTAAAAATTTAAGATCATAAATTCTGGGATGGGTCCTGGAATATGTGTTTTCACAAGCCCTCCATGTGATTCTGTTCCTCTTAAAATTTGAAAACTACCGATCTAATTCCATCTGTTTCTTTGCTACATCTTTGGCTTAGTCAAAACAGGTACCTTCACAAGGATGTCATCTCAAAAGCATCCTTTGAAAGTCTCCCTACTCAAAAGAAAAAAAAAAAAAGAAAAAGAAAGAAAAGAAAAAAAAAAAAAGAAAGTCTCCCTACTCATTTTTCTCTCTTATCTCTGCTTATGAGAGGCTATCCTCACCTGAATAATTTAAGATATTAAATTAGACAGTGACATTTATTCTGCCACTGTTGTGTGTGTGTATGTGTGTTTCTGTTTTACTCAGACAGAGGGACTGAACTAAAAACCTGAAGATTGAGACTTTAAATATGCCTTCTTTTTGAGTGTTTTGAGTGTCTGATTAAGAGATAGAGTACTTACTTTGCATTAACATGTACTGTTTCCTTCCTAAAGCTCATTCTAGCAGTTCACCCCTCATTCCCTTGTTGTAGTTCCTACAATAATTAATTCAGCATTATACCTCATATATTTCATTATACCTCATTCCAAGAGTACACTAAATGCATTCTCATAATTCAGTGTTGATCTCACCCTTCTTTACCTGGTTAGTGCCAGTGAAACTCAGGTGTGATCTCCTAATAATGAAGGACCCCAAGGTGTGATTTATTTTTAAGAACCTAGTAACTAAAAGAGAGGGAAATAATCCTTGGGTTTTTGACCCACTGTTGTGGCATTTGCTAATATGTCCCATTATCACATTTGTGTATGCATCATCTTAGATGTCCTGGTCACACTATAAAGTACTTTGTTTGCTCAAAGATAGGAAGAGCAACATTTAACACTTTAGTGACAGCCTTAGTGAGAGTTGACACATTTACCCCAGGAGCTAACATCAGACTGATACAACGGAGTACTGAAGCCTGCTTTTATTAAGTGAATGCCATACAGTGTTTTCAGTTAGGTTCACAGAAAGAATTTATCTATAGGGATTTGCTTCCCTTCTAATGGCATTCTGTCTAGAAAGCAATCTCCAGTTAAGTCCCACGGCAGGTTGCAAGGAATGACATAATATACAGTCTGCCCTCAATGAAGTACACACTGCTTCTTCACCCTGGGAATCATTTTCCATTTCAATCTAGGAGCAAAACATATGGCTCTGCTCTTTCCTCTCCAGCTCACTAAAACCTAGAAGCACAGGGCTGTTTCCTGGTTTTTACATCAAGAACTAATATATTGGGGGGCGCCTGGGTGGCTCAGTGGGTTAAAAGCCTCTGCCTTCGGCTCAGGTCATGATCCCAGGGTCCTGGGATCGAGCCCTGCATCGGGCTCTCTGCTCAGCGGGAAGCCTGCTTCCTTCTCTCTCTCTCTCTCTCTCTCTCTCTCTGCCTGCCTCTTTACCTACTTGTGATCTCTGTCTGTCAAATAAATAAATAAAATCTTTAAAAAAAAAGAACTAATATATTGGGCTTAAACAACTTTCCACGGAAATATATGCTTTATAGGTTGCTCATAATTATGATTAGGAAGCTGAATAGCCTGACTCAATTTCACAAATGTCTAAGGTGAGGGAGCAGCTTCCAGGCCCTCCAACAGAACGGTGGTTCAGCGAATTTCACTGCTACCTGGCATCATTTATCGGTTAAACTAATGTGCCCCGTGGATTAGAATTTAGGGCTTTTGCTCTCTATCTCCACAGTCACCTACTTCCCCTCACCCCAGTTTTCTGCTACCATCTCCCTAAGCCTCATGGTAGAATTTCACAGATCAGAAGATCAATGGAGAGGGAGCATAGACACCAGAAGCTTGTTCTCTACCCCGTTTAAGGACAGCTGGCAATTTTCAATGTTCTCTATCATGCAGCCTTTCCACCCTACATTTGCCAACCACATAGTCACATAGCAAACACATGGATTTGACCCCAGGACTTCAAATTCACAAAAAATAGATGGTAAGAATATCCATGCTGGTGTATAACCCAAGTTTAGTGTTTTCTTATACTTGCAGTAAATGGACTTCAGAGGTGACAGTTTTATGTAGTATCATTTTATCTCTGCTTTCAATGTATATTAAAGTACCCTCCATGACTTTTTCATACCTTTTTCACACCAGGAGAAATAGGAGGTGGAGGAGGGCAGCCCAGCCCACCTCCTCAAAGCCATCCAAGGGCCGGCCATCTGTCCTACCATCTTCCTGCCACCTTAGTCGCTTTATTTCAATACATACAAGCACAGACACCAGCTGTCGTCATCATCTATGCCTTTCTGACCAACTATATCCTAAAACAAAACTTGGCAAAAACAAAACCAAGAGAAGATAAAACTGTGAAGCTGATAAAGGCTTCCTTGGTTGCCTTTTCCCACTTTGCATTTCAGTGGGAAATTCTGCATTTCCTGCATTTCCTCCTTCCATCCAGGTCACCCACACACTGCCAACCCACTCTGCCCTCACGTTATTTCCAATAGCTGAAGGTGGCCACTGGGGGATCCCATCTGGACTGTCCTTCCTGAAGGACAGGTAATATGAATAACCTTCTGAGTTATATGGATAAGAAAGGTTATCTCTTCTCATATGTGCAATCAAATAGTATACATTATATTTCATTTGTATCTCTTAGAACCCTGATATCTTCTTGTTTCTCTGACAAAAACAGTAATTCAATTAATTGGACAAATGCATTAATATTACCTTTCTTGGAAAATAGCATCTTTTATTTTCCTCACTTAACTTACACATTAAGTAGTTACTGTGACACAGCTCCATGCTACAAAAAGGAATAAAATGTGCTTTCCACATTTAAGAAGCTTGCATTCTAGCTAGGAGGAAGGGTACATACCGAAATACTATTTACACACACAAAAAACAAAACACAGTGTCATTAAGTGCAATGATAGAAATGTACAAAAACTTTTATGGAGACATTGGACAGAAAAAAGAATTGAGCACAAGAATGGACAAGAACATCTGGAAGTGAAGCCAAAAATAATGGCTGAAGGCCAGTGATGAAAAACTCTGTGTTGTCCTAACAAGTCAGGGCCTTCTTTCTGACTGTAAGGGAAAATCTGAAAATTACTTTCTGAATATAACCTGACCCAGTGAAGCAACTGTAAATGGAGGGCTTCAGGTACTCCCCCATGGATGATATGCTTTAGGTCCTATAAGTCTTTCAGAGTTACCCCTGCCTAGCATAGCCTTGACCCTCCACTGTCCTGACACTGTATTTGGGAAGTAGTTTTTAAGGTATCATTTTAAAACATCTTCCTGTCTATATAGCCCTGCCTTCTCAGAAGATTTAAAAAAAAAAAAGACATTTATACTTCTGATAGAATGAAGTACAATGTTATCTAAATGAAAAGGTTTAGGAGAACAATATTCTTACTTGTTTGGAAACAACAAAATATATCAAAGATAGAACTAAAAGAAAGAATATGATTTAAATTTAATTGACAACAGATTATCAACAGAAGTCAGATGAAATAGAGTAGAAGTGCATGGAATAAAAAGTATATGATAAAAACTATGGTTTAGAAATCAGCAACGAGTCTTTTGTTTCTTTAATATAATGCTTGGAAAACCAGCATGTAAATGTGACAAAACATAGCATTTAACATTATCCATCTCCTTGTGAATTTTTAAAACCACAACACATGATTTTGACAACCCCAGCTATGTACTATGGGAAAATTGAAGCCAAAAAAAACACAGGAATTGGAGCCAGTGAGTGAAAGCAGGGAGCATGAGATTGATATATGGTAAGCTTACAAAGAAAAAAATTCAGGACTTTCCAAAAGCACAGAACTAAAGTCAGTCCCATAGCTACATAAAGAAACTCTTAACTAAAATAGGCATGCTATTCAGTGTTCTGAAATTATAATTGGCCTTCTAGCATTATTTTGCATGGAATTAGTCTCCTCTATTAATCCAGAAATACCAGCCCCAACCAGTGCATCTCCCCATACCCCTAAAATTTGATAAAGATCATTACTTTCTTTAGTATACATGAATTTCTCATTTCTGCTGAATGATTTCTTAAACTACATCCTAAACAGGATTACAGGCATTGGCACAGAGGAATGCTAATGAGGAGCTACAGGCATTTCCCAATTTAAAAGTTGATTGCATTCCAAAAATGTATCGGAAAGTTTGACTAATTGGAACTCAGAATGTATCTTCTTGTGGAAATAAATGGTGGATAATTTCCTGAACTGACCCAAGCCAGGCCATGAGATACGCCATCATTTCAAACAGTGCAACCTAAATTCTGGGTCCAGACAACAGGATCTTTTGGGGAGAGTAGGAGGAAAGGCAATACAGTGAGGTTTACCCCCCTTTTACTTACCACTACTATTATTATACCTTAAATAGGTTAAAAGTGTCTTGGCTATTCTCTCTCCTCCCCCTTTAATACCACTTCAGCCCTCCTATCCCTGCTAGTGAAATGCTCCAAGCTCCAAAGGTATCTTCCCTACCTCTGCCCCAACCCTACCCCACAGTCTTCATGTCAAGAGTTCAACAGAATGGGAGGCAGTGATAGAAAGACACATTTGTCACTCTTGAGATCTGCCACTTACAAGCTTCCTCACTGGCCAGAATTACATTGGTAGCAGCAGTTCCTCTAATTGCTTGTTCTGGCTTTTGGGAGCTCAAATTGTCATTAAGAAAAAAAAAATCAATAACCTTTCAGATGTTCTATTCTTGGCAGGAAAAGAGCCCTGGGAAATGTCCATATAGCAGAAGTCCCTGCTGCCATCAATTCTTGCTCCTGTGCCAGTTTTGAATCAATTTAAGAAAAGCTGTCTATGGCTTATGTCTCTCCTTTTCTCTTTCCTTGAATCTTCTTCAGCACAGTTTCTCTAAACATTCAGTGCTCCCTTCAAGGGAGATCTTTGTCTTTTGGAGCAGGTACATTTTCCACTGCCCTATTCTGGTCATGAATATCCTTACTCAAGACCAAACGTCTTTGCGTCCAGTGTGAACTTGGATCATGAGGCAGCAGGTGAGGAAAGGCATGGCAGGGAAGGTTTGGCTCAATGCAAACTCTAATGATCAATGAGGGCTGCCTGGAAAGTGACGAATGGGGGCTGGCAGAAAGAGAAGGATTCCGGGGAGATCCCAGCTCCAGAGCAAGAGTCTCATAGTTGATTGTTGACTCTGGGAAGAGTACTGGCCAGAGGACAGTGAGGGAACCCACACACTTACACCCTCAATCCTTGGCAGTATGGAGTCAGGATGATTTGGATTCATATCTGGTTTTTCCATTTGGTAGTTATGTGGCATTGGGCAATTTACTTTTAGTTTCTTCTTTTGAAAACTTGAGATAAAAATCTACATCAAAGAATCCTTGTGGTAAAGTTAACATTTACAAAGATACAAAAATCCCAAAATATTAATTCTTATCCCCTTCACTAACACTGTCTGCCATTCTTTTAATCGGCTGAATTAATAAATATTGGTCTTGCCCTCTTTAGACATTTTCTCTTAAGTTATTGAAGTTTTTTGTTATTGAAAATTTTTTTAAATATTTATTTATTTTACAGAGAGAGAGAGATCACTAGTAAGCAGAGAGAGTGTGGGGCGGAAGCAGGATCCCTGCTGAGCAGAGAGCCCGATGCGGGGCTCGATCCCAGGACCCTGAGATCATGACCTGAGCTGAAGACAGAAGCTTAACCCTCTGAACCAGACAACCCTTGTTATTGAAAAAAAAAAATTTTTTTCCACAATGATTACTTGGAGCAGATCATATGTCTTTCTTCCACATAATCCCTCACTTCTAGCATGGCATTAATTGTACGATGTCCTGCATCAGGTTTATAAAATAGCTTTTTGATGGGGGTGGGGTGTTACACATTCAGATTAAATGCACATTTCATCTGTTAAGTCAAAAATTCCTGATTTTTTAAAGGTCAAAAGTAAGATTTCTAAACATTGAGTAAATAAGGTTGATTTCTCTCTATTTTGTTATCTACCAAAAAAACAAGTTATTTAAAGTAGTGCAATGTTGACCAAGGTCTATTTTCTTCAAGATGATTAGGTATAGCTGGCACAAATTCCCTTGAATTTATGCAAATACCCAAGTGGTCACTTTCTCGTAGTGCTGTCTACAGCCTGGGCACCAACGTCCTTGAGCTATGTCTGCTCTATCCCTCTTTGACTCCAATGTGAACATAAAAGGGCAGGAAGACCCAAAGCGCTCCATACTCCAAAGCATGCAGAAGCAACCTGGACACACCACAGCTGTCCTAGGGGAGTCATAAATGGAGTCAATAGGCACCCCAGATCTTATTGCTCTTCAAAGAGGTTGGTCATCCACTACGGCGGAGTTTCATTGTCCCTTCTGCTCATCCTAGACTTTGTCTAAACAGCTCCACACCCTTACTCTTATTCTTCCTGTCTCTTTATCCTTTCCAAGAGCAACACAGAAGAATTCCTGCCCAGTCTCAGAAGAGCTACATCCACTCTTCTGTGAACTATTGGTCCTGCCATTACTGGGAAATCCTCTACCCCCTGCATTTACCAAGACCTCCAACAAAAACAATTTTTTCTTATGAAGAATCTTCCTCTTCCTATCATCTTCTAAAAAGAAGGAGTGATTAACAAGGACTACATTCTAGAAGAAGCCCCAAATAACTGGAGAGGTGAACACAACAGCTACTTCTACAAGTCTTTCAACCAGAAGGCATGTCCTACTAAGATATTTCCCCATCTTTGAAATACAGTTATGGAAATTGTTCAGAGAGAGAGGAAAGCCAGGTCGAAAATTTCTAAAAAAAAAAAAAAAAAAGACAAACTTATAATTTTTAGATTTTTAAAAAATTATTAAAAATTGTTTCATTTCTTCATATATCCTAGAAATTAGGAAGCTACGCCTACATTGCTATTGAAGATAAAATACATGTAGTGTAGTAAAAATGATGTAGATACAGCCAAACCTATGTTGGGCCCTGGTTTTGCCATTTAACAAGTGATTCTGAGCCCATACTTTTTACGATCTCCTTTTTTTTTTAAGATTTTTATTTATTTATTTGACAGACAGAGGTCACAAGTAGGCAGAGAGAGAGGGGAAAGCAGGCTCCCCACTGAGCAGAGAGCCCGATGCGGGGCTCGATCCCAGGACCCTGGAATCATGACCTGAGCTGAAGGCAGAGCCACCCAGGCACCCCTTACTATCTCCCTTTAAAAAATTATTCTGAGCCTCGGTTTCTTTATCTCTTAAATGGATATAATAAATCTTGCTTCAAATGGGTTTTTTTCCTAGTGTTTTTTTAAATACTTTTTTCTAGTATTTTTTTAGTTGGAGAATGTTAATTCTCTTCTTTGTCTTTCTTAAGTCGTGCATTGTGTTTTCCTCTATGCACTGCATATAATACCATTGCCAATTTCTGTCTCTAAGGCCTAAAATGAAGCAATTACTATTTTCTGTTTTTAAAAAAGTAATAAAATCAGTATTAAGTGAAAGATGACAGATTTAGAAGCTCAATAGACATGAGATCCAAAAGTAACCCCCAAAAGTTAGTCTTTCCATCAGTTAGCTCCTCTGCACATGGGGGGCTAACACCCATCTGACAAGGCTGTTGTAAGGAAGAGAGAGGCTGATGCAGTGTCGGTCATATAGGTAACATACAGTGAGTGAGAGCTCGGCATAGGGTGTACTGGTCCCAAACTCATATCTTAACATCTCACATAGGATGCCATCCCACTCAATCCTGTTCTCCACACAGGGACAGTCACATGGAAGTTGGTGGAGAGCTCATACCCTTTCGAGGGACGTTCTGGCTTTGCCTGATAAAGCACCACTGTAATGGCCTTAGAGGGTGGCCTCAGAAATAGCTGGCCCTACAGTACCCACTTCCACCTAAGACCTCCATCCCCCCGAAAACGAGTTCCTGTCTGCAGCCCTAAACATAAGTCCTATGAAGTAGGGTAATGGGTTTTAAGAACCTCTACAGATGCAAAGCATTGACCCAGTTTGTATGACATCAGAACATAGTGTCACCCTTTCTGGATGCAAGAACCCAGAGCTCCAACAAGACCTGAGAGTATGGTGTGATGACCGAGCTCTTTCACTTTGAATTTAGTCACCAGACACCAAAGATGGGATTAACACAGACACTCAGTAAATTTGTTGGTGATAAATTCATGGCACAAATGCCACATACATTCCTGGCCCCAGGAATGCCAAAATGTTCAGGCAGTGAAGCAATGATGCAGTCAGTAATTAGAATACCAAAAAATGTTAACATCGTACTTAATCAAATCCAGAAGTTCTATCTTATTTAGTCCTATTATAGCAATCAACTATTTGATTATTTCTATCTCAGGCTTAAACTCCCAGGCAAGTTATCCAGCTTACTACTGCCTAGACTTAAGACTCAAATGAATATAGTATTGGCAGTCACTTTTAGGGTTAGTAAGTTTTCTTCACTTCTGATACTTAAGATTAAAGATATTAAATTACCAATTTCCTGGTTGTTACCAGGTCCTATAGTACATACTCTGTAATTATAGATACAGGTCAAAGATAGCCAAGTGAGAGCTAGCAGCAGCATATCGACTTTTACTTAATAATTTTAATGTCATGCACCAAATTCTGAATAAAATAAAATGCCAAAATGGTATTTGTTACACTAAAGTTTAACACATTAATGACAGCCAGAATTTCTCATATTGTCTGCCCCCAAATTCTCTAATATAATTTTATTTCCTGATACTAAAGCATGCGCTTTGTTCAATGTAAAGGTATGAGTGTGTCATTTTTGTCACTAGAGGGCAGGAAATTAAAGTACATTATTTCCAAAACCCTTTAAAGATACATGTCATATTTAGGGAATCTTAATGATTTTCTGAAAGGAGAAAATAATCCGCTAAATACATATTTCCCTAGCAAATAATTCATAAACACTAATAAATATAACAAATAATAAGCTCGATTATTTTTGTTTTAATCATTTTTATAAGAAAGAAATAAGTATTTCTATTGGATATAATCTCAAGAATGAACATTTACCCTAACATAATATGTCTTCTGTTTAATAGTTTCCATTTGATGTAAAAAAAAAAAAAATCCTTCCTTTCTGCTGTGACTATTCATATATTCAATGTGTTTCTTTTCTCGGAAGTTTATTTAATCTTGTTAAATGTTCACAGTTTGTCTCTCCCTCCAATTTCCCCCAACTCACTTCTGAGAGACTGTAGATTCTGAGAAACAAACTGAGGGTTTTGGAGGGGAGGGGAGTGGGGGGTTGGGTGAGCCTGGTGATGGGTATTATGGAGGGCACGTATTGCATGGAGCACTGAGTGTGGTGCGTAAACAATGAATTTTGGAACACACACACACACACAATTTAATTTAATTTAATTTTAAAAAAGAATATATACACATAGATGTAGCATCAGTTAATTCAGATTCTTTTGAAAATTTGGCCTGAAGCCAATAAGAGTTTAATTCGTTTGAAAGAACAGACCCATTAAGAATATTTATGTTATAATCAAACATAATTGTAAATAAATATTTAACCTAATTAAAATAAAACTCAATTGTTTTAGCTTAATAATTTTAGTTGCAACTAGAATGTTAATTATGAAAAAAATTATTTTTCATAATGGCCCTTTCCATGAATTTACTTGATTGTTTATTACTTTAAATGACTGGGGGTTTTTTTGTAATGGATAATCCTAGGTTTATTTTATAATAATTTAAAATTTTAATTTCCAGCTAGTTCAACTTAATAAAATGCAGAAAATTTGGAAAAGAAATCTTGTTAAATGTTCAGTTTATGACTTAAATTTCAAATGATGAAACTCTGTTCATTGATTTCCAGTCATCTTCTGAACAGCCTTCTGGGTGCTCTTCCATTACTAGCACACCTGTTGATGCCTTTTTGCACGGGATCTCTACCCAAGTGCCCGGAGAGATGTCTGTACACCTAACATTTCCGGAAGTACCCACTAAATGAGCCAGACAGAGCTCAGTCCCTCCCTATATCTCTTGGATTCAAAACACAAAGCTAAAGTTAGAAATTCAAATAGCAAAACAAAACAAAGGAAAATGATCAGATCATGAGTCCTGTGGACAGAGAACTCAAATCAGGTGATCTAAGGCTTTCACTGATCATTTGTCTCAAACCTAGTATGGTAGGCCAAAAAATTATCTCTCAGAACCTATGAGTATATTACCTTCCATTGTGAAGAGACTAGCAGAGATTATTAAGATTAAAAATCTTAAAATGGAGAGCTGTTTTGGATTATCCAGGTGGACCAGTCTAGTCCCAAGAACTCAAATTCAGAAGAGGGAGGCAGAGGGAGGGGGCCCCAAAACATGAGATGGAAGACAGAGGGCAGATAAGAAGTGTGAGAGGGGACTGACCATTGCTGGCTTTGTAGAAGAGACAGGACCACAGGCCAGCAGAACCTCAGTGCTCCTCAACTGAGAGCTATAAGAAAATAAAGACCATGGAACAGAATTCTGCCAACCACCTGAAATGAACAGGGAAATAGATTCTCCCTTAGAGCCTCCAGAAAGGCACACAGCCTTAAGAAACTTTTCGTTTTGCTCTGTGAAACCTGTTTTGGGATTCTGATCTACAGAACTCTGAGGTAATTTATTTGTGTCATTTAGCTGCTACATTTGTAGGAATTTGTTAGGACAGCCCTAGGATGCATCGGGCCACTGCAGATGGGATGGGAGAGTTGTCTCTTCCAGGTCCCATTCAATGCCTTCCTTAGTTTGCATGGTGCTCTCAGATTCTAGAACATACCCCCAGTTTTTCCGCTCACCCACAATTCCACTAAGTCTTCCTGCAGGAGATGGTGCCTGAGTCTTGTAGGAAAAGTTAGCCAAAAGAAAAGGGAGTTGATCCAGGTGGAAGCCATTCATAAACTGTTAGGTAGAGTTTAGGCAAAGTTTAAGTTTGTGCTTCATTGGGGACTATTCTTATAGCTATTAGGAAAAAAGATGCATGGGAAATGAAATATTAGAATATTCATACAGAAGCCCAGGTAAGAAACGATCATGACATAAGACACTGGTAGGAAGGATGGCTGTTTGAAAATGAATCCAACAGATACTTAGCTCATGAAATCAGCAAAACTTAGTGACTGATTATATATGGGCTTTGAGTGAGAGGTAGGGCCATGTCTAACTCCCAGAGTCTGAGTAAATGGTAGTGTCTCCAACAGAGATGAAAATATACAAAAGGAGGGGGTGTTTAGTAGAAAAGAAGGTAATATGCTCTTTTTGGCAAATGTTATGGAATTGGAGATGTCTTTCGTATGTCACGGATAAGCTATCTAGCACTCAGCTGGATTTTTGAGTCTAAAATTCAAGGGAGATGTTTATTTTAAAAGTATGAATATGGAAGTTATCAATATATGGCAGCTAGGGAGTTGTAAAAATCATGAGTGGCAGTGATTCCCAGAAAGACTATGTAGAATAAAAAGAAATAAGAATCTCAGGTTAAACCTTTGAGCACACAGTATTAGAGCCATGGAGAGAAAAAAGAACCCACAAAGAGACCAGAAAAGGAAAGTCAGGGGTAGAGTGTGGAGTAACCAAAGCAAAGAGAGAAGAGAGATTCCAGAAAAAGGAAATGACTAGCAGTAAGGTGAGACCTACAACATGTCCTCGAGTCCAGCATTTAGGAAGCCATTGGTGATGGCACTCCCCGTAGCACAGGCGAAGTTGAAGCAAGTTACAGAGAAATGAGGAGTATATGCACATGATGAAATAAAGAGAGAGATATTTCTTCCTTCAGACGAAGAGAACATTTTCATGTCTTACCAGGAAATGGTGTCTTGCCTGTTTCATTAAAACTAAAGTTTACTGAGCATCTGCTTAATGCAATACTATGGTAAAGGGAACTATGGAGAAGACAAAGATAACATGAAGATGTAGGGTTTCTCTTAAAGAACTTATAATTAAAATACAAAATAATGCATAATAAAAACAATAATTGGTCTTTATTGAACATTTTCAATGTGCTAGGCATTAATTTTACAAACTCTTTTAATCTTTATAACCATTAATGGGTCACGATTATGACACTTGGCTTTTGTTTTAGGTTTTTTGTTTTGTTTTGTTTTTCAGGTGAAGAAACTGAAGCACAGAAAAATTATGTAACTTGCCCAAGGTCACTCACTTAATGAATATTCACATAAGAATTCAACTCTGGGAGATACGGCTTCAGAATGTGTTTACTTAACTATTATGGACCGCAACTATGAGGAAATGTTGAACAAAATAAGAGTCAGGAAGAGAGGAAGCAGGAAGCACTTCAGGGGTTCAGAAGAGAGTAACTTCTGTTTAGAACCAGGAAGAAGTCCATGAGGATGTGGGCATTTGGGTAAGCCTTAATGGACACATGAGGCATGGTGTGATGACAACAAGGGCAACTAAGCTAAAGAAGGTAGGTGATCAAAGGTCCGGAGGTGGAGATGGGTTGCCTGTGGGATGCACAGTACAGAGGTGTGCCTGGTTTGGTGTAAAAAGACAAAAAGGAGCAGTATAGCTAAAAAGGAAGTGTGGCCAGAATGTAGAGGAAGCTAATTAGGCTTTTTAAAAATCATCCCTCCACCAAAAATCATCATCATCTTCATCATCATCTACAGATGATTTTGAAAATGGTTAGAAATATGATTGGTATTATATTTTTAGAGGGATTAATTCAGTAGCAGTGCTTAGGGAGAGCTAAAATATCATCTCTTTTTAATCCCATGAACCTCCCCGAATTGTCTTAGAAGCTATCCAAGAATTTGTATTATTCTTTTATGGCTGTGATAACAAAGTACAAAACTTGGCTTAAACAACATACATCTATTCTTTTATAGTTCTGGAGGCCATAAATCAAAAATGGGTTCCACTGGCTTGAAAGTGTTAACAAGGCCATGCCCCCTCTAGAAACCCTAGGGGAGAATCTGTTTCCTTGCTTTTTCCAGTTTCTAGTGCTGCATTTCTCACATTCTTTGACTTGTGGCCACTACCATCTTCAAAGCCAATAGTGTAGGATCTTGCTTCAGTGGTCACATTGCCCTCCTTCTTGGTGTTAAATCTCCCTAAGATGTTATGCCTCCTTCTTTTAAGAATACTTGCGATTGCATTTAGGACCCACCTGGATAATCCAGGATCATCTTCTCCTAGAACATTTAGTTTAATCACATCTGTGATATCCTTTTTTGCCTTAAGAGGTAACACTCACAGGTTCTAGAGATTAAGACTTGGATATCTTTGGAGGCCACTATCCAGCCTAGAACAACATCGTTTAGAAAAACAATTCCAAATCCTTTGGCCTCTTTTTCATTCTTGTCCTCGAGTGACTGAATGGTGACAAAAACATAATCATTCAATTGGAAGATTGGTCTGGAATTGGCAGTGGGATATGGAGAATATGCCAATCCCTCTATCCACCCCTGTGGTGTTGAAGGAAGGAAGGATAGAAGGAAGGAAGGAGAGAGATACTAAAACACCGTTTGACCAAGAGATTAGTGAGATGCCCACTACAGTTCATGTGGGCAAAGTGTGTGATTTACTTACAAAAGATGTATTCTTTTCATGGAATGGTGGATGAGACCAGCATGCAGGTATACTGGAGTAGACACTGCCATCACTTAGGATCAACCTGGCTGAAGACATGGAGTATGAGAGGAAAAATCAGTGAGGAAGAGCTAATACTAGGGCATGAGTCAGTTATAAGGACCAAGTGCAGAGCCCCTCATTGCAGCTGAGGTACATGGAAAGGAGAGGAGCCCTAAGCTGAAGGAAGTCCTGAAAACTTGGATGCAATGACGAATGGATTTACAAAGGAGAGGTTGGTTCAGCCTCTGTCATAATGATCAGAAATTCTGAATGTAAAATAACTAGTTCCTGAAATTTTACAACATCAGTGGCTCATCTTTTGCTCTATTACAGTTTTTTGCAAAATTTGGATTTTTATCTTCTTTTTATATTGTTCTATGCAACATAGGTATACAATGTGTAATAAACAAATAGGCAATTAAGTTGTATTAAAGAATGTTTATTAGTGAAAAAGTATTGCTAAAGGAGATCAAACCTTTGGGGATTGAATGACAATGATCTTTCATAAGGCATTCATGTCATCTGGGCCAGAATGAAAACTGGAAATAAAATAGTGGCTTTTTATAAATACACAATTAAAAATCTAAAGAAATTATTTTAAGCTGATAAGCATAAGATGTTACCATATTGGGGGCGCCTGGGTGGCTCAGTGTCATGATCCCAGCTCAGGTCATGATCCCAGGATCCTGGGATTGAGTCCCACGTCGGGCTCTCTGCTCAGCAAGGAGCCTGCTTCCACCTCTCTCTCTGCCTGCCTCTCTGCCTACTTGTGATCTCTGTCTGTCAAGTAAATAAATAAAACCTTAAAAAAAAAGATGTTACCATATTGATAAATCTCCAGAATGGAATTGGGAGTTATCTACTTTGGAAACCCATGGTAAGATATTACTATGAAGATGTTTGCATACTACATGTTTCCATCAAGGTCCTGGAATTGGACAGACAACACCATTAGTTGGTATGTTTGTGGAAGCCTCTTTGGTGAGGAATTGTTTGCAGTGGTGTAGACAGGGTTAAGGAAATCAACAGGAGGTGTTGAACTATGCTTGAGGACTAGCAGCAGCTGAAAACCATTACCACCCACAGGCCTGAAGGGGAAGAAGAGGAAGGCTTTCCTAGACCCAGACCTGGCCAAGGCCTTGGGAGACAAAGAGTAATCATCACACTAGACAACAGCATATACTTTGGTAAGACTGGGAAACTTCAAGAACTAAAGTGTAAGCACCTCTACCCCTTCTCCCACTAGTCACAGCATGTAAGATCGTGCCCTGAGGTGTAAGAGTTGGCCACAATCCAGAATAAAGATAATTATTTTTGGAGATCGCTTTTGAAAGATTGAGTGTATCCTCAATTTCAGGCAAACACAGGAACTAAGGTGCCTCTAAGCAGCCTTCCATTTCTCAGAGCTCTGATGGGCTTGACACAGACTGAAGATTAGAATAGCCTGAAGCATGGATTGTTCCATCTTGCCATCAATGCTGTATGAAATACAGAGCCTTACTCAGGCCCTAAGCCACTGTTTTAACTTCACCTAAGAGAGGAAGAGAATGGACCTTATTTCTCATTTGCATAGCCCCGTGTAGGGGAAACTCAATATTGAGCGGGGCTTAAAGTGAGCCTTAAATACAGTAGCTGGGAGGAGCATGCTCTTCCCTCAGGGCAGGAAACGATTCCTGTAGGACTTTACCCCCAAAGGGATATCCCTAGAAGGTGACATAAAAGCTTTGAACAGGAAACACTCTTGCTAAAGGATTCCATACTTTCTAAATGAGAAATGTCAAGACTGGAGTATTATTTTGAGTGTCATTATTATCATTTTTGCTGGAACAAACAAATCATCGCATATGGACTTTACAGCTGAACAGTATTTTCCAGCTTTTTAGTTCCTCTGTCAGTCCCGAAATAGGTAATTACAGAAGCAAATGAAACCCTTCATACAATCCAAAGGTTTGGAGGGAGCCATCACCACCTACGCACTGGGCAGCAGGTCCTATGGGAAACATTTATTGTGCGCCACATGTGAATCAAAGTGGAAACCAACAGCTTTAGTTCTGGCTTTGGAACATATGGTGCGGTAAATTATCAGCAGGCAGTCTATAATTAGGGACACAGTTTCTCAATAATAACGCCTAAATGTGCATGTACTCAGCTGCACATTACCTTCTGAAATGGAGTCAGATATGGTCAAGCTTTGGTCTGAGGAAACACTGATGCTTTTGGAGTGTAATGAACAGTCCCTGAATTATAAATGCCTTCCTCACCTCCCCCCCCCAGCCTCCAAGCAACCAGCAGAACATTCTCACTCACATGTTTCATATCTTGTATTGTGTGATCCATCATCTTGGCCACAGGCAAATGGGATCAGGGCCTGGGGTCTGAGCCAACACCCGTGATCAGCAGCCAATGGTCCAGTTTAGCCTGAGAACCCCACAGAGGGACGCTGTACTGAAGAGTGTCAACGTAGTCCAATAACATATTCTCTCCAGAAGTCTCAATGGAAGCAGAAGCCAGGCAGCAGAAGCATCCAGGAGCAGACAAAAATGTGCTATAGAATACAAGAAAACAATGAAGAAGGCAGTAGGAGGTGACAGAGAAGCTGTAGCTTGGCATAAAGCAAAGCAATAGAAACTGAGGGTCCAGAATATTGGTGTAATTAAAATAGAGAGTGGGGAGGAGAGGGGGATGGAGGCCTGGTGTTGGTACAGCTCCTGCAGTGGCCCGAACAGCCAGGAGTGACACTTCACTTCCTTAGGTGCCTGGCTGTGAAATTGCAGGTGTCATTTCCTTATGTATCCCTATAAAAATTCCTATCCCTGATGATGTTTTTGTGAGATCACTGAGCAGGTGCTGTCTCTGAGTGTGTCTCTGTGCCTTGCAACTTGAAAACAAAACAAGACAAAACAAAACACAGGTTCTGTGTTGAGACCGCATTGGTACAAAGGAAGGTCATCCCCTTCAGGGACGTTCTTTTTGCATGAATAGGATAATGAGAGAGGGATATAGGGCCTGGCAGTAACTCAGACACCAAAGCAGCATTCCATTTCAGCTCTGCCAAACCAACTGAATAGGGACTATGTGTCAGAATTGTGCTAAGACAAAATTGGTCACAATTTGGGAAAATCATTGCAAGTAACTTTTAAGAAACAGGAATGCTTATGGATTTTAATTCCTGCTGAGCATAGCACTACAATATTTGCATCAATACAACCTTGAGCACCAGAAATGCATTAGTGATCTTTGTACTTATGTAGGGCCTTACAAGCTTATTGGACTCTGTGACGCTGATCACCACTTCTTATGTCTAGGTTGTCAAGGGGCCTGGTCTGGCCTTTATGTAGATGCACACTTGGAACTGCATTGTCTTAGATTTATGGTTTTGTGTGATTTCCCCACCTGTAAATCAGTGAACTAACCAAAAGTAATCTCTTTTGACTATAATTGTTAACAAATACCTCATTATGAAGAACAAGCAAAAGATAACTCTACCAATTCCTAGGTAGAAACACCCTGTAGTTTGCAATGGAAGCAATTCTCACTTCCCAGGAGAAGGCCAGCTAGTAGACCAGTCACTCACAAAATGGCAGCGAGTGGTGAATTCCCTAAAAGGGCAAGGTTGGGCCTCAGATTTGCAGACTCACATAGATGAACTTCTGAGGTAGAATGCTGGCTTCTAATAATTTACATTAACAATGTCACCACCAGGTGGCACTCAATTCACATCTGCTGGAGTAAAGTCTCCCAAGAGGAAGGGTGCATGAAAGGCCATATTCCAAAGGGTTCTTCATTTGAACAGATCAAAGGAAAAGGGGTAAAGTGCCCATTTTTTTTTTTAAAGATTTGTTTATTTACTTATTTTTTGACAGATAGATCACAAGTAGGCAGAGAGGCAGGCACAGAGAGAGGAGGAAGCAGGCTTCCTGCTGAGCAGAGAGCCGGATGTGGGGCTCGATCCCAGGACCCTGGTATCATGACCTGAGCTGAAGGCAGAGGCTTTAACCCACTGAGCCACCCAGGTGCCCCAAAGTGCCCATTTTTTAAAAAAAGATTTTATTTTTTTATTTGACAGAATCACAAGTAGGCGGAGGCAGGCAGAGAGAGAGAGGAGGAAACAGGCTCCCTGCCGAGCAGAGAACCCAATGCGCAGCTCTATCCCAGGACCCTGAGATCATGACCTGAGCTGAAGGCAGAGGCTTTTACCCGCTGAGCCACCCAGGCACCCCCAAAATATCCATTTTTAAATTCGTGGCATCAGGCTGTGTTACCTCACGACATCCATCTCTAGCATGGGCAGGTTTCTGCCTCGATATGGTCCCTTTCACTGGCCTGACAGGACACACTGTCTTCCAAACAGGGTTAGGGTGAGCACCTTCACCTAGTTCTCGCCTTCCGCGTCCCTTTTTTATGTTACTGGTCTGAAATTATTAACTTTGTTGGCCACCAACTCCTTTGGCTGTCCTCAAAGCCCGTGAATCCCTTCTTAGAATAGTAATTTTAAATGCCTACAACAACACATAGGATTATAAATGAAACCATTATAATGAAATATAGTTCAGTCCACTCAGGTTAAGATCCCTTGCAACCTGACTAATTCATATAGTCTGTCTCCAAATCTGGCATAATAAATTTGACTAGATTTCCCCTTGTTAAAGTAAATTCCTATTTCTTCCTGGCCTCTTAACTATTGCTTCGATTGCCTTAGTTAGAGTTTGGTAAATTTCCAACTCTTTTGTTCTCGTGCTGCACAATCACACACCATTTCCTGGTCATGTCAGCACACGGCTCAACACATGGCTGACAAAATCCACCATTTCTTCCATCTCCAAGTCCTTGAGATTTAGAGGGATAATGAGGAAGCCTCAGTATCCTGCTGAGTAATAATACAAAGGTGAGAACTAGTAAGAAGCAATGCAGTATAGTGAGACAGCCTAGAGATGGAATCCCCTAATTGTAGCCTGCCTTATACACACCAAGCACTTACTATGTTTCAAATTCTACACAAAGACCCACGCCCTGCTCTACTGTAAGTCTGGAGTCAGAAAACTTGTTTTGCAATTCAGTTTCATCTCCCAAGCAACCCGGGACAAATCACCTAACCCTCTGGGGTTCAATTTCCTCATGTGTAAAATATGTAAATAACAGCGATAGTTTTTTTTTTTTTTTTTAACAGGTTTCTAGGTGTTTTTTGTTTTGTTTTGTTTTGTTTTTTACAGATTTCTTTTTTGGTTTTACAGATTTCCTTATCAGAACTTCTGGAACAATCTATCTGCACTTGCTCTATAGGACTGGTGTTAGGGTTTTCCTTCTGAGTCATCCTTTCAAATTGCCTCCCTACTTCATCTTCATGTCATGGATGGGTTACAAGCTACACTCACATGTAAAAGGAAAGTCACAATGGACTTTCCAGAAGAAAGGACTTCTTCTTTCTCTAAAGCTGCCAAACACATACCAACTTTGTCACTGAATTCTAAACCCTGCTAATATTAGAAAGGACCTCTGGCTCTTTTTCCTGTGTTCACCATATCAAAATTCTTTTGAGGAGTGAAGAGGGAGCACAAGAAATTTTTTTTTCTTTCTCTCTCTGAAATACAAGAGAAGCCCTGTTATTAGCCCTCATAGACATATGACAGCCTTTCTACAGTCGTCACCACTGTCTTATTCAGAGTGAGGAAAATTCTCTCCTATTTGACATCAGTTCACAGGAAAGAAATTCTGCTAGCTACATCCAACTCCCAGAAACTACACATTTCCTAGAAATGTTGTTTAAAGTCAGAAATATTCTTGTCTCAAAACTTGGAATACACCAGAGCAACTTTTATGTCATGGAGCAGAAACACCTGTTCCCACATCCGCATTTCCACTATAGTTTATCACTGGACTCCTATCCCCAGTGCCACGGCGTTTACCTCTACAGCAGGTGTGTTTGAAGTTAGAGCAGGCCATACGAGGATGAGTGAGACAAAGTCCTTGCCCTCTAAGAATTTACGATCTTGGTACGGGTTTTAATACTGGCATCATCACACATCAGTTATAAAGTAATTTCTTACCATCAATGGTACCATTATTGACCTACTAAAGAGAGTGGATAATTTCCTTTCTTTTTATAAATTAGACCACATTTAAAGTCATCCCTATAGTTGTATGTGGATTATCCCGATTTGCTTTCTTGAGTGAGATAGAAATGGGTAGAGTTACAGTGACACTCAGATTTTACACGAGGGATATGCAAACATTACATTTCACAGAGAGAAAGAGGACACTGAGAACAGCTGCCCTGGTACATGCAATGATGTGTTGACTTTGATAGTTACAAGAAAGTTAAGACATGGCTCCTGGCCTTAAGGAGCTTGTAATTAGCAGTATCTATCAAATAACCATATGGATAAGATATAATTAAGAGCTAAATTATGAAGTTTAGACAATGGACCTGGGGGAGAGCAGGACCCAGGGAGGAATGACTTCATATCAGTCTTGGAACATTTTGTAGAAGTGGGGCAGTTCAATGTTGAGGAGGTTTTGACAGGTGAAAGTCATAGAGACAAGCATATCAGAGAGAGGAGGCTTCTCCAAAGTGAGACTGACTGATTGCTGCTCCTGGTGTCTTCAAGAGTCTTCCTACATCCCTGTGAATGTACTCAGAGCTACAGCTCTCATCAGGAGGAACTTCAAATCCACCCACTTCTCTGCATCCCTACCCACCTCCGCCTTAACCCAGAACCTCATCAGCGCTCACCCCTATTTCTGCTACAGCTAGCAAATCGCTCTCCCAGCCTCCACTATTGCCTTTCTTGAATCCATCCTCCACAGAATGACCCTCTCCATATTAAACTGACCAGATACTAACTCCTCTGCTTAAAATCATTCAGTGCCTCACCTGCTACCTCCAGGAAGAAGCCCAACCATGGGATACAAGACCTTTTATAGTATAGTTATCACTTAGTCTTCAGCCTTATCTCTTGCCTTTTCCCCACTTCCATCCTTCTCCCCAGCTATTAAATTACTTGTCTCAGTGGAGTCAGGTTGCCACAACAAAATACCATAGGCTGGGTGGCTGAAACAACAGAAATACACTTCTAGGGACTAGAAATCCGAGATCAAGGTGCTAACAGGATCAGTGTCTGGTGAGAGCTCTCCTTGGGTTGTAGATGGTGGACTTCTTACTATGACTTCACATGGCCTTACCTTGGCACACATGCATAGAGAGTGAGAAAGAGATGAGTAAGCTTTCTTATGTATCTTCTTGTAAGGACAGTAATCCTATTGCATCTGGGCTCTACCCTTATGACTTAATCTATCCTTAATTACCTCCCAAAGGTCCTATCTCCAGATAGTACAACATTGGAGTATCTGGAGATAGGGCCTTATTCAATATGTGAATAAGGGAAGGAACACAATTTTGAATCCATATGGTTGCTATTCCCTGAGCACACCATATTTTCCCACATAACCCAATGCCTTTGGACCCCAAGCTGTTCCCTCTACCTGGTATGCCCTTCTCTGAGCCACTCCCTAACACCCTCATCTTCCACCCCCTCTACCTCTTATCTTTGTTTTGATAATTCCTTTTTCCTCTTGAGGCTCAGGCTGGGCCATGTTTTCTAGGGTAGGCTCCAATGGGGGTCTCTGTGCCTCCACTGGAAATGAAATATGGTTAAATAATGCAGGACTGTGAATTCCTTCAGGGAGAAACTATGCCTTATCCTTATCCATCATCATGTCCCTAATGCTTAGTATAGTGGCTAGCACATGCTTGTTGCACGCAGGCATGTGTGAATAAATGAATTAATGAACGAATGATGAATGTTAAGTAAGGCAAGTCCATGTTATGCGAAGAAATGAGGCAAAAAATTTAGGCTAGATTAAATAAGTAGTGTGAAGGCCTTAAAAGCCTTTCATCATAAAAATATAATTCAAGGGGTGCCTGGGTGGCTCAGTGGGTTAAAGCCTCTGGCTTTGGCTCAGGTCATGATCCCAGGGTCCTGGGAAAGAGCCCTGCATCAGGCTCTCTGCTCAGCAGGGAGCCTGCTTCCTCCTCTCTCTCTTTCTGCCTGCCTCTCTGCCTACTTGTAATCTCTGTCTGTTAAATTAAAAATATAATCTTTAAAAAATATGATTCAAGTGGTTTTAGAAGGATGATTGGGAAGGTTTATTCAAGAAGGCTTGAGGATGGGTAAGGAAACCACCTAGGAGAGTATCATAATAATCCTATAGTAATGTAATGATACTAGAAATAGTAATGGTAACAATTATATCTAACATTTATTCAATCCTATATGCCAGGCCATGGTTTTTTTATTTTGTTTCATTTTCAGTTTTTTGGTTTTTTTAATTGAAGGATAGTTGACACACAGTGTTACCTTAAGCTTAAAGTGTACAACATAGTGATTCCACAAGTTTATACATTATGCTATGCTCACCACAAGTACAGCTACCATCTGACACCATATGCCACTTTGACTATATTCCCTAAGATAAAAGATATCTTTTATCTCCATGACTTATTCATTCCATAACCAAAAGTGCCAGGCACCGTTTTAAGTGTTTCATATATATTAACTTATTCTCACAAGAACCCCAGGCTAAGGAATTAAAAAGGATATATGTAAAACACACATTATTTTTATCCCATTTCACACATAAGGAAGCTGAAATAGAGAGAGATTGGGTAACTTATCCAAGGTCATAAAGCTAGGAAGTGACAGAGATTAAAGGAAAACTATGAGATATTTCAAAGGGAAAAAGAAACACAGCTTGATAAAAGTCAAGATATAATGGGATGGGAGAGGCAAAGGCCTTTAGGTTTCTCACCCAGGAAAAGAGAAAACTGAAGAAGTCAGGGTAAGAAGTCAGTTTGCTAAGAGATATTATGGTTGTTGGGGACAAATAAGCCTTGATGACGTGACTGGACATCTCCATAAATATTCATAGCAAGCCTGCATAGACCTACTGAAAGTCTACTGTAACTGACTCGTCTAGGTTTAAGGAGTTGCAAACATGGATTTTATAGGACATTTTTAAAGGTATTGACTTTATATTCTGTTGGCAAAGGGGAGTCAGTGAAGCATCATAAACAGCAGGTAAATATGGTTTTCATTCATTTGAGCAACGAACTGAAAGCTGGAATTGAGAAGGACTCAGTGAAGTCAGGGACATGGGTTAAGAGTTAAAGGGTTTCTATACTTAAAAATGATTGAAGTGGTAAACTTAATATTACATATATTTTTCCACAATAAAAAAGTTAAGAAGCTCTTTTAGGAGTCCAGGTAACAGATGATAAAGGCATCATCTGGGGAAGGGTCAGGGGAAGTGTAATAAGGAAGATTTACTGAGTCATCCATCCCCCCAGTTATTCTAGCTAGACTCAAAGGAGTTATTTATTATTTAACATTTATTGACCTGGTACTAAATGCCAGGCACTGTGCTGGGGCACAAAGATGAATAATAATCGCTATCTTCAACTGCATAATGCACTCAATTGTCTAGTGAGATAAACAGATACATATGCAATATTCATAATACAACATATCAGGGCAGCATTGGAGACAATTCAAAGGCATTATGGAAGCACAGAGGAGAGCAACCTATTGGTTGTGGCAAACAGGGAGGAGTTCTGAGCCATGGTGGCTCCTGAGTTGGGTCTTAAGAGAGTAAAGAAGATTTTGCCAGAAGGAAAATTGGAGGGAGGAAGGGCATTCTGAGTAGAAAAGAACATATGAGGTGTTGTTGAAATATTTGCTGGGATGCATAGAGGCACAAAGGAAGGGACTGAGAGGCCCTGGCACTCAAGGGACCCATGTTACTCCAGCACACCCACTCCTACCTTGACAGGACCCATTCCCTTTGGCCATATATGGTGGTGGAGCCCAGAATCCCAACCACCCCAGATGGGAAGAGCAGCCCTCTCAGGCAAGGCAGACAGCCTAATGCCTTTGGAGGCAGTGGGAGACAGCCCCTATGAAGTTCCTGGGTCCCACTCCAGAAGGCAAAGCAGTGGAGAGGGTCTTTCAGAAGATTTGGAGGACAGTGTAAACCTCAGGAATGGTGTAGTTACCACCAAGAGAAGATTATGGGTGGGGAAATGGAAGATTCCTTGGGTTAACTTTAGAATTTTATTAATGAGTGCTCATGGGACACAGCTTAGAGATTCCCAGAATAACTATAGTAGTCACCAGAGGGGAAACGAACTTCCAGGGGTGTCTCTAACAGTGGCTAAAGGCAGAAAAATGCATTGTGTACTGGATAAAAGCAGCCCTCTAAGTCAAGCATACTTGCTTTAAAATTTGCTCTACCAGCTAATAACTATCTGAAATTCTGTTAAGGTTTCTGAGCCTCTACTACTTTTTCTATAAAATGAAGATTATAATAATATCTGCTACATGATGCTTCCATGGCAACTAATAATAAGAACACCCCTGTTCTTTGCATAGTCCCTAACACACGGTAAGTAAGGTTAGTCACTACAACCATTAGTACAGTCAGAAGAATGAGACATACAGAAATGGGGAGATCAGTGGTAATATTTTCATATTTATAAGGTAAATCAGTTATCTTTTTAAAAGAGTTAGTTTTCTAGATGTTTCCCTCCCATGGAGTGAAGGATACCTATGTAATTAGTCTTTTTAATGATTAAATATCTATTTATGAAGCAAAAAATGGGGGAAGTTATAGGTTATTGAGAAATTGCTTTCAGTTTACTGGAAATGCAAAATAAAATGCCAACTATGTCTCAACATTAACTTTGGAGTGAACTAACTGACGATAATTTTCTATTTCTGTTCTTATTTTCATAGTTTCTTTGTTTAGTAAAAACCAAGTGGTCCAGTTAATGAAGTTAGTTCCATAAATGAAGTTGGCATCCTCAGAGATTCTTGCAGGGGAAGGGCTGATGTTTCACAAACAGGGTAAAGGAGCACACAGCAGCTATTTCTGGAGCTGAAAAAGGGAACATCAACACATTTCAGTTTTTCCCCTTGGAAAATTGTGCCAGGTACACATTTTACATTTTCTCATATTAGGAAGCTAAATATCTTAAAATATAGGAACTAATTCAGTTCCAGTGCTATATATTAACAATCCTAAATTACTCTTATCCTGTAAACCCAAAAGTTAAGTGAAATGAAGCTTTCTGTTTTTTTTAATAAAGAGAAAAATAAAGCCAAGGAGGGAAATGATGCCTGCCTTCTTCAGAAGTAGAATTCTAAAGAATAAAAATATAATTTATAGGGAAAAACATAAAATTCATCTATGTGAAACTCAATCTTGTATTCATTTTGGAAAACAATACTCCCAGTACTGTAAAGAAACTGATGCCTTAAAAAAAATTGAGAGTACATGGGGTGGCTCAGTTGGTTGATCGTCCAACTCTTAATCTCAGCTCAGGTCTTGATCTCAGGGTTGTGACTTCAAGCTCTGCATTGGACTCCATTCCCAGCCTGGAACCTACTTGAAAATTAAAAACGTACATACATACATACATACATACATACATACATACACACTGGGGGTACAAAATTATCTGACAATGTTAACAATTTCTGCCTTGTCCATTGAGACAAAAGATCTTCAAAGCATGCAAACAAGTCAAATATAGTTAAGAGGGAACTGAATTCCAAGATATGGAGAAGAGTGAAAGACCACTGATTATCGGTCACAATAAAGACTACCATACTTTCAGACCAAGATAAAGGAATGTGCAGGTGCAGTCAAGGACCCAGAGAGATTATTAGTGAGAAATCACAGAGAAATAAAGCATCTTAAGACTTGAGAAAAAAAGACACCTCTCTCTTCCAAAATGTTTAGCCCAAGAAACTACCGACAAATAAACTTTGTATCTATACCTAACAAAATCCTAAAATTATCTATGACTTGCCAATACTTTGGACACAAAAAAGTGGTCACAATGACTGACAGAGACCAGATGGGTTCACTAAAGGAAAGAATTGCTCAACTAAGCAGCAGTTAAGGAATTTCACAGATACCAAATACCAGGATTTTAGCAATGCAGTTTAAAAGCTTCTCAAAAACCCTCATGAACCAATTACATATTCACATGCTTAATGTAGGTGAATTCATAGGTGGTTGAATAATGTTAAAGATGAATGAGAATCTACTTAGAGGTTTAAGGAGTTTTGATCTGGTCTAGTTCTTTTCTGTAATGATGGTGAAAGGACACCAAGAAGGCACATAAATCTCAATTGCATGATTATTTCATTGAATTAGAGAATAAAAAGATTTTTTAAATTATAGAATAAATACTTCTGTAGAGGCAAATAGATCTTTGCCTTTTTTCCAAGACTGGTGAAAAATTGGGTCCAAAATAAGTAAGGTGAAATTTATGAAATATAAACAGAGAATTTTACCTACCAATTCAGAAGGCAAATATGTAAAGCATTTCTAACCTTATCTTTAGAACGACCCTGTGAGGTAGGTATTATATTGGTCATGTTGTAGATGATACAACCAAGGTTTGCTGAATTAGTAATTTTCCCAAGTTATATTACAGTTTCTTCCATTGTCACATCTCCATTTATTCAGTCTGACTTCCTCTTCCAGGAATCTTGTGATTACATTGGGCCTACCCAGGTAATCCAGGATGATCTCCTCATCTCAAAATCTCTAATTTAATCCTATCTGCAGAGTCTCTTTACATATGTATAAAGGAACATTCACAGCTTCCAGAGATCCAGACATGGACACATTTGAGGATTATTGTTCAGCCTAACCAAACTGTGCATAGTGAGCAAGGTGAGGAGTGGTTGGAGGTGACTAAGAACTAAATTACATGGGCCTTGAAAGCCGTCATAAGAATCTTGGGTTTTACCATATATTAAATGGAGAGCTATGCAGAGCAGTGACACAGCTGAACTTGTGTCTTTAGAGGATCACTGCAGTGGCTGTATCGAGAAGAGATACAGGGACACATGATGCAAGAACTGTGAGAAGGTGCTTGTGGTGGTCTAGGAGACAGAGGTGGCAACTCATACCAGGCTGGTAACACTGAAAGTGGTCAGAAGTGGCTGGATTCCAGAGATAACTTTGAAGAATAGATCCAACATGACAGATTCTATGTGCTCAGAGAAAGAGTCATCCAAGGATTATTTCGTTTAAGTCTGAGCAGCTTGAATTGCCATCAACTCAAATGGAAACTTCTGTAAAAGGACTAGTGTTGGAGGGGTGGTTGGAATAGAGCCACACATTCTGCTTTTTAGTCAGTATTATCATGACTATTAGACATCTCAGTCAAGATATTGAATGGAGAATTGTATTTAGGAATCTGCAAGTTAGAAGAAAATTCAGAGTTACAAATATCAATATGGGCCTATAGGAATTGTCAGCTCATAGGCAATGTTTTCAGCCATAAGACTAGATGAGATCATCAAGGGGGTAAGTGTAAGATAAATAGGAAATGATCAAGGATACATTCTGGAGCACATCCTCATAAGGAGGATGAGAAGAAGGGAAGCCATAAACAGGGGCTAAGAGAAAATGACAGTGCACATACAGTTTCCTGGAAGACAAGTAAAAGAATACGTATTTTAAGGATGATGAATTATTAAATGTGACCTGTGAGCTGAACCGTGAGTACTGGATTGACCAACCCACGTGATTTGGGATAATCTGATAACTCAGAGTGGTAATGGCCAAGACTCTGAACAGATATATCGATAAATCACTTAGAACAATCGCTGCATTTTTGGAATCAATCACTTGAGAATCTACTTAAAATGGTGATACCTAGGCACCCCCCCCCCAAAAAAAAACCCCACACCACTCTGATTAGCATTTTGTAAGCTCTCCAGCTGAATCTAATGGGCAGAAAAGCTTGATACACACTAGTTTAGAACAATGCCAGCATCTAGAAAACTTTTTTGGTATAATTAAGTTGAGGAAGCTTGGTGGGAAGGGACAGGGTTTGTGGGGGAAAGAGAGTGGAAATTATTGTGCAATTGACAAATTGTAAATTTATTGCTCATTACCTAAGGGTTTCCTTGGCAAGTATATATTTACATCATGTTTTCCTCATTCAGCGCACCAAAACTTTTGGTTCTTATACAAAAATTGAGTAGATACTTAGCTCTGCTCAGCAAACGTTGGACAAAGGCAAAGAAAATGTATCTAAGAGTGAGACTATACCTCCAAATAGTGGGCAAAGCCAGAATGCAAAGACTAAATAAGAGGCAATGAGAGTCACCTTCATCCCCAGTGACAATTTGTAGTGAAACTTTCTAAGCAGCTCTGAAAACAGTTTATACCACCACTTCAGACTGCCTGAAGAATTAAGATCACAGATAGGTTTTATTTCTTCTGTAGCTGATGTAACCCTATTCAAACTATTTTTCTCCCTCCTAGAAATCTTGCAGCTGTGAGTTTTAGGCCAAGTCGCATGTTTCAAATAAAGTTCAATAAAGAAGGCCTAATTCAGATAACTAGAGACTCTCTGAGATTCTTTATATACCAGCTGTTAACTTTTGTGTTGAAATGCTCATTGGATATTTGATGCTTTCCTTTAATTCAGAAAAGCACTTAAAGCACTTAGGGAAGCACTGGATTGATTTTCAATTTGGGAATCCCATGTCTGCAGAGCAACTCAGAAATAGTTCAATAAAATTTTGTGAGTAAGTTTTCTGCTCTAGCAAGCAGGTAAAATGGAGTTAAAATGCATTCTGGAAAGACAAAAGTTTGCTTATGATACAGTAAGATGTTCACACAGAAAGAAACGTGCATGCAATCAGGAAGGAAATCGATGCAAGCCCCCCAGAAGGAGGATTCCAAGGTTACTCGAGGGAGTCAAAGATTAAAAGTTGGGGTGGCAATTTAAAAGAAAAAGGAAAAAGGAATGAGAGAGATCCCTGATCAGACAGAACAGGTAGATAAAAGAATAAAGAACTAATGATTAGGAATAGGAGAGACAAGAAATGAAAGAAACAGGCAAAAAAGAGAGTCCCCAAACAAGAGAGAAGAGGCATAAGAAGGTCCATTAATATGGCAAACTTTGGGGCAGGGAAAGGAAAAGGAGTGTGCCTGGAACTAAAAGGGACAGTGGTTATGCCAGCAGCTGGGAGAAAGCCACTCATATCCTGTTTTGAAGGAGGAAAGAAGGTCAAACTCCCTATTTTCTGTCATCGCTGATGACTTTTCAAACTGTTATCCCTACAGCAAAAAAAGCATCAGAATAAAACAAAACTATCTGACAGATGACAGAAATTAAAACAGTTGTGGCTGACTTATTACTGATCATTTTCAAATGTGAAAGGTCTGGTGAAAGTTCATAACAAGAGTGGTGTAATTGACAAGCAAATTTGACTTATATGTGGCATGAAAAACAAGATAACAATGTCCTTTCAAGACGCTTCAGTAAATGTCTATAAGGACCACGCGTAAGCCTATTTGCAAAGAAGTCGGTGGATGTTGTATCTGATTTGTAAAATTAAATGAAGATACGGAAGAAATACTTTTGAGATAGAATAATCCTGAGACATAACACACATACCAACACAGTATGCAAATAGTATGTTAAGAATATCCTAAGATTATCGAGTAAAGAGATCTAGTAAGTGTGGAGTACATCATAAAATTTAAAGCATGAATCTGATGTACATCCTCAACTGAGAGTCACTGGCCTAGAAGATATTAGATCCAAACGAAGCATGCTTATAGCCAATAAGAATTTTAAATGATAACTGAAATCTATGAGTAATAGCACTTTAGCATTTAGTTTCTTGTCTCAATATCATCAGACAAAATAGCACCAAGCAGAAACATGTCATGGATAGAAAAAGCATTGACAATTCCCTAGGAACTTCATATACAGGATGCAATTTCTGAATTATTTATATTAATAATATTTTGTTTATAAAAAGTTTTACCTCAGGGAGAATAAACATCTCTTTTGATTCAACAACTCTTCTCATGTAACACATTGATAGGAATACAGATTTCTTTCTTTTTTTTTTTAAAGATTTTATTTATCTGGCAGGGAGAGATCAGGTATTTTATTTATTTGACAGTGAGAGATCAGAGAGGCAGAGGGGCAGGCTGAGAGATAGGGGGAAACAGGCTCCCTACTGAGCAGAGAGCCCAATGCAGAGCTCGATCCCAGGACCCTGGGATCATGACCTGAGCCAAAGGCAGAGGCTTTAACCCACTGAGCCACCCAGGTGCCCCTCATTGTGCTTTTCAGTATTCTACAACATACTGGGACTTTAGGGCAAATCTTGCAAGACCATGAGAACTAATTTTCTAAGAAACAGAATACAAGGCTTTCACCATTACTACCCTCAAATGAACCAATAAATAAGCATTTTTTAAAGTTCTCCATTTTAGTTGCCAATACAGTTAAATACCAGTAGACATAACACACATGAGCAAACTCTTTGGTGTCCTTGATAAATCTTCAGCGTGTAAATGGGTCTGAAGAACCCCCCCCCCAAAAAAAAGAGGAAAAGGAACAAAGAAGTACTGTATTAGGGAAAAAATTATTATTTCCCTTGAAAATAGAAGTCCATATATTGTTATATTTTCTCTGTTACTATTGCTCCTAGTAGTCTCAATCAACAATACTAATGATAATTTTTTTTCAGTGTTCCAAGATTCATTGTTTATGCACCACACCCTGTCTTCCATGCAATATGTGCCCTCCTTAATACCCACCACCAGGCTCACCCGTCCCCCCATCCCTCTCCCCTCCAAAACCCTCAGTTTGTTTCTCAGAGTCCACAGTCTCTCATGGTTTGTCTCCCCCTCTGATTTCCCCCAACTCATTTCTTCTCTCCATCTCCCAATGTCCTCCGTGTTATTCCTTATGCTCCACAAGTAAGTGAAACCATATGATAATTGACTCTCTCTCTGCTTGTCTTATTTCACTCAGCATAAAATCTTCCAGTCCCGTACATGTTGATACAAAACTTGGGTACTCAACCTTTCTGATGGCTGCATAATATTTCATTGTATATATGTACCATATCTTCTTTATCCATTTGTCTGTTGAAGGGCATCTTTGGAGAAAGGGGAACCATCTTCACTGTGGGTAGGAATGCAAGTTGGTGCAGCCACTTTGGAAAACAGTGTGGAGAGTCCTCAAAAAATTAAAAATAGAGCTATCTTATGACCCTGCAATTACACTACTGGGTATTTACCCCAAAGATACAGATGTAGTGAGAAGAAGGGCCATATGTACCCCAATAATCATAGCAGCAATGGCCTCAATTGCCAAACTGTGGAAAGAACTAATGACATTTTTTTTGCAAAAGAAGCCTTTAATTTAATTTTTTTCAGTGTTCGAAAATTCATTGTTTATGCACCACACCCAGTGCTCTATGCAATACACGCCCTCCATAATACCCACCACCAGGTTCACCCAACCTCCCACCCCCTCCCCTCCAAAACCCTCAGTTTTTTTTTTTCTCAGAGTCCACAGTCTCTCATGGTTTGTATCCCCCTACAATTTCCCCCAGCTCATCTCTCCTCTCCATGTCCCAACATCCTCCGTGTTATTCCTTTTTCTCCACAAGTAAGTGAAGCCATATGGTACTTGACTCTCTCTGCTTGACTTATTTCACTCAGCATAATCTCTTCCAGTCCGTCCAAAAGTTGGGTACAAAAGTTGGGTATCCATTCTTTCTGATGGAGGCATAATGCCCCATTGTATATATGGACCATAACTTCTTCAACCATTTGTCTGTTGAAGGGCATCTTAGTTCTTTCTAGTTTGGCAACTGTGGCCATTGCTGCTACGAACATTGGGATACAGATGGCCCTTCTTTTCACCACATCAGTATCTTTGGGATAAATACCCAGTAGTGCAATTGCAGGGTCATAGGGAAGCTCCATGTTTAATTTCTTAAGGAATCTCCACACTGTTTTTCAAAGGGGCTGCACCCACTTGCATTCCCACCAACAGTGTAAGAGGGTTCCCCTTTCTTCACATCCTCTCCAACACTTGTTGTTTATTGTCTTGTTGATTTTGGCCATTCTAACTGGTGTAAGGCGGTGTATCTCAATGTGGTTTTGATTTGAATCTCCCTGAGAGCCAATGATGATGAACATTTTTTCATGTGTCTGTTAGCCATTTGTATGTCTTCTTTGGAGAATTGTCTGTTCATGTCTTCTGCTGAGTTTCAGGAGTTCTTTACGGACCTTGGATATCAGCCCTTTGTCTGTAGTGTCATTTGCGGTTCTCTTCTCCCATTCCGTGGGTTGCCTCTTTGTTTTGTTGACTGTTTCCTTTGCTGCGTAGAAGCTTTTGATTTTGATGAAGTCCCAAAGTTCACTTTCGCTTCTGTTTCCTTTGCCTTTGGGGACATGTCTTGAAAGAAGTTGCTGTGGCTGATAATGATAACTTTTAACCTAACTAACTGACTTCTATTTCACAGAGAAAATTTGGTTGTGGATAATGGAGAACAGTCTGCCACAAATCAGCATTTTAGCCACAAGCAGAACTCATAAGTATGCATAACACAACTTTCTATAGACACATGCTTGCTACAGCCTAATACACATTCTAAATGTGGCAGAACTTAACCAAAGATAAAGCCTATCTGTAGCATATTAAAAGCAAAAGCATATAAACATGAAAGTGTGCTCAGTCATCAGTGTTTCTATGTTCTTACTTAGAAATGATTTAGGTATCCAGGATTATTCACTGATTAGCTCCTTTTAATTAATCTAAGGTTTCAAGTTCCCTTGAACTTTTTCAAGTTCCCAAGATCTTTTTTTTTTTAATAATTGAGACAAAATTTATATGCCATAGAATTCCCCCATTTAACATGTACAATTCAGTCGGTTTTGGTATATTTGCAAGATTGTACAACCATCACTATTAACCAATTCCAGAATATTTTCATCATTCCCAAAGAAAACCCCATCCCCTTTCCCCCACTCTCAGCGATCACTAATATGCTTATTGTATGTCTATATGTTTTACCTATTCTGTACATTTCATATGACCTTTTGTTTCTGGCTCCTTTCAATCAGCATGATGTTTTCAAGGTTCATCCATGGTACCATATATATCAGTATTTCCTTCCTTTTTATGGCCAAATAATATTCCATTGTATGAATATACCACATTATGTATACCTCTATCAGTTGATGGATATATGATTTTTTTTCTACATTAGGCTATTAATAACACTGCTATGAATGTATGTGTACAAGTCTTGATATGAAAATATGATTGGATTTTCTAGAATGGAATGTGGGAGTTGGAGTTTCTAGATCATATGATAGCTCTGCATTTAATTGTTGAAGAAAACCAAAACTATTTTCCACAGCAGCTGCATTATTTTGCATTCATATTAGCAATGTCTGAGAGTTCTTATTTTTCTACATTCTCACAAATGGTCATTATTAATAGCCATCTCAATGTTTGTGAAGTGGTATTTCATTGTAGTTTTTAATTGCAATCCCCTAGTGACTAATGATGTTAAGCATCTTTTTCATGTACTTACTGGTCATTTGTATATATTTATTAAATGTCTATTCACATCCCTTGCCCATTTCTCAATTCATTATTTGTCTTTTTATTGTTAAGTTCCCTAAAGATTTTAGAAATTCAAGCTGGCATACTAGAAAACACGATTCCTATGGAAATAAGGTGTTTCAAGATAGTGTGTTGAATATTAATGAATTTTAAATACATAGAATCACATTTTTATAACCAATCTGTATAGGTTTACAGAAAGCATACCCAATAGAATTGAGAAAGCACTTTTATATTATATTTAACACTGGTAAATTAAAGTAAATATCGCTGTTATCATACCAAAATTACTCAACTAGTCATATTTGCCAAAATTTTACCTTAATTATATGAACTTGGATTCTTAAAATGTTTCTTAGTTTCTGTATGAGCATCTTAAAAAATTATAGCACATTGGAAGTATTATTCAAGTTCTGTATATTCTTGGAATTTGGGGAATATCCAAAGTACACATTTCTCTCTCTAAGTTCATTGGAATAGAGCTCCTTTATTTTTCGGTTTACTCTTTCTCTCTGTCTTTTAGCATCAGGAGCACATTCTCCTCCTTCTGCCTTTATGAGTAGTCTGACCATGAAACATTGCTGCCTGCCTGACTTTCCTCATTCCTCACAGCTTTTCTTCCTTAGGACAGGTTCCATCCCCTATTTTCCTGATCTTTGTTGTATCAGAAACTTCCCCTCTACCTAGTCTTCTTTTTTTAAGTGTTGTTTATATCTGAGCCTTTTCTGTCATTACTTTGTTTCCATGCTTACTTGTTTTTGTCTTTTTTCACCTCCCACTGCCATAAGGCAAATGGATGGAAGGGTAGTACTTCAATCATTTGCTTAAATATTGCTTTAGACTTTATTCTAATCAAACTTTCTTAATCTCACTTTCATGCCTCATCTGTCTCAAATTTCTCTTAATTTTCATTAAAACACTTAATGTTACAAATGGTATAACACAAACATCCATTCTCTGTCATTTGAAATAATATTTAAAGTATTTTTTATTTACTATTTTTCCCTACCTTCTTTCTTCATGAGAGTCTTGGAGACAGGTATCAGGAAGGAAGGGGAGCCAGGAGGGAGAAGAGAAGGGAAGGAGGGAGAGAAAAGAACAAAAAGACAAAGAGAAGGAAAAAGAAGGGAAGTCTCTTCTGCTGTTTGGAATCAGCAGACCAAACTCCTTGTTCCCATCTTCCTGCATTAAAATACTTTGACTTTGCTCCATACATTTTGTAAAACATCTTTGTGACATAATTACAAGAGCTTAAAAATGTAATAATAGGTTTGTCCATCAATAAAGCTTGCTCCTCAAATTGTTCTTTCATCTGAGTGAGCAAGATTCTCTTTGTGAGAGACCTAGCCAAGGACAAAGGTGAAGTCTGGAGTTCTAGAAAAGGGCTCCCCTGACAGCTGAAAGGTCCCATGAGTACTGGGCTGAAAAGCAAGCCAACAGGGGTGCCTGGGTGGCTCAGTGGTTTAAGCCTCTGCCTTCGGCTCAGGTCATGATCTCAGGGTCCTGGGATCGAGCCCCGCATCAGGCTCTCTGCTCAGTGGGGAGCCTGCTTCCTCCTCTCTCTCTGCCTGCCTCTCTGTCTGCTTGTGATCTCTGTCTGTCAAATAAATAAATAAAGTCTTTAAAAAAAAAAGATTTAAAGATTTAAAAGCAAGCCAACAGCTTTGTTGTTAATGGATGTTAATTGTAGACCCAACAGAACTCTAAGCACTATGGACCATGAAGATGTACACAATAGAGTGCCTGCCCTTGAGCAGTTTATAGTAAATGGTGCTACTGAATTAAGTGTCAATACACACTAGAACATAAGGGTACACAAGAATGAATGTATTAGTGCCAGGAAGGTGAGGACTGTGGACAGAAGTGGGATTGGAACAGTTTCATAAATGAGACTGACTTGAACTGTGTCTGGAAGGGATGGAAGGATTGGCTGGATTGAGGACAAGAAGGAGAGAGGTGGTCATTATTATCAAAGAAATATAAACCAACGCAGAGGAAGGAAAAGATAATACAGAGTATTAAGGAAATATTGAAGAAGACAAAAGTGGAAACATTCTCAAGGGCCTTGAATGCCAGACTGAGGATGCTGAATGTCCCTCTCTTTATCCTGTCTCAACATAAAGAAGGACAGTAATTTCTGAACAGGACTTCTTTGTCTAAGATCCAGCCTGGGCTTCAATGGTCTTGTTCCTATCCATACTCCCCCCACCACCCTTTTCTTGCTACAGCTGTTTCCTTCTCGTATTTGCTTTAAATGTCCACTTCCTCATAACACCTTGTACATGTAATCTACTCCCCTTTAATATTCTATCCTAGCATCTCTGACTTGTTTGCATATAATTAATTCAACCACCAAGAGCAACTCTATGTTTATTTATCTGCCCAGCCCCTCTGGCAGTAGTACCAAGTGTCACAAACTCAAGGTCCACATCCTCTGTATTTGCTTACAATGTTTTCTTTTCTTTTTTTTATTTTTTTAAAAGGTTTTATTTATTTCTTTGACAGAGATCACAAGTAAGCAGAGAGGCAGGCAGAGAGAGAGAGAGGAGGAAGCAGGCTGTCCACAGAGCAGAGAGCCCGATGCGGGGCTCAATCCCAGAACCCTGGGATCATGACCTGAGCCGAAGGCAGAGGCTTTAACCCACTGAGCCACCCAGGCGCCCGCTTACAATGTTTTCTTGATAATAAGGGCCACCTTTCTCCAGCCCTTCTTATCTCAGTCCAGCCAAATCTTTCCTTCCCTTCCAGACCCAGCTCAAGCCATTCTCATCCACAAAATTGTTCCAGCCCATTTCTGTCCACAGTACATCAAGAAGAGAAGGCCAACACTGCCATGAAACATCAACTTTGTAAGCAGTCAAAAAATAGGAAGTAACCCTAGGAAAGAAAGGAATAGGAGAAACAATGTCCCAGTCACAGAAAGAAGAGTTTCAAACAGGAGGTGATAAATAGCCTTAGAAAACATACAAATATAGAGTGAGAACAGAGGGCCTCTCACTTAGAAATAACCATGGATCTTTAAGAGACAGTTTCATTGGGGTGGTAGGGATGGAAAACATTTTGTCAGGGTTAAGAGTGTGCTTTTGAGAAGCCTGAAAAAAGAAAGGGGTCAGCTTGCATTTAAGGAAGGGAGAAATATGGAGAGTTAACAAGAGAAAGATTAAAAACATAGGGTCAAGAAGAGATGGCTGATGGTGCTGAAAAAGACAGTTGCGGGAATCATTAGCAATGCATTTTTAAAGGAAGCTTCAGAACATTCCTCCCAGAATTGCCAAGACTGCATAAGGCAGCAACCTGAAATCACATTTGCTAATTCCTCACATGTTGGAACAATAGCAAAAGGCCATAAAAGAGACCTGACAAGCAATAGGTCTATGTTAATAAGACATTGAAGAATGAGCATGAAACAATGGGAGGGTTTTCTGTATCACAAAGCCCAGCCGTGCCCATTTATCTTCTCCTCCAGGTATCTTTACAAAAATAAATCTACATGGCTCTCATTCAAATAGATAAGAAAAGGTTTTGCACAATCTTTCCCTATAACATCATATAATTTCAGATATGGAAGGTACATTAAAAATATCTGGTCTACAATTCAATAACAAAACCCCAGAAAAATCCAATTTAAAAATGGGCAGAAGATCTGAATAGACATTTCTTCAAAGAAGACATATAGATGACCAACAGACACATGAAAAGATACTCACCATCATTAACCACGAGGAAAATGCACATCCAAACCACAATGAGATGTCACCTTACACCAGTCAGAATGGCTATTATCAAAAACACAAGAAATGACAAGGGTTGGCAAGCCTGTGGCAAAAAGGGAATGCTCATAGTGTTGGTGGGAATGTAAATTGATACAGCCACTGTGGAAAAGAGTATGGAGGTTCTTCAAAAAATTAAAAATAGAACTACTCTATGACCCAGTTATTGCACTGCTAGGTATATAGCCCCCAAATACAAAAACACAAATTCAGAGGGATACATGCACCACTATGTTTATTGCAGCATTATATACAACAACCAAACAATGGAAGCTGTCCAAGGGCCCATCAATAGATGAAAGGATAAAGAAGATGTGAACCATAAAAGGAATGAAATCTTGCCATTTGCAACAACGTGGATGGAGCTAGAGAGCATTATGCTAAGTGAAATAAGTCAGTCAGAGAAAGACAGATACCATATGATCTCATTCATATGTGGAATCTAAGAAACAAAACAAACAAGCAAAGGAAAAAGAGAGACAGACCAAGAAACAGAGGGGAGGTGGACCGGGGGACAAGGGAAGTAGGGGATGGGGATTAAAGTGTGTACTTTGATGAGCACTAAATAATTGTATAGAATTATTGAATCACTATATTGTACACCTGAAACTAACATAACACTATATGTTAGCTATACTGGAACTAAAATAAAAAACATAATATAAGAAAAGAAAATGAAAACACTAAGTTGAAAAGGTATATATACCCCTATGTTCATTGTAGCATTATTTACAATAGCTGTGATACAGAAGCAACCAAAGTGTCCATTGATAGATGAATGAATAGAGAATATGTGGATATATATCCAACAGTAATAACTTGAGCATAAAAAATAATGAAATCTGGGCACCTGGGTGGCTCAGTTGGTTAAACAACTGCCTTCAGCTCAGGTCATGATCCCGGAATCCCAGGATCCAGTCCCACATCAGGCTCCCAGCTCCCTGGGGAGTCTGCTTCTCCCTCTGACCTTCTCCCCTCTCATGCTTTCTCTCACTCTCTCCTCAAATGGATAAATACAATCTTTTTAAAAAAATGAAATCTTGCCATTTGTGACATTAATGAACCTAGATGGTATTATGCTCAGTGAAATAAGTCAGACAGAGAAAGACAAATGCTGTATGACTTCACTTATATGTTGATTCTAAAAAACAAAACAAAACAAACAAACAAAACCAGACTCAGATAAACAGAACAGACTGATGGTTTCCAGAGGAGAGGAGGATTTGGTGGTGGAGGGAGGGGGAGTGAAATAGGTGAAGGGGATCAAGAGGTACAATCTTGTAGTTATAAAATAAATAAGCCATGGTTATATAAGGTACAACAGATGGAATATTGTCAATAATATCATATTAGCTTTGTATGGTGACAGATGGTAACTAGACTAATTGTGGTGACCATTTCATAACATATATGAATGTTGAATCACTATAATGTACATAGGAAACTAATACAATATTGTAGTCAACTATACTTTAATAAAAATTTATCTATTCATGGACAACAATGGACCCAAATCAAGATGACATTTTCCTTTCCCAACTGTAGTTTCCTTTTGTTTCTCTGCAGGGTAATAATAATTTCTTTTTAAAACGTTCACTCTTCAACTAAAATATGACAAAGGCATAGTTGATAAATAGAAATTCTCATCTTTCCATCTCTAAATCTTCCACTGGTTTAATAATTCACTCCTTCTCAGTGCCTTAAAAATGGGACTTTAATCTTTGAATCCCTCTGTAAAGCCATTCTCTTCTCCTCCCACTTACTAAATGGACTCCATTTATCACTCATTTTATGGGAGCTTATCTACTCCAGGAGAAGTTTGATCAGATAACCTGTCCTTAGAAAACCAGAGGAAGATTGTTAGGAATGACTTCTATTGTTTGAGAACTTCTCTTTGATCTGAAATATTGAGGGAGGCTATAGGATGTCCCCTGGGTCTCTTGTGTTTTTGATAGTCCAGGAAATGATTACCCTGGTTTCAGAGTCTGGAGAACCTTTGCTGAACATGCTCACTGGATCCCATTCTTCAGAATCATTTGAGGATGAGCTTAATCCCCAGCCAGAGACTGAACATTCCTAGTTTAATGTTGTGATAGAATATGACAGATTTATACATTATTCTGACATAATAAAATGCAAAGAGATGAAGTGTTTTATTTACACAGTAACCTCTTATTTCAACAGTTCAGTCATGGTTACATAGACTTTCTTGGCCTTGTCAGAAATGGCCTCAGGAGGCATGGCCATGCCTTGCAGAGCAGCCTCAACCCTTCAAAGACAGGAGATCCAGGCCATAAAGTCATGAAGGGAAAAAACGACAACACAAACAAACAAGAAACAAAACGAGGAGACCTGGGACCATCCACTGCTCTAGGGCTTCCATCTTCCTCTGTTTGGATACAGAAGTCACAGAGTAAATGTTGAATGAACCCCTTTTCAGGTTCGTCATTCACTCAACAAACATGGCTGATAATTGCTTCAGGAAACATTGTGTTCCCTCTAGGAGATATAAGGAAGTGACATAAAGGTGAAAGGGGGTGCTGTTCTGCACTCAAGGAGAAGGCAGCCTTGGGAGGGAACCACACAAATACTTAAATTCAATGTGCTATGCCCTTCAGTAGACAACACACTGGTTATTAGAGAGGAGGACACAGAGAAGAGATTAAACTAACCTTGGGGTAGTCAAGAAAGCTTTAGAGAATCATTCTAACTGAAAATCATTACGGCTCTCTTACACCAAACTTATGACTTCAGTAGAGAAGATAAGGAAAGATATGGTACTTTCTCTTCTAGCCAGTGTTCTGGACGTAATATTGGAGGGCACAGAATCTTTGGCTATGAATCTTTGGGAAATTTGAAAAGTGTGTGAGCATATAGAGGGATGCTGGCTCCCACACTCTTCCAGAATAGGACCAGGCCTTGGCATGGGGTGAAATGGGAGTCACCCTAGATAACGCCATTCTTATTTACTAGAGCAAAGTGTATCCTTCCAGATGGGTTTTCTTGTTTATCTGGATAGGAGCACATAGATGAAAAAAACACCTTCTTCATCACCAACATGGAGAAAATGAGGAGATGGTTTGCTCCAAGGTTTTTTACCCACTCCCCCTCCTGTTTTGAGAGAAAGGAGAAAAAGCAGACCTCATTCTAAAGTAAAGCCTCGTTACTCAAACTGTGACTGATGCACCAGCAGCATGAGCATCACCTGGAAGCTCTTTAAAGATGCAGAATCTTGGGACATCTGGGTGGCTCAGTTGTTAAACATCTGCCTTCATCTCGGGTCATGATCCTAGGGTCCTGGGATCCAGCACCACATCGGGTTCCCTGCTAGACAGGAAGCCTGCTTCTTCCCTCTGCCCCTGCTTGTGTTCCCTCTCTCGTGGTGCCTCTCTCTGTCAAATAAATGAAATCTTTAAAAAAGAAAGGAAGGGAAGAAGGAAGGAAGGGAGGGAGGGAGAAAAAGAAAAGAAAGAAAAAGAAATGCAGAATCTTGGGTCCCAGCCCCAAATGACTTCATCAGAAGGGGCAGCTTAACAGGATGCACAGGTGATTAGATTTGTACGCATGTTAAAGTTTGAGAAGCCCCACTCTAGACCAGCATGGTGGCTGAATATTGGAATCACCTCAATATCCTATTAAAGCACTGATCCCACCCCCAGGAATTCTGATTTAAATGGTCTGGCTTCCTAAGTGATTCCAAATGTGAGTGAAGGTACTAAAGCACATGGGAGCCTCTTGTTCCCTATAAGAACCTCTGAAATTGCAGAGGGTCTGGGTGTTGCTGACATGGAATGGATACGGAGAGCTCCTGGAAATCCGGCAAACCAGCTGCCCCTTCTCCATACAGGTAGGAGCTGGGACCAAGCCTGGCTCTTCAGATTCAGGGGCCTGACCTTATCCTTACTCCTATACTCATGAAGGCTACTCACTATGCATCTCAGTATGTGGAATTCATGTAGAAATTCATTATGGTAGCTCAGAACCTTAAGCCCAGAATGTTCTATGTATGCCTAAGTGTTTTGCTCATCCTCAAGCAAATCATTTGTGTTCAGGATAGGGTCCTGTGCCGTAGAACGTAATGAAAGGAGAAAGGTTGTCCAGGAAAGTTAGGGGCCTAAAGTCGTAAAGCAAGAAACAAACAAAATAAACCCGAAAGAAGTTATCCAAAGGAAGCAGCACCCAGTGAACCCCAGCCTTGAGTCAGCACAGGGGAGGCCCAGCCCCTTCTAGGGGAGCCTGATTAAGGATCAGGCTCAGGTGCTGGGCTGGGCTGTGTGTGCTGCTGCTTCTCGTCCCAAGACCAAGTTTTGTTTGTTTGTTTGTTTTTGGGTTTTTTTGTTTATTTTTTAAATTTGTTTATTTTCAGCGTGACAGTGTTCATTGTTTTTGTACCACACCCAGTGCTCCATGCAGTACGTGCCCTCCCTATTACCCACCACCTGGTTCCTCAGCCTCCCACCCCCCCCCCCCGCCCCTTCAACACCCTCTGGTTGTTTTTCAGAGTCCATAGTCTCTTATGGTTCATCTCCCCTTCCAGTTTCCCTCAACTCCCTCTCCTCTCCTTCTCCCCATGTCCTCTGTGTTCTTTGTTATGCTCCACAAGTAAGTGAGACCATATGATACTTGATTCTCTCTGCTTGACTTATTTCCCTCAGCATAATCTCTTCCAGTCCCATCCATGTTGCTACAAAAGTTGGGTATTCATCCTTTCTGATGGAGGCATAATACTCCATCGTGTATATGTACCACATCTTCCTTATCCATTCATCTGTTGAAGGGCATCTTGGTTCTTTCCCCAGTTTGGCGACCGTGGTCATTGCTGCAATAAACATTGGGGTACAGATGACTCTTCTTTTCACTACATCTGTATCTTTGGGGTAAAAACCCAGCAGTGCAATTGCAGGGTCATAGGGAAGCTCTATTCTTAATTTCTTCAGGAATCTCCACCCTGTTCTCCAAAGTGGCTGCACTAACTTGCATTCCCACCAACAGTGTAAGAGAGTTCCCCTTTCTCCACATCCTCTCCAACACACGTTGTTTCCTGTCTTGCTAATTTTGGCCATTCTAACTGGTGTCAGGTGGTATCTCAATGTGGTTTTAATTTGAATCTCCCTAATGGCTAGTGATGATGAACATTTTTTCATGTGTCTGATAGCCATTTGTATGTCTTCATTGGAGAAGTGTCTGTTCATATCTTCTGCCCATTTTTTGATATGATTATCTGTTTTGTGTGTATTGAGTTTAAGGAGTTCTTTATAGATCCTGGATATCAACCTTTTGTCTGTACTGTCATTTGAGTTTTAATAGCAACTTCCCTTCATTGGCTGCTTAAACTCCCCCTCCCCCACCACCGTGGCTGGAAAGAAGTGTCACATTTTACTTGCTCCCCAGGCTTTGTCCCCACCCCCTCCCAGAGAAGGTTTGCGCATGTGGAGGGGACCCTGTGAGCCACCTCCAGCCTAGGGTGACTGTTGTAAGGGAACTTTCAGCTCCTCTCCTTGCAACACTATGAAGTGCCTCGGGAAACCCAGGACTCGGACAACTGCTTTTCTTTGCCTCTTTGCCTGCTTTTTTTGAAGATTCTGCAAGCAGGGCATGGCTGCCTTTATAACAACAGCTATGCTGGGTGAGTAGAGTGACTTTCGTTTCCTGTGTGACTTTTAGTTGGATAAGGGGGCTGGTTTGCTCTTGAGTCTGCTTCAGATTTTTTTTTTCTTATCTGTGATTTTTGTGTGAATCTGTACACTTCACCCTCACCTAAGTAAAGCATGTGTGCAGTTCCCAGCTCTTGGGTCGAGCTCACTGAGAGAATGCGGCGGTCGTAAGTCTAGCTTTTCACACTTTTTATAGTGTGCCACCCTCCACTGTGGACCAGTGTTGAATGGGATTCTGTCCTTGATGTGGCCAGTATTTACAGTATCTGCGTAAGAAGGATGCTGTTGTACCACGTGAATTATGACATGAAAACTAGAGCTTCTCCTTCAGGATTGTAGAGAGAAAGGGTTGAAATTCACCAGTGATTAAGACCAGAGTGTGTCTTTGTATGTGTGTTTGTTAGCCTGCATAGTGGTTATTAGAAAGATTTTAAAATCTGAGCCATGCAAATGAGCCAGCTCAAAATAAGCCAAATAAAAATAGTCAACAGTAAAATTGGGTGTTTTTTTTTGGAAGGGAAGAATGTAGAAGGAGAAAAAACAATTAGTCCCCTCTCCCCCCTGCCCTGTGTCTGTAGCTTAGGATACCTTGTGTTTGCCTTTTTTTTTTTTAAAGATTTTATTTATTTATTTGACAGAGAGAGATCACAAGTAGATAGAGAGGCAGGCAGAGAGAGAGAGAGAGAGAGAGGGAAGCAGGCTCCCTGCTGAGCAGAGAGCCTGATGCGGGACTCGATCCCAGGACCCTGAGATCATGACCTGAGCCGAAGGCAGCGGCTTAACCCACTGAGCCACCCAGGCGCCTCTTGTGTTTGTCTTTCTTAAGGAGGCACAGGACTGTGTAAGAAGCAGTGTGCAGGGACACCTGGGTGGCTCAGTGGGTTAAAGCCTCTGCCTTCAGCTCTGGTCATGATCCCAGAGTCCTGGGATCTAGCCCTGCCTCAGGCTCTCTGCCTAGAGGGAAGCCTACTTTCTCCTCTCTGTCTCTCTCTCTCTCTCTCTCTCTCTCTCTCTCTCTGCCTGCCTCTCTGCCTACTGGTGATCTCTGTCAAATAAATAAAATAAAAAATTAAAAAAAAAAAAAAAGAAACAGTGTGCGACTCTGCACCTCTTCTCCCAAAGGCTTGCTGTGGACTCTACAACATTTGTTTTACTCAGATTTGCAGGGGGTCATTCTTTGAATCTGGAAATTATATTACTGCATTTTAAATCGGGAAGAACCTTAAATAGCTCATCTAATTCAATTCCTTTTTATAGAGGAGGAAAACCAGGGTCTTAAATCTTTATCTTTCTGTAACTATCAATTGAGGAAAACTTTCCCCTAGGTGTGTCCAGTGTGTTAAGGCATAGTTGTTCTTACTAGGAATAATGTAAAGAAGAACTTATAAGTATGACCCTGGAAAGAGAAATACTTCCCTTTTGTCTCCTAAAGAATCTAGTGCTGGGGCACCTGGGTGGCTCAGTGGGTTGGGCCTCTGCCTTCGGCTTAGGTCATGATCTCAGGGTCATTCTTCCCCCACCCCCTTTGCCTGCCTCTATGCCTACTTGTGATCTCTCTCTGTCCAATAAATAAAATTTTAAAAAATAATAAAGAATCTAGGCCCTGCCTTTACTGTTTCTCCTGAATATGGTGCTTACAGGGAAAACTTAAACAAAACAATACAAAAAAACCTGTCCTCAGTTGTGGGGACAATACGATGGCGGAGGAGGTATTGGGGGAGATAAGGGCTATGGATGGTAATACAATCCTGATTTTTCCACCCCTGTGTTCCAGGGAGAAAGAGAAAGGGGCGAACATCAGAAGGGTTGCTTATCAGTCTCCTAAACACACAGGGTTCAGGCTTCACATCCTGTCATTCGTCATGCCTTTGGAGATCTGGACAAAGGAGCCATGATTCATGACAGGTATTGGCCCCACTGTGGAGTTTACGGACTCTCCTGTCTGGTGTCGGGCCATGTGATAATCACAGATCACAGGTTTAGACACACCGTGTGACCTAGGACCACACTGCTCCACTCAGCTGGGGCCCTGTTCTTAATTATTTCAGTGTGTGGTGCTTGATGATGACCAAATTAGAAGACCTGCTTCAGCGGAGCAGGTGCAGGCACTTAGCTAAGCACCATGTAGAAGAAACGGAGCCAATGGCAGTAATTTCTCCTTCTAGAATTTGCTGCAACTGTAACTTTTCTGGAGGAAGCTGCACTATTTTTCTGTTCTGCAATGGAAGCATTGCTGTTTTCCCTTTGGCTGTGACATAATAAGTCAGTCCCAAATGTATAAATTACCGGATGTGTGAAAGTTGGAGAAAAAAGCTGAAACATTTGAGAAACTGAAGATCAACAGGTAAGGCGATCTTCAGTTTCTCAAATGTTTCAGCTACCATCACTGTAGAAGCCTAAAGCTTCTTTAAAACCGGAAGTGTCTGAGCACATTCCCACCAGAAGTGAGGGATTTTAACTTCATCTTACTAAATAGGCCATTCTCTCATCACGAAAGACAGAAATGCTGCTTATGTTTGGGATTCCTTTGTTTGCTTCCTTTAGGAACTACTTTCTGCCTGTCTCGTTCTTGAGTGAGTAAGAACCTGATGGCATGACATGGTGGCATAGTTACTTCGTGTAATCTTTGTTGCCAATTCAAGGTTAAAATTCTAAACCACCTCACTTTTTCTCCTTTAATAGGTTTAGGCTTGTTAATTATGGAGCGGCCCCATTTCTTGCATTTTGGTAAAAACAATTTTGTAGGTCTTTATCAACAATATAATGCAGTTATGGGTATCCCCATTTTACAGTTAAGCTAAATGAAGTACAACTGGGTAATCCAACTTCAGAGCTAACTAACCAAGGTCATTGTAAGGGCACAGTTGGGATTCTAACCTAGCTCTGCTTGACTGGACAAACTACTTCCTATTCCATCACTCGCTTAAGATACAGAAGATAATTGGTCTTAAGGAAAACTGAAGGTTTAATCTTGTTTGGGGAACTGATAGTTTCAGGGTAATAAAGAAGTGGATTATGTAGCTAAAACTGGAAGTCTAATTGTGGTTCCCTTCTCTAGGTGATGAGTCACTGATGGTGAATCCTCATTAGAAAAGCAGGCAGACAACACAAGGGATGGAAAGTGGAAGATGAGTAAAAACAAAGTAGCACAGGAACTGGCCATGGGTGTTTGCCTTCATTCATTCAACAAGTAATATTACTCTGTGCCAAAAACATGAACCAACAGAGTCTATGCCCTCTGATAGCTAGGTTTAGTAAATAACCCCACACATAACATTAGTATACAGTGTATAAATGTTGGGTGGAATGAAGAGACCATGAGGATTGATTAGTGAGCTTTGCACCAAGAAGTTTGGAGTGGAAATTTATTCCAGGCCTCGCCTGTTCTGATCACTCAGCCCTGCTATAGCTCAGCTGGGGAGGAGCGTGAACATGCTTCCTGACACTAGGGTTCCTTGTTGGACTTGAGCCCAGTGGTACTGGATGTGCCCACTGAGGACTGGAACACTCCTTCCTCACTCAGCCCTGTACATGCTGAAGAATCCTTTCCTGTCACTGTGTGGTCATTTCAGGGGAGCAACTCTAAGGACTGCCTTTGTCCCATGACCATAGGTATGTATGTGCAAGGCTGATTATGGCCCACTAGACAGCTGGCGCATGCTGAATAGTCAGTGTCCATGCAGGATCCACACCCCCATCCTTAACCCTGTTGCCCCCATACCCATACCGTATATCCCTACCTTGGTTTACTAGTCCTTCATGGAAAAGGGATATGGAAAATTAGGAATGGAAGGGAACAGGATTTTTTTTAAGAAGGCAGTTTGGTCCTTGAAACCTTTAACCAAAGAGACCCCAAATCAGGATGTGACCTATTGAAAAGCAGACAACTATGAGAAATACGGTGACTCAGAACAGCTTGAACTTCAGTGACATCATATTTGTTTTCCAACTTACCACTCTGCTGCTGAGAGACAGAGGAAGAGCCAGCTTTTTATTTTCATCCTCCAAGGGTGGCTTCCTTTTAGAGTCTAACTTGTAGAAACCCAGAGCTAGAGTTCAAGAGCACAGGGTGGTCATTGGAATCTGAGTTGAGTTCTATGGTGGCAGTTAAAACTCCTTTCAGGTAAGATGGCTCGAAATCCCTGTTTGCCTGAGACTGGCGTGGTTCTCACCTGCTCTTCTGGCCTAGTAATTGGCAATACACCATTTCAGTCTGAGCAGAGTCCTGATTTAGATCGTAAATCATGGATTCAGCCTTATTCACTGTGTTTCCTTCTTTAATAAGCATTGTTTCGAGTATTCAGCTACCTTCTTATTTCAAGACTGCAAATTTAGTTCCTTACTATCTTCCTATAGAAAGTCTCCTCCTTGTCCTCTCTCTCTTCTCCCTTGCATAGCCACCAGTCATATTCAGTATTTCCTTATCATAGCCCAAATTAAGGTGGCTTTCTCCTAACGGCTCTACCTCTCTACTCCATTCTCATTCTAAATGATCTTACTAAAATAAGCCTTTGCATGTGTTACTCCCTTGCTCAAAAATCTACTTTGTCTTCCTATTGCTAACTACATCAAATCCAGAATCCTTTGCTTGGGTTTCAAGGCCTCTATAATCAGACTCTATGGTTCTCCTGTCTCTATTTCACTCTTTTTCAGCCTTGAGACTCCTCTGTAGTCCAGAGAAAGGGAACGCTTCAGACTTGACCCATCTTTAACAAAAGAAGGCAGGCCCCATTCATCATAAGGGCCTAAAGCAAGAATGAGCCATCTCAGATCATGAATGAGAGATTGGAATGTGTGAGCTAGAGGGGCATTAGGGAATTATGAAAGATGTACAGTAGGTTTTAAGTTTGGTTTTTAAACCCATTCTTCACAAGTCAGTGTGGTTTATAGAATAGTTCTTCAGTGTTGTCTGGAAAGTTCCTTTGAGGTCTTGGCCCTTACTAATGGGAGAATAATTTAAGTTTTCCTTATGCACTAGCTCAAAGGGCAACTCCTAAGTGCTGATTATGAGGTGTTTATTCCAAAAGCTTTATTCCCCACAGTCTTTTCTGTGTGTTGAGGCCTCCTGCTTTGCTTGGTAAAAGCATACAATGCTGTAGGTCTCTATTTCCTCTGACCTGAACTCCCAGGCAGGCATAGGGATCCGCATTCCCTCTGCCACTGAGCTAGGAGAAAGAGGAGTGTTTTATCTGCTTCTGGGCCACTTCTTGGAGCCCAGTCTGATAATGAAGACTTTATTTTATGGCACCAGGATACATTCTGGGTAATACTGTTAAACATGGTCACTTCCACTTCCTGAAAAGTAGTGAAGGATGTTACTATTCCATAATTTTATATTGTGAAAGCTACAAATGCATAAGTCTTTTAGTCTGTGTAAATGGAACTGCTGATCAGAAAATAAAGTTGTCTTGTGAACTGTTCTAGTCTTCACTATGATCCCTCAGTAGATAACTGGTTCATAGGATTAGAATTTGCTTTGCCAAACAAATACCTTTTCCAGTCTGCCTCTGGGCATTAGTTTCTTAATAAAGTGGAATGTAGAATATGAAGTTTTCAAGTAGCTTGTTCTGGGTAGTATAGTAAATTTCATAAATTATTTTATTAAAGGTTCAAGCAAACTTTAAAATGGCTTCAACAAAATTACCATCTCCCCAGTGTACTTTGAAAATAATAAAATATTAGTATTTTTTGCTAAGACTACTGTTGGGTTGTGGGTTTGCTGGTTTGTTTTTGTTTGTTCTTTTTCTATAACAACCCCAAATCTCAATGGTTTGAACAAGAAATTTCTTTCTCATGTAGAAATACAAGCAGGTATAGTTGGTAGTGCCAGAGAAATGAACTCTGTCCTGTGTCTCTACCATGCTCAACACTCAACTCCCAAATGTGGTTCAGTGAGTCTAGCTCTTGAGGTCCGACCAGCAGGACCATGGAAAGTGTTGGTCCCTCTCCTTTAAGAGAAAAATCCTTCACCATCACTCCCTACTGGCCAGAGTTAGATAGATTTAGATGCATGGGAGGCTATGAAATAATGGCTGGGAATGGTGAGTATGGCTTGGGGGAAACATACTAGGAAATAACTAGCAGCTTCTCTCAGTGGTCACTCTGACATTTAATGATTACCAATCTACTTTCCCTTCTATTCCATTCTCCTATAGAAGCAATCCATCCAAATGGGCTTTTAGAATTGTGTACTTGACACAGATTCAAAATGTGTATTTTTATTCTGTAAGTGGTATTTAAGTCATAGAATCAGAAAATAAAGACCACAAAATTAGAGCTCAGTCCCTTTCTTTAATACACGAGGAAGCAGAACTCAAAAAAAAAAAAATTTGCAGAGCTGGTGGAGTGGGACTAAAACCCAGGTCAGCTGAGTTTGAAGTAGTCCTTATAGTTAACAACACTGTTTGGTGAATCCAGAAATCTTACTCTTTCTTATTCCTTAGGGTTATTGGGGATGAAATAAAATGACTTCTCAGCCTTGGCAAGGCTGAGAAGTGTTTAATGAGGGAGGATTTAATTACATTTCTATAAATATTTGTAGCATATCTGGCCCTCTGCTAGTCTGGGACTACAGATAAAAGAGCAGCCCATGTGCATGGGGTGATTAGATGCTTGTCAAGAATTTAAAAAAAAAATCAAAATCTAGATTACTTTCTTTCCCTGCTCCCCAAGGAAAATTTCCTTTCCCATCATTGAGAAGGGAAGACTTGAAGGCTAATAATTGGGGACAAAAGACTGGGATATTATAGTGATCATGGTAATAACATGGTAGAGCCTGGTTTCTGGCAGTAACAATCAAAGGGAAAGGATGGAACCAATTAAAGAAATACTTAACAGGTAGAATTTTCACAATTGGGTAACTGAAGAGGAGACAAAGGAGGAAATAGTGTAAAATGATTCTTAGGATTAATAGAACTGAGCTCTTTGCAGAGAGGGTAAGTACTGCTTCAGCTCTGTGTAGTTTGAGGGATTTATAAAGTACCCAACTGGATAGATGGCTCTGAAGCTCAAGATATCTAGACTGTGGAATTGATTCCAGGAACTGATGTATGCCTTCTTAAAACCATCGAGTGTAGGATGGGGCATCTAGGAAGCACTGATTACATTAAAAATAAAGAACTCAAACCACGATAGAACAATGGGGGAAGGGAGAGCCAGAGAAACTAGTAGAAAGTACTAGAAAGAAACCCAGGAGAGTAAGATCCAAGAAAGGTGAGGCCAGTCACATTAAATATGACAAAGTGATATCCATTGGCTTGGCCATTCAAGATCTCAGTTGTATTATCATCAGAGGTGCTTTTAGTGAAATGGTGAGGGAAATCCAGAGCAGGGTCGGTTGAAGAACAAATGGGATGTGAGGACATCAGCGGTGAGTGTAGACCATAATTTAAAGAAGCTTATCCATGAAGTCGGAGTGGAGAGTTGATAAATAGTTGAAAGGGTTTTGTTCTTGTTTTTACTACTTAAGATAGGGGAGTATGACCATGTTTTATGCCAGGTGGTAGGAAAAAGAATAAGACTATAGATAAGAAATGGAGTTAGGTGTCTGAAGAGAGAGGAAGCTAGCTGGCCTCTCTCCTAAACAAACAAAACAAAACAAAAACCTAGCCCTATGAAGACATAGTAGATAAAGGACCTTATAAAAGATGATTTATCAGTTTTCTTTTTTTTTAAGATTTTATTTATTCATTTGACAGACAGAGATCACAAATAGGCAGAGAGAGAGGAAGGGAAGCAGGCTCCCTGCTAAGCAGAGAGCCCAATGCAGGGCTTGATCCCAGGACCCTGGGATCATGACCTGAGCAGAAGGATGAGGCTTTAACCCACTGAGCCATCCAGGCGTCGCTCAGTTTTGTTTTCTTAAACTTAAATTTTAGAGTTACCGTACAGAGGATTCCTACACATTGCTTCCTCTAATGTTACCAAATCTCTTACAAAATTTATAAATTGGAATATAATATAGGTGTTAAGTATACTATTATGTCTAATATTAGTTGGAAAGTCTCTCATGTAGATAACCTATTACAAAACTGATTACCTTTCATCTTCCTGGGAAATTAAAAGTTCTGTTAAAATGTCTTCACGTTGTCTGAGCCAAATGAATGGGCTTCCCTTTTCCCTCCTCCTGTCAATTCCCTCAGGACTGGAGGTACACCATCCTCTCCATCTTTCCAGTCCCATGTTCCCTCATCGTACCACACTTACCAAGTACCAGCCAAACCAACGTATGCCTTACCACCAATCCTATGTTCCAGGCAGGGTTAGGAATCTCCAAAGCAGAGAGCAGAAGAGTCTCTGCCTCTTGAGGGATTTTTTAAAAAATCTTTAAAATCCAATTTAGTTAACATACTATATTAGTTTCAGGGATAGAATCTTATGATTCATCAATTGCACTTAACACCCAGTGCTTTTTTTTTCCTTAAGATTTTATTTATTTGACAGACAGAGATCACAAGTAGGCAGAGAGGCAGGCAGAGAGAGAGAGGAGGAAGCAGGCTGTCCGCAGAGCAGAGAGCCCAATGCGGGGCTTGATCCCAGAACCCTGGGATCATGACCTGAGCTGAAGGCAGAGGCTTTAACCCACTGAGCCACCAAGGCGCCCCACACCCAGTGCTCTTTACATCAAGGGCTCTGTTTAATACCCATCATCCAATTATCCTTTCCCTCCAGCAACCTTGAGGGCTTTGATCTTAATCCAGTGATCTAAACTGGGGCAGGGGAGAAGGGGGGAGAATGTAAATGCAACTACATTAGATCAACAACCCTCTTCCTACTCTTGACTTTTGACACACACAGTGTGTATTTGCATAGCATTTCAGTCTTAGATTGAGGGTTGCTAAATGTTACAACTAGGGTATCACATTTTATCACCAGATGAGCTTATTTTTGCACTTAAAGAATCTGACAACCTATACAGGTGACCTCATTTGCCATATTTTCACATCCCTCCTCTATCTTTTAGATTTCCATCTTAATGGGACTAATTTATGAATCCTCTAAATGTCTAAGTTCCTATTTATGATTTTTGTGGACATAATGAAGACACAAGGTTTCTAGTAAGAGACTATAATAGGACTGACCATATCAATCATGTTTCCATGGAAGGTATATAATGTGTGTATGATGTAGTAGCAATACATTTGGCATCAAAATTGCTAAACATATGGAAGGTTAGAGGGATTTGGGACAACCCTGTATAGCAGGCTGTTTGGAGTAAAAACTTGCTGCTGGAAACTGTATTCTATGCCCTTGACTTACAGGGCAGAAAGGAGGACACAGGAAGAACTGGGCTCCCCTATAGGAGTTTTAAGGCCTCTATGTGTCAGGAAAAGGGAATGACTGCAAGTGACAAGTAGGAAATCCTCTTAATATAATATCAGATAGAAAGACTACTTCAGCATTTCAGAGAGAAGTATAGTCTGACTGGTTTTTCCTCTGCCCTAAATGAGGGTGTTTATTCCCTTAGAATATAGTTGGCCTTCACAGCAGCTGTTCTGAAACTCTGCAGTTACTTAAAGCTCTTACTCTACCTCACTCTCCTTCCCTACTCCCCCTGACCCCAAACTTTTTACTAATAAAACCAAAGATGTGTGTCCTTAAGATGGAGTCAATGTGGTGTATGGCCTGAGTTCTCTTGTCTTCCATCCTCTCTGACTCAATCTATATGAGTCCCAGGCCCACCTCTCTTTCCAAGACAATATCTCCTTTATCAAGTCAACACTAATTTTTTCCCCCAAAGTATAGTTGATGGTTACATTAGTTTCAGGTGTACAACATAGCGATTTGACAAGTTTATACCTTATGCTAAGTTCACCACAAGTGTAGCTGTCATCACAGAATCTATTACAGAATCTATTACAATATCATTGACTATTACCCTATGCTGTTCCTGTCATCCCCGTGACATCACAGAATCTATTACAATATCATTGACTATTACCCTATGCTGTTCCTGTCATCCCCGTGACTTACTCATTCCATAACCGGAAGTCCATATCTCCCACTCCCTTTCACTCCTTACGCCCCTTCCCCTACCCATCTCTGCTCTGGCAACCTTCTATGTGTTGTCTGTATTTGAGTCTGTTTCTATTGGTTTTATTTTTTAGATTCCACACATAAATGATATTATATGGTCTTTCTCTAATTTAATTCACTTAGCATAATAACCTTTAGGTCTATCCAAGTTGTTGTAAATGGCGGGATCTCCTCCCTTTTTTACAATTGAATAATATCCGTGTGTGTATGTGTGTGCGTGTCTGTGTGTGTGTGTGTGTGTACAACATCTTTATTCATCTATTGGTAGACACTTGTTGTTTCCATATTTTGCCTACTGTAAATAATGCTGTAATAACATAGGGATGCCTATATATTTTCAAATTATTGTGTTTGTTTTCCTTGAGTATATCTCTAGTAGAATTACCAGGTCTTATGGTTAATTAAGTTAATTAACTTAATTTTTATTAACTTTTTGAGAAACCTTGATTGTGGCTGCACCAGTATCTCTAGTTTTGTTCAAGATTGCATTGGCTTTTTGGGGTCATTTGTGGTTCTACAAACTTTAGTATGCAAGTTCTGTGAAAAATGTTGTTGGCATGTTGATAGGGATTGCACTGAATCTGTAGATTGCTTTGGGTATTATAGATACTTTAACAGTATTTTTCCAATTCATGAGCATGGAGTATCTTTGCATTTGTTCATGTTGTCTTTGGTTTCTTCAGGGTCTTACAGTTTTCAGAGAATAGGTCTTTCACCTCAATTAAACTTATTCCTAGGCATTTTATTCTTTGGTGCAAGTCAACACTATTTGAGTGCCTACCATGTGCCCAATGGTATTTTAAAGTCTAGAAATGCAGAAATTTAGGTGCTAGGAATTACAGCACTGCTTTAAGGCAACAAAACTGTCCCTCATGGGATTTATATCTTAATGGGTGATAAAAAAAAATCACGATAGTGCTAAGATATGATAGGGGTTATGAAGGTACAGCATAGACCAGGAATAGAGTGTCAGGAGAAAAAATGAGAAGAACAAACTGAGGCCAGGAGCCATGTGACTATCTGGGGGTAGAAATTTCCATGCAGAAGAAATAGCAAGTGGGATGGGAGCTTGTTGGCCATATCTCTGGACAGTGGTTCTCAGACCAGAAGCACCAGCATCATCTGGGAATGTCACAGAAATGTGGACTCTCAGGCTACACATGTTCCTGCCCACAACCCCCTCCACATAAGGAACTCCAGGGGTGGACCTCGCAAGAAAGACTTTAACAAGCCTTTCAGGTAATGTGAGCTTAAAGTTTGAGAACCCTGTGGTTCTCATGCCATGGCTGGAGCAGAGCCATTGAAGGGAATAGTTACTCTCTTTTTCTGCTCCTCCCCTGCAGAATAAATAAATAAATAAATAAATAAATAAATAAATAAATAAATAAATCCTTTATTTCCTTTTTCTTTACAGTGCAAAACATCCCCCAAATCCCCTCCACCTGCTCCTCTGGGCCTTTGTCTCTGTGGCATGCATTTCTGGGGAATCCCTCCTTCTCCCTCTCTGGAGCCTGCCTGCCTTTCATGAGCTAGTTCAAACAGCACTCCTCAGGTGGGAGTTCCTTGATCCCACCAACAGCTGTCATTGCTCCCCACTCTGTGATCCCATAGTACTCTATCTGTCCTTTTTTACAATCACAACCGACTGCTGGGTATTAATAGATTTTTGTGGCTGTCCTATCTTTGGTATTCCAGGAAGAAAGTTGTTTTACAAGCAAATTGTGAGTAAGGTGCTAGATCTTCCTCTTCTTTTATATTCTCCCAGTGCCCAGATAGTATTTGGGAGATTTGGTAAAAGTTTAGAAGGATGTGAGGGAAGGGCGGGAGAAGGCAGGCAAGGGAGGAAATGAATACATTAGGAATCAAACTTCTGACATTTGAAGGCAGTTTCACCAGACTAGATTTCATAAAAATAAAGATGGTAGTGAGAACTAGAGGCCATTTGCCCCCTCAGGCCTGCAGGGAGGATGTGGGGAATATTGAAAGCTACCAGCTGTATGTACCTATGTGCGATCTATCCCACCCTCATGTCACTTTCTCCCTGCTCAATGCATTTCATGTATCACTCCAATGATTACCCAATTTTGGTCTCAGATACTTTCCTTCTCATGCTCTTAGGACTGCTTTGAACATTATTGTACCTCATTATGGGCCCAACAACTGGTAGGTCAGTTCTTTCTAAAAAAGGGAACCTTGTAAGAAAAAGATGGATGGTAAAGTGGAATTATTACCAATTCAACCATCTCCCCCCAAATTTAGTACTTCTAAGCCAACTACTGTAAAGATGCAAAATCTGTATTCGCAATCTCATTTCTAGAACAGCAAGATACCTAAAAGGACTTGAGAATGGAAAATATTTAACCAAGGTTTTTATATTTACACATACTGCTTGCTTATAGATTATTCACAGCTTCTGGTAAAAAAAAAAAGTACATCTTTAAATATTACTCATAAGATTGTTCTCTTCATTCATAGTGTAATGGAAGCCAGTTCTTCACTTCACCGAACCTGAAAATGTTAACTTCAAAAAAAGAGAAACGGCCAAAGTGGGGCCCATGAAAATCGTACACCCTAAAGGGTGAGACCTGTAAACTCTCATTAACTACTATGACCATTAAAGGACAACATGGTCCTTACTTTCTTAGTTCAAGTGGCAAGTCATAGCTACCAAACTTTGTGGAACACCTTATATACTTAACCAGTTGTTTTATTTATTTTTATTTTTATCTATTTTTTTTTAAGATTTTATTTATTTGACAGAGAGAGATCACAAGCAGGCAGAGAGGCAGGCAGGGAGAGAGAGGAGGAAGCAGGCTCCCTACCAAGCAGAGAGCCCGATGTGGGGCTTGATCCCAGCACCCTGGGACCATGACCAGAGCGGAAAGCAGAGGCCTTAACACACTGAGCCACCCAGGGGCCCCATTAACCAATTGTTTTAAATCCGATTCTGCAAAGCTTCTGAGGATGTCCATATAATACTTTGACTAAGGCTTGTATGCCTTCCTTTTTTGCCACTAACAGAAGCAAATGATTTTCCATGTTTATTTTCCAGAACCTCACTTGCCTTCTTCCAAAGCTCTCAGAATGCTCTCCTGTAGCACTTACCAATTTACAATGTCATTGTTTAATTGTGTTTTCTTCCTGACTAACATGTATATTCACTGGAAATAAAGAACCTCATCCACTTCAAGTTCAATCTCTACTCAAACTAATACCTGTTTTATTATTGTTATCTTTCCACCCATAGAAGTTGAGCCACACTAAGTTGCCAATATTAAATGTTTTCTCTAAAATAACAGCAGTTTCATATGCTTCAACCTCATAAAAGCTTTAACTAACTGAAAAATGACTTTTTTTTTTCATGCTGTGGAAATACTAGCTGTTTACATGCAGATTTTCCATTGAAGTACCAAGATGTATCAAGTTTACAGTGTATTGCCAGAGCTTCTCGAGCTTTAATGTGCAAAGGAATCACCAGAGGATCTTGTTAACATGCAGATTCTGCTTCAGGAGGGTTGGGGGTAGGACCTGACATTCTGCATTTTTAACAAGCTCCCAGGTGGGGCTGATGCTGTGGTTCATGGGTCACCCTTGGAATAACAAGTGTTTGGACTGCAGGATGAGGAGTCAAGATGTAAAACCTAGATCTGCCACCAGCGATTTGACTTTGTCACTTAATCTTTCTAGGCCTTACTTTCTGTAGGGTCCAGGGGTTCAAGTAGGTGGTCTATTACTTCCAAGTCTAATGTGGATGACCTGCGAAGGTCATGTTTACCTAAGTGATTAGAGAGTTCATACAGCACAGGGGTCAGGAGCACCAGCTCCAGCCTCAAATAGCCTGGGGTAGCATCCCAGCTTTTTCACTTACCCTATGACCTTTGAGTTAATCTCTCTGTGCTTTAGTTTCCCCCATCTGTAAAATTGAACTAATACTAAATGTATATACGTAAAGTGCTGAGGACAGACCCTGAGACAGACACATAAACTCCAACATAAGCTATTTTCAACACTAATATTCTCTGCAGTTTAATTTCTAAGAAGCGTTCCTAAGGGAATTATCTGAAGTGTGGGCAAAGACTTAAAGTAGATGGATAGATGTTTATCACCAATTTTATAAAAATGTGGAACACTACATCTAGGTTCAACAAGAAGGGTTACTTATATATTATGAAATCTGTGCCCATTATAAATGCCTACTATATTAGTGCTCAAGATACAATATGAAATGTTAAGAAAACCAGACACAAAACTGCATTAACAGCTTATGTTCATGATTCCTTACAAATGATATGGTTAGCTATCTGGTGGGGGGAAATGCTCTAAAATATTAAGTGATTATTATGACCAAGAGACAGCATTAGGGGGTCTTGTTTTCTTCCTACATTATTTACTAATTCTACATGAGGAATGAACAACTTTTGTATTCAGAGAAATTTTTAAAATGTGTAAACCCCATGGTATCCCCCCCTCCAAAAGTCAACACTATTGCAAGGATTTCAGCTTCTGTTATGCCAAGTGTTCCAGAAGCATTGCAAATATGAATCAGAAGCCAGTAATTTAATAATACAGCACTCAATACCAAACTAATGACTGAAAAGAAAAACAAACGCGCTCAATTTTTTAGTTCTGAGCAAAATTTGAGATTGAGTATTCTAACGAAGCATTAAATGGCCAAAGTGGCTGCCTTGCTATGTGTCCCATAGATACCAAGGAAACTAGAAAACACAGGAGCAGGGTTTATGACTTTGCAGGTTGGCAAAATACCAGGCACAACCAGCATCATGCTGTTGTGTTGTTTAAGTAGATTTTCAAGTAGAAATTCTGTGGTTGCCATACCACACTACAAATAAATTTGTATTTCGATCTTTTTTCATTCGAAAGTTAATACAATGAGTCAGGACATGCATTTGAAGACTAGAGGGAGACTCCATTATGCTTATAGTCTGTTCCTCTATTACATATATTTTTCCGAGACTGAGCTAACCCATTATGTCTTGAAGAAAGTCCAGAAAAATATTTGCTAGCAGTTTCCTACACCATCAATTTCTTTTTAAAGCTACCGTAGTAGTGATAATCAGAACCTAGTCCAGGTTGAACATTAAGGGTTATTTCATCTTGTCTCTGTGGGGCATGTGTTGAAAGGAAAGTTTGTCTGCATAAATTTTCTGTTGCTACTCCACTGTCTGATAAAACTCCACATCCCTAATTTTTATTTGACTTCTCAGTACTTTGAACTTCTCACTTTTTGAGTAGATTTCACCTCTGATCTATGAATGTGTGATTATCTCCCTCACCAGGAACTTCAACCTGGAAACTAGAAAAAGAACTGAATAAAACCACTTTTCAATCACCTGCAAATCATTTTTCTTTGCCCCTCTCTCATACATTCTAGTACCTTGACTAAGGAGACCTCTGCCTTTAAACACAGGCTTTTGCTTAAATAATATTGCAAAAGAATATTGCAAAAGATTAGCTTTGCAGCTAACTTTGTGGCTGATTGTCCTGTAACTCTGGATAAGTCTGTCACCCAGAAAAAAAAAAAAAAGATATAACAGATCTCAAACATTTTCTCATCCTTTAATTTTGTGTATGTTTTGTAATATAATATAGGATAATAAATAGAACTGTAGATAACTCAAATGCTGGAGTCCACTTTACCTGTTGGGGTATGTTCCAAGGCCCCCAGTGAGGCCTGGAACTACAGATAGCACTGAACCCATTATATATATGCATACCGTGATAAATTTGGATATATGTTAGGCACAATAAGAGGTGAACAATAACAGAACAATTATATATATAGTATATTATGACAAGTTAGGTGAGTGTGGTCTCTCAAAATGTTGTGTACTGTACTCCCTCTTCTTGTGATATGAGATGACATCCCTACGTGATACCTTGAAGTGGGGTTTACCAGGCATTGTGAAGGCAGCATTAGAATATTACTGACTTATCTGATAATTTGGTGGGAGGATTATCTGCTTCAAGACCAGATGACTGCAGGTAACTGGAATCATGGAGAAGGGTCGGAGCAGGGCAGAAGGGATGGGGGAGGGCTACTGTATGTAGAAACCAGGAGTACTCACAACAGTCAATCATGGAGCTTTGAAAATGGAAGGTGGCGATCTCAAAGTTCCATTAAGTCAGCCAACAACAGCCTATACAGAGACCAGTATTCACTTATCAAATTCTCATTGAGCACCTATATGTCCCAAGTTCCAGTGTTAAGAATATAAAGGACTAGAAATTAGGAAGGCAAAGCACTTATTCTTGTGAAGCCCATATTTTCATAAGGGAGATAGATAATATATAAGTGAACAAACAATAACAATTAGATTCATACAGTGGGTATGATGTAAAATGCTGTGACTTTCATTTCGAATGTTTGTCTATGCACCTAGCATAGAGCTAACTATTCCACAAGAAATGTGGTTCGTGCTTTCAGTGAGTTTGCGCTGAAGTCCAGGTGGCAGACATTAATTAGAACTGTAATTGTTATAAAGGAGAAGTAGCACAGAGTGCTACTTACTCAGGAAAAACTATTAAGGCAGAGAGGTCTTTCTGAGGATGTTGTTCAAGGCAGGACTTTGAATGATGCCGATTTCCTAGAAGCAGCTATTCTAGCAAATGGCAGCTGGTGAGAAATGTGCTGTCTCCAAGTAGGAGATAAGGAACAAGGGGTATGTTATGCTTCTTCTGATCACAGATTATTTTTAACCAGTTTTAAAGGAAAATCTAGCCTGATAGGTTACTGTCGAGTACCTGAGACTTTACAAAGTACTTTCTCATGAACTCTCTCAGGTGTTCCTCACCTACAGTAACTTACAAGGAAGTGCTTTAAATTCTGCTGTAAATAAAGCAAGACATGAGCCTTTCCTAAACTCGGTTTCTAAACTATAGAACTGGATGTGATTCTCCCATTATAGGGTACACCCGAGATTGTGAATGGTACTCAGTAGAGCTCTTTGCCTGGTACACAGAATTTTCTGAATATTAGCTATTGACTTTAAAAGGCAGCTGAACTGCTGTGAGTTTGCTACAGTGCTGCAGAGGGAAGGCTGGAAGGAAGACAAAAGGAACAAGATGTGATCAGCATGTGAGGTTTACCAAAGGCAACACTCCCACCTGAGGAAATCAGACCCAAATGCCAAGAGACTCGATAGGCAGAGAACAGATGGCTATGGGAGAACCTTGTTTAGGAGGAAATGCACCTCCCATTCAATAGGCTTCAAACACAAGAATCTTCAAAACGGGGTGGAAAAAATATCACTGCTATTTTTTTTTCTTTTGTGTATTTTGTATCCATTTTTTTGAGAAAACCATATTCAGGGATATTAATCCTTTGTTAAAAGTCTGTCATGTATATGATATAATTTGTCTTTTGACTTTTTCTGTCAGGCAAAAGACAATATAAACAATTTTAATGGTTATAAAGTCAACTTTACCTTAATTCTTCCTCCTTTGTTGCAGTTTTGGATATATCTTGTTTAAAATGTCAAGTAGCTCTTCCACTCAATTATACAATGTTATTTTTTTCCCCCTTCTGGCTTTGCTGTCTTTGGACCTTACATGGAATTTTCTTTGTACCTGGTGTGAGGAGGAACATTATTTTATCCTAGAGGGCCTTTTACAGAAATGGGCAGACAAAGAGCCAACATACACAAAAAGGTATAGTTCATTCCCAGAGAAATGCAAATTAAAGCAACAAAAAGCTATTTTTCAAATAGAAGATTGATCATTTTTCAATTTTTTGGAGTTTCACTAATGTTGATGAGGCTGTAGAAAAAAAACAACTCACAGGGATAATGGAAATGTGAAATTGCTACTAACTCCTCAGAAAATAATCCCGCAGAATCTAGTAAGAGTTCTGATTCTTGCACCTTTGCATAAATCAATCTTACTCATAGAAATCATCTGTCCAAAAAGTTAGCGCATGTAAGGGCCTGGTTAGCCAGAGGGAGCCATTTCATTGCAAGCTTGGATTGACCCTGCCCCACCCGGAGGAATTTACTTGCAAACCCCGGATATAGGGGCGGGCCAGGCTGGATGGAGACATCCAATCAGTGGGGTGCGCATATATTTGCTATGGTGAATTGGAATTCAATTGGCCACCTGTATTGCTGTCCGAGCATGACTGTGCAGGTTTCCCTGTATGCTGCAATTTCATTGGCCATCTGTGTGTGGGCTGGGCTCAACCACCTCTATAAAGCTTAGTCTGGGCTGCAGCGTGGGGGTAGTCGTCGGCCGGGAGCGGCCTCGTCGGCCGGGAGCGGCCTCGTCGGCCGGGAGCGGCCTCGTCGGCCGGGAGCGGCCTCGTCGGCCGGGAGCGGCCTCGTCGGCCGGGAGCGGCCTCGTCGGCCGGGAGCGGCCTCGTCGGCCGGGAGCGGCCTCGTCGGCCGGGAGCGGCCTCGTCGGCCGGGAGCGGCCTCGTCAGGTAAGGTAGTCCTCGGGTAGGGGAGTCGTGAGGAAGCGGGCTCGCCGGGGAGCAGCGCCGCCGGGGGCGTTGTGGTCGGGAAGGGTAGTCCTCGGGTAGGGGAGTCATTGAGGGGCGGCCTCGTCGGGGAGCAGCGCCGCCGGGGGCGTTGTGGTCGGGAAGGGTAGTCCTCGGGTAGGGGAGTCATTGAGGGGCAGGCTCGTCGGGGAGCAGCGCCGCCGGGGGCGTTGTGGTCAGCTAGGGTCCTTGTTGGCTAGGGTCGTGGTCGGGTAGTGGAGTTAGGAGCGTCGTCTTCGTGGTTGGTGTCCTGGTTGTTGTCGCCTCTTTGTAAGAGATGGCCCGACTGGTCGGTTGGATTTTCTCTGCTTGGCGCGAAATAAAGCTTTGCTCGACTTTCGCATGACATCAATCTTGTTCCTTTGATCATGGACCCTAACAGTGTGCATTAGGATATTTATTGCAGCATTGATGTAGGGATTAAAAAAAAACTGAGAACTGGAAGTCCACCAGTAAATCCATTGGAAAAATCAAGATGTAAGTCAAGAGAAGTCTATGGTATGGAATATTATGAAGCTATTACAAAGAAAGAGTTATGGACACACACTGACCTAGAGGAATATGTATGATAGGTTAAATGAAAATAGAAAGCTTTAGAGTCATATGCATGATTTTTTAAAATTAGCTTTTGCATTGTAGGGCTGTTTCTCTGGGATGTTAATTCTTAGGAGGTAGGGAGGAGATGAGGGCATTTTTAGAGAGATTATCTTCTTCCTATCCCAGTAAAATGATACCAACGTGGGAGATTTCATTTGACCACCTAATTATGTATTTCATAGTAATTGGACTAGGAAAAGAGAAATCCAGGTTCTGTTTTGACTTACATGCCATGGATATATTATTGGATTACGTAATCTCTTCTAACACCTGTTGAGGAAATAGGGAACTATTAAATGCTCCAAGGTCCTCCTAGGACAAGATAATGTTTCCTCTGCACTTCTTACATTTTGCTGTAGTTATATACCAAGTTTAGAAGATCATAAATTATGGGGCGCCTGGGTGGCTCAGTGGTTTAAGCCTCTGTCTTCGGCTCAGGTCATGATCTCGGGGTCCTGGGATCGAGCCCCGCATCGGGCTCTCTGCTCAGCAGGGAGCCTGCTTCCTCTCTCTCTCCCCCTACCTCTCTGCCTACCTGTAATCTCTCTGTGTCAAATAAATAAATAAAAAAATCTTTAAAAAATAAAAAAAATTTAGAAGATCATAAATTAGTATGTCAGCTATGGCCCCCTAAAAAAGGGCCATCAATCTTCACTTGAGAAGTTTCAGTGCATTTATGCCCATGTTTAGCATATGGAAAATGTACACTCAGTCTGGAACACAGCCTACTTTTCACAGAATCTCCCAGTCATAAAACAATACATCTAGGAAGAAATGAGCAGACTTTAAACATGATTGCTCATCAGAATTACCTGCAAATCAAATAAATGCATATATACCCTATGCATATCCTGGAATCTACAAGAATCAGAATATCCAGAAACTAAGCCCAGGAATCTTTTAAAAAATGATAGCCAAGGGATTCTGAACCATCTCCTCTGTACACTAGTGTTTGTGAACTACAGATGAAGTTTATCATATAAGGTTGAGCTGCCTGTCAACAGGCAGGGAAGACAACAAACATTTGTAATGTCCCTACATAGGAAATACCTCTTAATGCTAAGCCCTCCTGCACAGCTAGCAATATGTATGTAATTCAAACATGTTTGTGGAGTTTCAGTTTTCACAGACTAGGATCCTTGATAAGGAATTTTTTTAAGATTTTATTTATTTATTTGACAGACAGAGAGAGAGATCACAAGCAGGCAGAGAGAGAGGGAGGGGGAAGCAGGCTCCCTGGCTCGATCCCAGGACCCTGAGATCATGACCTGAGCCAAGGGCAGAGGCTTAACCCACTGAGCCACCCAGGCGCCCCTTGATAAGGAATTTTTGCTAAAGTAGCATACAAGCCTTGCCATAGAGGGTTACCCTGAGCCACTTTAATTTGCAACTGATTCTCTGTGTCCTGATAGGCTGTGTCCTAATCTTTAGTCAAAGGGCATATACTTTGTGCAAAAACTCCATCATTGGGTGGATCCCTCTCTTTAAAACTTCGTTAAAGCTAATGGTCAAATTGTGGTTGTATAGTCCCTCTTAAAATGAAAAAAATTGTCTATTAACACCAGACCTTCAATGTCTGAAATCCTTGAAGAATATTACCATTAACAGAAAGACCAAGTGGAAAGGGAAGCATTTGGAAACACTGAATCAAAGAAAATGGCACGCATGGTATTTCTTTTTAGCTCTAAGGCAGTAAAGTACCAGATGTCATGCAACAAAGTCTGAGGGGACCATGGAACCTCATGGGCGTAGCCAGAGTGATAGCTTTAAAAAGCTCTTGTGCTTATAAAAACAAGCAACTTGGCACCATTAACTCCATAAGTTAGATTTAAGACTTTTTCCAGCCTGCATGTGATTTACTTAAACATTTGTAATGCTTACCTTTTGCATTAAAAGGGAGAATCTTTGTGAATAAGGGGTTTGTCCAGCCCCTATTTATGGGTCTTTCACATATAGTAGGTTGCTTAGTAAATATCTGCTGGCTCTATTAGCACCACCTTCTAACTGTGCCGATGGAAAAGGAAAGGTCAACTGAAGTTCTCAAGTTGAAATAAGCTACACAACAAAAATACTGACTTCATTATCTAATGGGGATGGCAGGAAATGGTGAGTTTGAAAATCCACAGCAGAACCGTAGAGTACAAAGTCTCAAATTCCACAATCTTAAAATGAGCCTTGGTTAATTTCAGGGTATACAATGAGTCGATACAGTTACAAAATTATCAATGACCAGTCCTTCATGTTCTATTTCCTAGAAATCTATGGAATTATCCAAATACGATGTTGCTCACACCTGTCTGACCACTGCTCCTTTGTCTTCATTGACGGAACCCCTCCCTACTTCAACCCCATTTGCTGCTCACATTATCACTCAAAACGGTCTCTGCAAGCTCTCTATTCTCTGCTCCAAACAAGCTGATTGTTTTTCAGGGCACTAGTTCTATTATCTGTGTTCTGATGAGTTTCAGGCCTTTATTTCCTGCTCTTGCTTCTTCATGTTTCAGTCCCATATGTTCATAATGGCTGCTGGACGTTTCTATGTAGATACCAACTTCTTTGAAACTGTTTATCCTCTAACAGTCGTCCTCTTCCTATCCTCATTCAGGATGGAGAAATCTAACCACCCAAGGTCAAAACTGCTCATTTTTTTTCTTCCCCCCTATCATTACTCACTGAATCTTAGCACTCCTTTTTCCCAGCAACAATGTCTTCCCTCCATTTCATTTCTCTCAATCTGCTTTCATTATATCATTCTCATGTGGCCATAATAACCTCCTAACTTCCAGTTCCCTGCCTCCATCAGTTCTATGTGTTGGTACCAAATTAATCCTCCTCAAGCACATTTATGTCACGTCGCTCTGCTGATCCAGAACACTTCAGTAGGCCACGACTTCTCAAGAATGCTGTCCAAATTCATTTGTCTGACGTCCAAAACCCTCTGCAACTCTTTCCCTTTCCCCTCTGTTCTGGTCTGAGGAGTCTGCCATTTCACCAGATATGATCACAGCTCACTCCTACTCCATCCACTCCATTCTTTGCACCTAGGATGCTGTCCTGTGCTCTGTCCTCCCATGTGAAAGGTCCCTTCCCTTCAACCTCTAGATTTATGTTTCATCTCTAGCGTGACCAAACAAACTCACAGAGACCACCTCTAACAGCTTTTTTGTTAGCCCTAGGCATCTTTAGTACAGAGCCTGTATCTTCAACTACTTTATATGCTTCCCCTAGTATTTCATAAATAGTAAATGCTCAAAAGATTTATTTTGATTATTTATTTTGATTAGATTTAGAAGCTGGCCTATTGCCTTGTTTATGATTCTCCATCCAACTTGCCCAAAACCAATGAAAGAAAAAAGAACCCAAAGAAAATACTGGAGGCTAGGCTAAGTACCCCGCCTCCAAGGTTCAAACAAAGTTCTGTGAATAGAATTCAGGCTCTTGGGGCGCCTGGGTGGCTCAGTGGGTTAAGCCTCTGCCTTCAGCTCAGGTCATGATCTCAGGGTCCTGGGATCGAGCCCCGTATCGGGCTCTCTGCTTGGCAGGGAGCCTGCTTCCTCCCCTCTCTGGCTGCTGCTCTGCCTACTTGTAATCTCTCTCTCTCTCTCTCTGTAAAAAAGAAAAAAAAAAAAAAACACGCAGAGTCTTCTAAGAGTCTCTGTAAGAAGCTAGCTAGTAAAGCCCCTACTCTTGTGCTTTAAAAAAAAAAAAAAAAAAAAAAAAAAAGAATTCAGGCTCTTCTGTCTCTGTTCAAATAATGCATGTCTCCTAAGACTGGGAAATCTGTCCTTGGGGAGAGGTACCAGCCCAGATGGAGATGTGGAGGAATGACTCTTGCCATAGGAAATTTTCTAACTTCCAGTTTGAAAAAATTCTTTTAGGGGGATTTTATGATATACATGCGTGTCCCTCACCATAACCAACAACTGGTCCTTGTTTATGTGGGAGAGGCAATTAGCATAGACCTGGATGGTTTCCCTAAGATTTTGCAAATTCTGTGTTTCTGACCCTTAGAAGAATAAGTCATGATTTTACCTGGCTGAAATTTCTTTAGCCAAACTACCTTTTAAAAAATACTAAAAACGCAGTTCTTCTTTCCAGCCACAGATTTTTATTTTTTCAAATATTCATAGTATAAAAACATAATTCTTAAAACCCTGGTATGAGTTTCCAGATAGATTTATTTTTCTAAGATCTTACTCATTTTAGAGCAAGCGAGCACACAAGTGGGGTGGGGTCAAGAGAGAGAGAGACAGAATCTGAAGCAGATTCTTCACTGAGTGGGGGCTTGATCCCACAACTGCGAGATCATGACTTGAGCTGAAACCAGGAGATGTTCAACTGACTGAACCACCCAGGCACCCCAGATACATTACTTTCTTAATTATGCTAACTGGTATTGATGAAATCTTAATATATTTTGCTGTGAAGAATTGGCTAATCCTAAGAATAGATTGCATATTCTAGAAAATGATGGACCCAGGGACTGAACCAAAGTATGCTAGCTTGGAGGGGAGGGTATAAATGTAAGTCTTCAGGAAAGAAAAAAAAGAGACGCACACCCATCTTTGTCTTCTAGTGTGAGAGATTCAGTCCCAAAGCCTGCTTCTAATAGTATGCCAACTAGGCTGAAACCAAAGTGTCAACAGGGCAACATTTCCTCTGACAGCTAGAGGGGAGAATCTGTCCATGCCTTCTAGCTTCTGGTGACTGTGGCTACCTCATTCCAAACTTTCTCCTTGGTCACACTGCCTTGTCAGATCTCTTGCTTCTCTAAGGACATGTGTGATTGCATTTTTAGGCTCTTCCAGATAACCCAGTGCAATCTCTTGTCTTGATATTCTTAATAAATTTGCAATGCTCTTTTCTTTTTTGTCTTACAAGGGAATACACATTCTAGGGATTAGAACATCGATGTATTTTGTGAGCCATTATTCAGCCTACCAGAATGATGATTATTCTGCATATATAAAAAACTTAAAGTTTTAAACTATAAAACACCAAAAATATTAGTGTCTATACCATATGGTCAACAATGATTATCCTTGGGAGTGGGTCGACCAAGAATTTTCACTTTCACTACCACACGTGCTGCTTTTTCCCCCCCTAATATTACTGTGCTTTTGAGACTGTTCACTCTTCTATAAAGAACGTGTAACTGATATGTTTGTATTGAGGGATAAAAAGATAAGGATTAAAGTGAAAAATTCCAGCCCTATGAAAGCAAAATGATGCCCTAATTGGGTATCTTTCTCCTTCATTTCATGGCACTTCTTTCCTGCACGCCTCTCCCTCGTCCTTGTGTAGCTGCTCTTTCACTCGTCTGAGCAACATGGATTGAAAACACACTTGCGGCAATGTAATCCAAACTTGGATTTGCTTGGCTTCAAAGTCCCTGCTGTTCCCTCTGTTGCAGGAGGTTTCTCTGAATTTCTCACTTCAAAGACCAAAGAAAGAACTTTCCAGAAGAAAGGGGACAAGGAGAAGAATTGGAAGGAATAGGGAATTTTTTTTTTCTTGACCTGTGCTCTGAGATGTCTTTGGTTTTGTGTGTGTTTGTTTTCCTCTCAACAAAGGCTGCAGTGTCCTGTGTGGGGATAAATCAAGCCTTACCTTTCATGTCCAAAACTCTACCACTTGTGGAAGGTTTCTTTGCTATGCTGCTGACATAGTATCATTTGTCCACTTTCTCAATTTGGATTCTTGGAGCAGTTGCTATCTGTTAGGCAAGGATAGTAGGAGAATGTCCCAAGAAGTCCAATTTCCCTTCAATCTGCTGCCGGCGCCCAGTGCCACAGATTTAAGATACATAGATCTCATTGGTGACTAGTAACTTCCCTCATCGCTCTCCTCTAACATCCAGTTTCTTTACAAATCCCTCAGAAAGATCAAAGTGTCCACTGGTCTGAGCAAACTAAGCATTTGGAATTACACAGCAATGTCCTTTCCCTAGAAACAAGACTTCATCACATTAAAGGACAAATCTGGAAACCCATCTTCTTTTCTATAGATATCTTAAAGAATTAGTCACTGTTGCATTATATCTTCTTGGCCCTACTTTGCACTTTTTGCATGACAGAAGACATTTTCTATTGTTTTGGAGAAATAACCAACTGTTTTAACATATATATGCAATCAGGTATTTAATTAAATCAACTTAGTTTATCACTAGGTGCATTTATTGTACTGTCTAATCACGGAGGTAAACACAGCTGCTATGGGCATGTGGGGAGAATACTCTGGGAAAAGGGGGCGTGGTGGGGAAATCTGTTTAAAAGCTGCCAACTTATCTTTCCTTTACTCGAAATTTTGAAGAGAGGGGCTAGTTTTCACTGACAACAAGGGCAGCAGCCAAGTATATACTTTTTAAAGAGATGAAGAAATCTAGATTTCATAGAAATGAATCATGGGAAATGTGTATAACCAAGCTTCTCAAAACTGATGTGCATAGAAATCACCTGGAATCTTGTGAAAATGCAGATTCCAATTTGGTGGGGCTGGGCTGGGGCCTGAGATTTTCGAAAAGGCATTTCTGGTATGTTCCCCCCGCCCCCCAGGTCGTGCTGATGCTGCTGGGGTTGTGGGGTTGGTCCAAGAGAAGAGCAAGATTGAGAGGAGTCCGTCAAATGATTCAAGGTCACCATCTTTTTGAAATCAAGAAAACATCCACATCTTTTGTTTTCAGGGGCCAAAATGTAGTGTCCTTTTTTGATGAATTAAAGAAGCTCTAATCCAGAGGAGTGCCTTTCTGATATTCCAAGCCTGCAATAATAGCTCCTATTTCTTTCAGTGGCTTGGTTTACTCTGGGCTTTAAAAATGTACATATTTTTTTAAATTTCCAAATGCTACCATACTCATTGAGAGTAGAAACAGAATCCTGATAGTGCTGGATGCATATTAAATATTTAACATATGTGTCACTAATTGAGTAAGACTCTTCTGTTTCTATAAGGTATTTCCAGTAACCCCTGTCAGTGAATTGCCCCTTTTGCTAATTAAACAATGGAGAGAGCTTAGGTAGACACTGGGTCTAAGCTTTAAATGTGAACAGGGATTAAAGGCAGGTTTTAGGTTAAGGCTTACTATTAGATTTCAAAAAAAATACTCTGAGATCTCTGGGAAGCGGTCACCACCTTAAAGCACTGTCCTTCCCATCAGGAGTGCTGTGCCAACACCCTTGACATTGCTCCTCATTCAATGCGAGCCTTCTTTTTCAATTCTTTTCCCTTCTGTTTTTGTATGAACATAACATTTGTCAGTGGGCTAATCCTATGTATCTTCGAGGGGTTGGAGGTGAGTAAAGAGATCATGGACAACATGTATGTCCCAGCACCTATCATGACACATCTCATTTATGTATAATTAGGTGTACTTATGATCAGAATTCAAACTTAGGGATCTTGTGAATATGACCATTTCCTAAATCATTTTTAGACAAAAACTTTAGCTTTGAAATTTTGAAAATACTTTTGAAATCTGTTACTTTGATTTAGAGCTTACATAAAATCGGGATTAAAATTCATTTGTGGGTCGCATCTAACAATTATTAGAGCATTTGAACTTCAGCCTTGTTTTGTGCTAGGAGAGAGAGATGCGGGCAGTAAATAGCAACTGAATGCAGCTATAGATTGGAAATGCATACAGAAGTTAATTTAATATAGAAGGCTAAAGTAGCCTTCCACTAGCCAGGATACTGTAAAATCAGTCTTCTCTCAGAAATAAAGAAAAACTGAATGAAGCCATTAGTAAGAGTAGGAAGCACTTTCAAAATGCTCATTGTGTCAAATGCTTATGATGGAAACTGCAATTATAAATCTGGGTGACTTAGAAATAGTACATAAAATATTCTCAAGCTGCCTATAAACTTGCCAGAGCCCTTACTGTCTATATATTGTTACACACAATATATTATTTGCCAAGTTCCACAAACCTAATTTCTAGAGCAGAGGCTCCTGGTCACCTCCCCCCCCCCTTTTTTTGGAAGCAGAGTCATGAACTGATTACATGGAGGAAATGACTCATTAGGGTCCCCCATACATACTTGAAATAAGAAAATATGGCTAAGTGTCCTCTGCAGACAGGCTACTTAACCAGTTTTCTCTATTCAGACTTTATTCATTTACCAAACCAAACTTCAGATCACGTTTGTCTATTAAAATCCTCACCATCCTACTGGAAAGTGAATTGTGCCTAGTGAAGGAACTAATCTTTAAAACGAGCTTACTTTTTTGGGAGAAGGCTTTGAACATCCTAAACTTTCAGTGTCCACAAGAGCTGAAACCTCTCTCTGGCCTTCTAGAAGAAATTTTCATAGCCTTGTGAGGGTTTGTACTCTCCAGTTTGTTTCCCAAAACAGATCTTAACGGATCTTTATCTTGCTTCTTGTATTTAAGATACTGTCCTACACTGGCATATCAGATGATCTGTTCTGTGTGTTTCTCTGTGCTTTGCGACATGGAAAGCTGTGTTGATTTACATGCTGATTTTAGTCTCTGACAAAATTCTCCCTGTTACCGCAGCGACAGGGCTGGCAGTCAGCTGTGGGTAGAAATGTAGGTCTCCTAAATCAAACTGATGGCTCTTCCGAGGCTGCCAGATGCTGTAGGACATGAAACTGCAGCCCAGTTGTTAAACCCTGCTGTTTGTCTCTACAAGCTGCTCCAAAGCCTGGGTGGGGGAGCTTGGTTCCTACTGCATCCTTGTTTCTGCCCTGGAATGATGTGGTTTCCGGTGGCTGAGCCATCTTCAGAAGGGCGGAGCTAGGATTATCACTCACTTACACCCTGTCCAGGTGCTAGCCCAAGCCTGGGTATCAGAGCGGGTTGCTGTAGACTCATCAGGCCAAAGGGACTCCGATGAGATTGAGATTTGGAATCCCACTCAGTACAAGTCAGCTTGGAGTGCAAGTACTACACAGCTCTGTGACTCTGTCCACTGTTGCCTCTCCATGGGATAACCAAGCTGTTGAGTGGGGTACCACTAGACCGTCTTATTCCTCAACCCACCCCTTCCCATCTGATACTCAGGGCTCGGGACTGCCTGACTCCGATGTCCTCTCCCTTTCTCTTGAGTTCTCTCCAGAATCTCTGACATCCCTTGGTGAGAAATGGCTTATGTAAGATATGCCATACCCCATCTTTCAGACAAGTATGGTGTGTGTGTGTGTGTGTGTGTGTGTATGTGTGTGTGTGTGTGTGTGTATACATACGTACATACTCGCACGGGGGACGGGGTTCAGATAGCACTCCACCCCAAACTGGAAGCCTTCTCCGGCTTGTGTCAAAGAGCTGATACAAATAGGTAATTTAGAGAGGTGGTACCCAGTTCCACACACTGGATTTATCGGAGTGTGATCACCAGCCCAAACAGAGCCCCTGCTCCTATATCCTGGAGTCCTGGAAATGAGAGCTGTCACAAGTTTCTTTCAAATTCTCCATAGAAACCCTGATCAATCTGATATTTTCCAAACTATCATAATCTGGATTTTCTAATCAATTAGCATTTCAGCTGTTGTGTATTTAAGTGCCTATTGTTTGTAAGTAACAGAAACCAATTTGAGATACTTTAGAATAAAAAGGGGAATTTATTGTGAGGATTCAGACTGGGCTCTGGGACTTGAAGGTGAAATCATGGACCTTTCTCAAAAGCCTTGGTCTCACCAGACCTCCTATAGTCTCTCAGTATCATAGTACCTGGATTCTGAAGAGAAAGAAGTGGCTATCCATGTTTCAACTAACAAAGGCCAGGGGCACAATTTTAGGTAACTCAAACCAAAACCTGGTGCCAAGCTCTACAGACAAGGTGCAGAGCTGGGGATCTCTGTGGCCCAGGCTCCAAAAAGTACCCACTACAGGAAGTATTCATTTTTTTTTTTTACATTAAGACAATAGTAGTGATCAAATCTTTACATCTCCTTAATCTGCACTTCATACAAGCCTACTTAAAATGTTCTCAGAAGGGTTGCAGATGAACCCAGTAGTTCTGAGCTTGGGTTTGCTGGACCTATAAAGATCCACGCTAGGATTCTGAACATTCTTCAGCCACTCCAGTGTTCTGAGAAGCCTTCACTTCCTTACCAGGATAAAGCTGCACAGGATCACTAGTCCCTTGAGTTTCTTGGATTTTTAGCTAAAATGTTATTAAGTTGTTGTGGTAATGTTCTGTATCCTCATGGTAGAGGTTCATTATATGTATCTTTATTTTTTTTTTAATTTTTTCCCCATTTTATTTTTTTCAGCGTAACAGTATTCATTGTTTTTGCACAACACCCAGTGCTCCATGCAATATGTGCCCTCCCTATTACCCACCACCTGTTCCCCCAACCTCCCACCCCTGACCCTTCAAAACCCTCAGGTTGTTTTTCAGAGTCCATAGTCTCTTATGGTTCACCTCCCCTTCCAAATTTTTTTTTTAATAAACATATAATGTATTTTTATCCCCAGGGGTACAGGTCTGTGAATCGCCAGGTTTACACACTTCACAGCACTCACAATAGCACATACCCTCCCCAATGTCCATAGCCCCCTCCCCCTCTTCCAATCCCACCTCCCCCCAGCAACCCCCAGTTTGTTTTGTGAGATTAAGAGTCATTTATGGTTTGTCTCCCTCCCAATCCCATCTTGTTTCATTTATTCTTCTCCTATCCCCCTAACCCCCCATGTTGCTTCTCCATGTCCTCATATCAGGGAGATCATATGATAGTTGTCTTTCTCCGATTGACTTATTTCACTAAGCATGATACACTCTAGTTCTATCCATGTCGTCGCAAATGGCAAGATTTCATTTTTTGATGGCTGCATAGTATTCCATTGTGTGTATATATATGTATCTTTATTTAATCATGGAGAAGTTAAACTCAGAAGCAGACACAGTACTAATAGCAAACACTCACGTAGTGTCTTCTGTGTGTCTGTGCTCTTCCAATACTGCAGACGTGATGTTTCCAAAGCTGCAGTTCATCGACAAGGGGGTTCGTAGAAGGAGATATTTAAGTGCCAAAGAAGACTGGGAGCCACCCAACCAAGTCTTCAGTTAGAGTTCAGCATCAGCGGTGATCCTCATGCAGAGGTAGAAACATCTCGCTCTTAACAGGGAGTTAGTAATTCCCAGAACAAACTTCATAACTGAGTCTTCTTTGGCTTGCCACCCCTGAGTTTGATTCTAGCCACAGTTTCACACATTCCTAAGTTATAGTTTTGGTCTGTGTTCAAAGTAACCCTTCAGTGTTCTTGCATTTGTTACTGTGTTGGACATCTGGGGTTAGACTGTTTAGCAAGATAAAATATCCTCATTAGACTATAGAACACTTTGAAACCACATAGGGCTGTTGTCCTCTTTCAAGAATTTGAAATGTGTTCTCTGATCTGCCACATGGCTTGTCTATCGCTTCAAAACCACAAAGTAGCTATTTAATAACAATCCAGATCTAAGTGCTACTTTGTTAGATAATGAACCAGATAGCTTTTCATAAATATTCATGGCAACACTCAGAGATGAATGATATCCCCTCCTTTACAGATAAGGCAGCTGAGGCTTGGCAAATAGCTTGATAAAAAGTACTCCAAAGCACCCCAGGAGTGGAAGCTATAACATTCTAGGCAGCAGAGACTGTACCTGTTTCCTATTGTATTCTCAGTCCCCAGCACAAAATGGGTCCATAATAAATACACAAGTAAGAAATAAACGAACGACTCTCACTTGGAAGTCCATGCTCCTTTCTGCTATATTGTTTCCTTTAGGATTACCCTGACATACATTTTGTGCCTAAGTGAAGAAATAATTTATCAGCCCTAATAGGAGAAAAATATTCTATTGTCATAGAATAAATGTATACTTCTACCCATTGGCTTGTCTTTTTGTGTTGACATGAAGCTTAGCTGCAGTATATAGAAATAAATCACAATAAGAAAACCAATCACCATAAATCCATGCTTGAGGAAAGGGGCAGTCATAATTTTGTTTGAATGCCGGTACAATATGTGAGCCCCCAAAATTCACCTAATTCTGGGATCTTTTCCCCCCAGATAACAATATATAAAAGGTAATTCCATTGAAATAATCTTGTCAGTATGTTTAGTTGATGTTTTATAGCAGTAAAAATGTACTTAACTGCAAACCTCAAACAAAGTTACTGGAAGGAAAGATAAATACACGGGTGATCTGTGTTATGAAAATCATGAGGCAAAATTGCTCTAACTTTACTCTTAACATCTGTTGATCATACCACATTGCTTTAAACATTTGAATTCCAGCTCTAAGTATTCATTGGTCTGAAAGAAATACTGTATGAATTATAACATTTACCTGCAGCCCTTAAAAAAATAAGGAGGGGGTATGCAGAAGACTTTCTTTGTCTAGGGAAATGCTGCCCAATGTTTGCTGGAGAAAATGGCTATATTGATTCAGGACAATGGTTTATATTATCTTAGTAAATATAGTTTGAGGTCAATTACCAGAAATGCTAGTTTTTCACTGAGTTTATAAACTTCCTGGTATTTATAAAACTGAAAGAATGTGTGCTGTTCAACTTGTAACCATGATTATTCAGTGGGCCACTTTAAGTAAATACATAAACATCTGGTTCCAAGAGACCAGCAAAGACCTCACAGCTTCAGATCTGTAAATAGTGCCTCTCTATTAAAGCTCCTATATTAGTGTTTGAAAAACACTAAATGTGGTTCAGGACAATATATAAGGTCAATCTTAGTTTTGTAAGCTTCATGATTATATGACCCAAAATAGATTGAGACCAGAGAGGGATAAATTCCTTTTGGGTTGTGGATCCTTTTGTGAAGCTGAAGAATATTGGATAGCTAGCCTCACCCCACCCCCAAAATGGACAGAATATTACATGCAGCTTTAGAAGATTCTCTGACCTGAAGTTCATCAGTCTACATTAAGAATATAACTATCACTTCAATTTTTAGGCACAGGTGTATACGAATTTAAAACTACATATTAGTCTATTTTTCTCTTTAAACTCATTATATTCATGTGGCTCTAAGTGCCCCAAACCATAATGATACAAATGTGAGAATAGTTATTCTAGCAAAGTGATATTTGATACTGTGCTGTTTATCAAGGCCTTCCCCTTTCTCTTGTCCACCGTGCAGTAGCTTATATTCCTTAACCTTACGTGGAGTGGCCTGCTCGGAGTTTCTGGTTGTTGAAGTGTAGGATTTTCTCTGGAAACTTGTTAGACGTCATATTCAGGAAATGGGCGAAAACTGAATGTGGAATATAATAAAACTTCTGAGCATGATGCTTCCCTTTTCCAGCTAATTCCATGGTGGTATTACTCAGCTAAAATCTGTACATCAATACCTTTGCCTTCCTTAAGTATCAGTTAGGATGTTTCTGTCTGAAATAGACATCTGTCTCCAGGATTTTACAAATCCAATTGGAGAGGAGAGGCTATACATGGAACAAGAAAATAGTGAATTACTCAGTATTGATCAGAATTGTAAATATTGATAGGGGATAATGGATGCTAAGAGCAAGTCTCATTATAAACATAATGAGTATTAGTGTGTTCCCAAGCTTATTCGAGCTTAAATCCTACTTTATAACACTGATTAACATTCAAAACAAACTAAAGAACTATTATCTAGAATTACCACAAAAAATTTTCCTGAGGCTGGGGGAAGCCCTTGAGAAATAGACAGGATGTGAGTTTGGTTTGGTCCAGGATCACCAGGGATTATTTGTTAAAAAAAAATTCATTACTGGGCACTACCTCTGTCCTATGAAATCATAATTTTTGATGTGGTGGCCTTGGATCTCCACATTTTAATACCATCTCTGCTTGCCTTTATGAAGAGTCAGGCATGAGAACCCCCTTATGGACTTGTGTGATGAAGAGGAAAGGTGTCCATACCATGTAGACAAACAGTGTTCAACAGTAAAATGCTTTGAGCTCTTTGAGTCTAACCTCAAAACTTGAGAACTTAAAAGATTTTGTAAATAGTGACCTCTTTCAGGCTATCATTTGCTGGACCTAATAAAATGAACGTCTCCTATTGCTAAAATAGTCCTTTCGGATTTCCATTTCAGCACATAGTTTCAAACATTTACTTCCTGCCAAAAAATTCAAATAATGCAAGTTTGTGTATATGTAAGTCACAAACACATCTACATAATTTCTCTTGATTTTTTTATGGGGACATGTGGAGGCACTGATAGCCTTATATGGCAAACTTCATAGAAGTAAAGCAAGGGAAGAAAATAATTACAGAGTAAAAGGAGTTCGATGCACTTTATTCCTTCATGACTGTGAGATCCTGGATAAAATTTGAGGGTCCACTAAGTCTGATGCCCAGAAGGGCTTCTGATGAAAAATTCGTATTTTTCCTCAGTGAGAAACAATTAAAAAAAAAAAGTCTAAATCCTTATTAAATAGTAGGACTTTTACTGAGGCTCTACTAAGGATCAGGTCCTTTATTTCACTTACTGCCCATTCAGCATCCAACACAGCTCCATAAAGGAGGTGGTATGTCTCTAAATCCTTTTCATGGATTAAGAAACTGAAGCTGTAAGAAGTTGCATGGCCTGCTTAAGGTCTTAAGGACCATTAAGTGCCAAAACAGAGTCTTAAATCTCTTCTCTGTGCTGTGCTTGTTTTCCTGTAGCACATTTCCTGAGAGCAGCAGGAGCTCTAAACATTAGGCCTCTAGCCCAGGCCACCCCTCATTTCCTGGCGGCAGACCATTTCTGTAGAGGGGAGCAGCCCACACTGGTTTCAGCTTGGGTGGGGTCTGCTGATCCTGGAAACTTCCACCAGCATCACAAGGTCCCCAGTGTCTCCTCTCTACTCCAACAAGCAGAGTAGAGCAGTGATTACCAATGTGGACTTGGGTTTGATAATGACTAGCTGTTTAGTGTTAAGTGAGTTACCCAGCCTCTGAGACTCTTCCCTCAGTTGCACAATGGGAGTGATCTCTACCTCACCGAGCTGTATGGGTTTAACAGCTTTAGTGAGGTGTCATTTACATGCTCTAAAATCAATATAAGTATAAATTTCATTGAATTTGGTAAGCATCTTTAGTTGGGAAACTGCCACCACAACCTAGTTTTAGGACTTTTGCATCACCCCATAAAGTAAAGGGCCTTTTTCTTTTCTTTCTTTTTTTTTAAAGATTTTTTATTTATTTGACAGAGATCACAAGTAGACAGAGAGGCAGGCAGAGAGAGAGAGAGAGAGAGAGGGAAGCAGGCTCACTGCTGAGCAGAGAGCCTGATGTGGGACTCGATCCCAGGACCCTGAGATCATGACCTGAGCCAAAGGCAGCGGCTTAACCCACTGAGCCACCCAGGCGCCCCTAAAGGGCCTTTTTCAATCCCTAATGCCTACCCTTCCTTGGTCCCAGAAACCATTTGATTGCTTTCCGTTCCAGCAGTTTCGCTTTTTCCAGAATACCACGTGAATGGAAACAGTATGTAGTCTTTTGTTTTAGTGTTTTTCACTTAGCATGTTGTTTTTTGGTGCATGGATTTTGTTTGTACCTTGTATCATTAGTTCATCCCTTTTATTGCTGAAAAGTATTCCATTGTATAACCTACCACATCTTATTTATGTTTGGGTGGTATCTATTTGGGGTTACTATGGACAATGCTGCTACAAATAGTCATATAAATATTTCTGTGGCCATAGGTTTTTTTCTTGGGTAGATGCCTAGAAGTACAATTGCTGAGCCAAATAAGTATATGTTTAATATTATAAGATGCTATCAGACTTTTCAAAGTGGCTCTACCATTTTGCATTCCCACCTACAGTACATAGTGTTTCGGTTTCTCCACATCCTCAACAACACTTCGTATTGTTCACCTTTCCAACATGAATTATTCCAGTGGGCATGGAATGGTGTCTCAATGTGGGCTTAATTTAATTTCCTTAATCAATGATGTTGATCTTCTTTGTGTCTTGTGGACCATTTGTCTATCTTCTGTGGAGTGTCTGTTCAACTTATATACCTTCATTCGTGTAGTGTTTATTCATAAAGAAAACTATGTATCTTTTGTGTAAGGTGTGTTCAAATATTTTGCCCAATTTAAAAATACGTTGTATGGTTACTCACATAACATAAAAAAATTTTCTTACTATGTATTTTAAGCGTTTTTTATATTTTTTGGAAACAAATTTTTCATTAGATATTTCTGCAAATATTTTCTCAGTCTTTAACTTTTCATTTTCTTGCTGGTATACCTCAAAGACCAAAGTACTTCTAATAAAAGCTGACTTACTAATTTTTTTCTTGTATGACCCAATAAACATATGCCAGAAAAGAAGATGCTTTGGGTGTCACATCTCAGAAATCTTGCTTAACCCAAAGTCATGGATTTTTTCCCTAGGTTTTCTCCTAGAATTTTTAGCTTTAAAGTAAGTTCTCATTTAGATTTATGATCTGTTTTGAGTTAACTTTTGTGCATGGTATAAGAATCAAGGTACCTTTTTTTGAATGTAGATGGCCAAGTATCCTAGCACTATTTATTGAAAAGATTTTCTTTTCACTATTGGTTTACTTCACCCCTTTGTTAAAAAATCAGTTAACCATTTAAACATCTTTCCAAATTTTCCATTCTCTTTCATTGATCTGTATTTCTTTTCTTTTTTTTTTTAAGATTTTATTTATTTATTTGACGGAGAGAGATCACAGGTAGATAGAGAGGCAGGCAGAGAGAGAGAGAGAGGGAAGCAGGCTCCCTGCTGAGCAGAGAGCCCGATGCGGGACTCGATCCCAGGACCTGAGATCATGACCTGAGCTGAAGGCAGCGGCTTAACCCACTGAGCCACCCAGGCGCCCCCTGTATTTCTTTTTCTTTTTTTTTAAAGATTTTATTTATTTATTTGACAGATAGAGATCACAAGTAGGGAGAGAGGCAGGCAGAGAGAGGGAGAGAGGCAGGCAGAGAGAGAGAGGAGGAAGCAGGCTCCCTGCCAAGCAGAGAGCCCGATGCGGGACTCGATCCCAGGACCCTGAGATCATGACCTGAGCTGAAGGCAGCAGCTTAAACCACTGAGCCACTCAGGCGCCCCCTGTATTTCTTTTCTTAGGCCAATACCATATGATTTGATTATTTTTATATTGCTTTGAAATCAGGTAGTATATAAGTCCTCTAACTTTGCTGTTCTTCTTAAAAAAATATTTGGTATTGAGGAGAGCACAATCAGCAACCTCTTTGACTTCAGCCACAGCAACTTCTTCCTAGAAACATTGTCAAAGGCAAGGGAAGCAAGAACAAAAATGAACTATTGGGACTTCAAGATCAAAAGGTTTTGCCCAACAAAGGAAACAGTCAGCAAAACCAGAAGACAACTGACAGAATGGGAGAAGATATTTGCAAACATATCAGATAAAGGGCTAGTATCCCAAATCTATAAAGAACTTACCAAACTCAATGCCCACAGAACAAATAATCCAATTAAGAAATAGGTAGAGGAAATGAACAGACATTTCTGCAAAGAAGACATCCAGATGGCCAAGAGACACACATGAAAAAGTGCTCCACATCACTCGGCATCAGGGAAATAGAAATCAAAACCACAATGAGATACCACCTCACACCGTCAGAATGGCTAAAATGAACAAGTCAGGAAATGACAGATGCTGGCGAGGATGCAGGGAAAGGGGAACCCTCTCACACCTTTGGTGGGAATGCAAGCTGGTGTAGCCACTCTGGAAAACAACACAGAGGTTCTTCAGAAAGTTGACCCAGCAACCACACTACTGGGTATTTACCCTAAAGATACAAATGTAGTGATCCAAGCGGCATGTGCACCTGAATGTTTATAACGGCAATGTCCACAATAGCCCAACTATAGAGAGAACGTAGATGTCCATCGACTGACACACACACACACACACACACACACACACACACACACACTGGAATATTATGCAGCCATCAAAAGAAATGAAATCTTGCCATTTGCAACATGGATGGAACTAGAGGGTATTAGGCTGAGTGAAATAAGTCAATCAGAGAAAGATAATTATATGATCTCCTCAATATGAGGCATTTGAGAGGCAAAGTAGGGGATTTGGGGGTGAGGAGGGAAAAAAATGAAACAAGATGGGATCAGGAGGGAGGCAAACCATAAGAGACTCTTAATCTCACAAAACAAACTGAGGGTTGTTGGGGGGAGGGGGATACGGAGAGGGTGGTTGGGTTATGGACTTTGGGGAGGGTGTGTGCTATGGGGAGTGATGTGAAGTGTGTAAGCCTGGTGATTCACAGACCTGTACCCCTGGGGCAAAAATATATGTTAATAAAACAGTTTTAAAAAATGTTTGGTATTTTAGACATTCTTACCGATTTCTAATAAAAACACTAGGATTTTGTTTGAAATTGCATTGATTGAAACTTACATTTCAATATGGGGCGATTAATAAGTTTCCGTGAACCCAGTATATATTTCCTTTTTTTTTTTTTTTTTAGGTCCTGTTTAATTTCTCTCTGTGATATTCTAGTCTTGCAAATTTTGCCTATGCATATTTTTTTACATTTATTCCTGAATCCATCTTTGATGTTACTATTAATGGAATTGTTTCACTTTTGGAATTTTCACTATCGGTGTATAGAAATAAAATTTTCGTATTGATCTTTGTGTCACTTTCCTATTCCATTGTAACAAATCACCATAAGCTTCGTGGTTTAACACAACACAAATCTATTCTTTTACAGTCCTGGAGATCTTAAACCAGTTTCACTGGGATAAGGTCAAGGTGTTGGCAAGGCTGTCTTTTTCTGGAGGCTCTGAAGATGAGAAACCCATTCTTTGCCTTTTTTGGTAGCCACTTGTCTTCCTTGACTTATGGCCCTTTCCTTCATCTTCAAAACCTGTATTTATCATATCACCTTCTCTCCTATAGTCAAATATCTTTAAGCTTTCCTCTTATTAAGAACATTTGTGACTTAAGACCCACCAGATATCCCAGGATAATCCTGCTATTTCCACATCCTTAATTTAATCACACTTGCAAAGTCTCTTCTTCCTTACCAGTAAAATTCAGAGGTTCCAGATTCTAGAACCTGGATATCCTTGGTAGTCATTACTCAGCCAATCTTATAACCTTATGAAATTTACTTGTTCTAGTCAGTTTTATGTATAGTCTTTAGGATGTTAATTTGAACAATTGTAGGTCAGGAAAGAAGGTTTACTTCCTTTCCAATTTTTATGCTTTTTATATAGATTTTGAATATACCATTCTAATATCTGTGGTCTTCATTGTTTCTAATGAGAAGCTAGCCATTACTCCTGCCCTTATTCCCCTGAATGGGATGAGTCATTTTTCTCTTGTTGGTGTCAAGATTTTATCATGGCTTTTTAAAAATTTCACTTCCATGACAACTATCATATGATCTCCCTGATATGAGGACATGGAGAAGCAACATGGGGGGGTAGGGGGATAGGAGAAGAATCAATGAAACAAGATGGGATTGGGAGGGATACAAACCATAAATGACTCTTAATCTCACAAAACAAACTGGGGGTTGCTGGGGGGAGGTGGGATTGGGAGAGGGGGAGCGGGCTATGGACATTGGGGAGGGGAGGCGAACCATAAGAGACTATGGACTCTGAAAAACAACCTGAGGGTTTTGAAGGGTCAGGGGTGGGAGGTTGGGGCAACCTGAGGGTTTTGAAGGGTCAGGAGTGGGAGGTTGGGGGAACAGGTGGTGGGTAATGGGGAGGGCACGTTTTGCATGGAGCACTGGGTGTTGTTCAAAAAAGAATGAATACTGTTACACTGAAAAAATAAAATGGAAAAAAAATTATGAAAAAAATATTTCACTTCCATATGTTCAGGTTGTTTCCTTTGTTTTATCCTACTTTGGAATGGAGTTTCTTGGTTTGTAAGTTTATGTTTTTCATTATGTTTGGGTAGATTTGAGCCATTTTCCCTCCATTTTTTCCCTGATCTTTTCCTTTCCTGTTATTTTATTACTAACATTTTGCAATGGTTTTTAAGTTTTTATTTTAATCCCAGTTAACTTAGTGTCATTTTAGTTTCAGGTGTAGAATATAGTAGTTCAACAATTCCATAGATCATGAAGTGTTCATATGACAAGTTCACTCCTTAATCCTCATCACCTGTTTCACCCATTCCTCCACTCACCTCCCTGCAGGTAACCATCAGTTCTTTAAAATTAAATCTGTTTCTTAATTTCTTTTTCTTCCCTTTGCTGATCCTTCTTAAATTCCACATGAGTGAAATCATATGCTATTTGTCTTTGTCTTATTTCACTTACATTATACTCCCTAGCTCTGTCCATGTCATTACAAATGGCAAGATTTCATTCTTATTGCTGAGAAATATTCCAGTGTGTGTGTGTGTGTGTATACACATATATATACGCACACCACATCTTTATCCATTCATCAATCAGTGGACACTTGGGCTGCTTCCATATCTGGGCTATTATAAATAATGCTGTTAAACCATACAGGTACATGTATCACTTTGAATTGCATTTTTGTATTTGTTTAAATGCCCAATAATGTGATTGCTGGATCATAGAATAGTTCTATTAACTTTTTGAGGCACCTCCTTACTGTTTTCTAGAGCGACGGTACCAGTTTGCATTCCCACTGACAGTGCAAGAAGGTTCCTTTTTCTCCACATCCTTGCCAACACCTGTTTCTTGTGTTGTTGATTTTAGGTATTCTGACAGATGTGAGGTGATGTCCTCTTGTAGCTTTGACCTGGATTTCCCTGATGGTGATGATGAGTACTTGTCATGTTTGTTGGATATGTAGAGGTCTTCTTTGGGGAAATGTCTGTTCATGGCTTCTGCTTATTTTTTAATGGGATTATTCATTTTTGGGGGGATGCTGAGTTTTAGAAGTTCTTCATAAGGTTTTGAGTACTAACTTATCAGATATGTCATCTGCCAATATCTTCTCCCATCCCATAGGTTGCCTTTTAGTTTTGTTGATTGTTTCCTTTGCTGGGCAGAAGCTTTTTATTTTGATGCAGTCCCAACTCTGCCAATGTCAGAGAAATTACTGCCTGTGCTCTCTTCTAGGATTGTATGGTTTCAGGTCTCACATTTAGGTATTCAATTTTTTGAGGTTTTGGTGTATAGTACAAGAAAGTGGTCCACTTTGATTCTCTTAATATGTGTCTGTCCAGTTTTCTCAACACCATTTATTGAAGAGACTGTTCTTTCCCATTAGATATTCTTTACTGCTGTGTAGAAGATTGACCATATAATTGTGTGTTTATTTCTGGGTTTTCTATTCAGTTCTGTTGATTTATGTGTCCATTTTTGTGACAGCACCGTAGTTGTTTGATTACTGCAGCTAATATAACTTAAAGCCTAGAACTGTGATGTCTCCAGATATGCTTTTTCTTTTTTCTTTTTTTTCCCCCTGCAAGATTGCTTTGGCTATTTGAGGTCTTCTGTGGTTCCATACCAATTTTAGGGTCATTTGTTCTAGTTCTGTGAAAAATGCTATCAATATTTTGATAGGGATTTCATTAAATGTGTAGATGTCTTTGGGTAGTATAGATGTTTTGACAATAATCTTGAGCATGTAATGTCTTTCCATTTCTTTGTGTCATCTTCAGTTTCTTTCATCAGTGTTTTATGGTTTTCAGAGTACAGGTCTTTCCCCTCTTTGATTAGATTTATTCCTAGGTATCTTACGGTTTTGGTGCAATTGTAAATGAGATTGATAATTTCTTTCTACTACTTCATTATTGGTATATAGAAATGTAACAGATTTCTATACATTGGTTTTTGTATCTTATGATTTTACTGAATTTGAGAATCAGTTCTAGCACTCTCGGTGGAGTCTTTTGGGTTTTCTATATATACTATCATGTCATTAGCAACTAGTGAAAGTTTTCCTTCTCCCTTACTGAATTTGGATGCCTTTTATTTTTTGTTGTCTGATTGCCATGGCTAAGACTTTTACTACTATGGTGAGTAAAAGTGGTGACAGTGGACATCCTTGTTTCGTTCCTACCTTAGGGGAAAAGATCTGTTTTTCCTCACTGAGGATGACACTTGCTATGGATTTTTCACATATGGACTTTATCATGTTGAGGTATGTTCCTTGTAAACCTATTTTGTTGGTGGCTTTTTTTGTTGTTGTTGCTTAAAGATTTTATTTATTTATTTATTTGGCAGAGAGATCACAAGTAGGTAGAGAGGCAAGCAGAGAAAGAGAGAGAGAGAGAGAGAGAGAGAGAAAGAGAAGCAGGCTCCCCGCTGAGCAGAGAGCCCGATCTGGGGTTCGATCCCCTGACCTTGGGATCATGACCTGAGCAGAAGGCAAAGTCTCTAACTTTGTTGATGGCTTTTATCATAAACGATTGTTGTACTTTGTCAGATGCTTTTCCTGCATCTATTGAAATGATCATATGATTCATATCCCTTCTCTTATTGATGTGCTGTATCTTGTTTGTGAATAGTGAACCATCCTTTTTACCCAGAAATAAATCCCACTTGATCATGGTGAATGATTTTTTAAAAAATATATTGTTGAATTTGGTTTGCAAGTATTGAGGATTTTAGTACCTAGGCTCATCAGGCATATTGGCCTGTAGTGGCCTGTTATTGTTTTTTGGTTTTTGGGGTCTTTTTTTTTTTTTTTTGGTGATATTTTTATCTGGTCTTGGTATCAAGGTAATGATGGCTTCATAGAATTTGGAAGCTCTCCTTCCTTTTCTATTTTGTGGAATGGTTTGAGAAGAAGGGGTATTAACTCTTCTTTAAATGTTTGGTAGAATTCATCTGTGAAGCCATTTTGTCCTGGATTTTTGTTTGTTGGAAGATTTTTGATTACTGATTCAATTTCTTTGTTGGTTATCAGTCCGTTCTAATTTTCTATTTCTGCCTATATCCGTTTTGGGAGTTTCTATGTTTCTAGGAATTTACCCATTTCTTTCAGTTTGCCCAATTTGTTGGCATATGGGTTTTAATAATTTTCTCTTAGAATTGTTTATATTTCTATGGCATTGGTGGTTGTTTCTCCTTACTTGTGATTTTGAGCTCCTTCTCTTTTTTCTTAATAAGTCTATCTAGAGGTTTATCAATTTTATTAATTTTTTTCAGAGAACCATTTCTTGGTTTCATTGATCTATTTAATTTTTAAAATTTCTATTTTATTTCTGCTCTACTCCTTATTTCTTTCCTTCTGCTGCCTTTAGGCTTTGTATGTTATCCCTTTTCCATACATGTAAGGTGAGGTTGTTTGAGATTTTTCTTGCTTCTTGAAATAGGCCTGTATTGCTATATAGTTGCCTCTTAGAATTGTTTTTACTGCATCCAAAGATTTTGGACCATTGTGTTTCATTTTCATTTGTTTCCATGTACTTTATTTCTGTTTTTATTTCCTGGTTGACCTATTCATTGTTCAGTAAAGCATGTTAAACTCCATGTATTTGTGTTCTTTGCAGATTTTTTTCTTGCGGTTAACTTCTAGCTTCATAGCATTGTGGTCAGTAAAAGATGCATGGTAGGACTTCGATCTTCCTGAATTTGTTGAAGCTTGTTTTGTGAACCAGCATGTGATCTGTTCTGGAGAATGTTCTGTGTGGTACACTTGAAAGGAATGTGTTTTCTTTTAAGATAGATCTATTTAGCAGATATATTCAAAATATCCTATTCCAGTGTGTCATTCAAAGCCATTGTTTCCTTGATTTTCCATTTATATGATCTGACCATTGCTGTAAATGGTGTGTTTAAAGCCCCCTATTATTATTAGCTCCTTTGTTACTGTTTTATATATTTGAGTGTTTCCATGTTTGGTGCATAAATATTTATAACTCATATCTTCTTGTTGGAATGTCCCTTTTATGATTATATAGTGTTCTTCTTTATCTCTTATTATAGTCATTGATTTAAGGTTTTTTTATCTGGTGGCATCTGGGTGGCTTAGTTGATGGAGAATCGGAATCTTGATTTCAATTCAGGTCATGATCTTGCAGTGGTGGGATTGAGCCCCACATCAGGCTCTGCACTCAGTGGGGAGACCACTTGAGATCCTCTCCCTTCTATCCCTTTCCCTGCTCACACATGCCCTCTCTCTAAAATAAAACTTTACGGTCTATTTTATCTGAAATAAGTATTGCTACTCCAACCTCCTTTGACATCCGTTTACATGATAAATGTTTCTCCATACCCTTTCAATCTGCAGGTGTCTAGGCCTAAAACAAGTCTCCTATAGGCAGTATATAGGTGGATCTTTTTTTCTTTTTTCCCCAATCCATTCTATTTTTTTTTTCAATCCTCTATGTCTTTTGTTTGGAGCATTTAGTCCACTTACATTCAAAATAATTAATTGATATGTATTTATTGCCATTTGATTACTTGTTATATTTTTTGAAGTTTTTCTCTAATATTTCTCTTTTTCATGATTTTTGGCCTTTTTTTTAGTGATTATATCCTCTTCTACATATAGTTTTCCATATTAAGTTGGTTGTCGTCTAACTTTGCGACCATTCTTTGCTCCTTACCTCCCCACATTTTAGGTGTATGTTGATATTTTATATCCTTTTATTGTGTGAGTTCTTTGACTCTGTGGTTTATTGTTTTGTTTTGTTTTTGTTTTTTTTTAAGAGGAAAGAATCATTTTACTACTTTTGTGTTTCCTCTGTATTGTCACTTTTGGGGTTTCCTTTCCACTCAACGAATTCCCTTTAATATTTCTTGCAGGACTGGTATAGTGGTCATGAACTCCTAGTTTTTGTTGGGAAAACTCCTTATCCCTTCTTCTATTCTGAATGGTAGTCCTGCTGGATAGAGTGTTCTTGGCTGCAGATTTTTCTCATGCAGCATTTTGGATATATCATGCCACTCTACTCTGGCTTGCAAAAATTTGTTGAAAAACCTCCTGCTAGCCTTATGAGTTTTTGTTTGTAAGTTACTGACTTCTTTCATCTTACTGCTTTTAAAATACTGTTTTGGGACGCCTGGGTGGTTCAGTTGGTTAAGCGGCTGCCTTCGGCTCAGGTCATGATCCCAGCATCCTGAGATCGAGTCCCACATTGGGCTCCTTGCTCAGCAGGGAGCTTGCTTCTCCCTCTGCCTCTGCTTGCCACTCTGTCTGCCTGTGCTTGCTCTCCCCCCCCCCCCTGGCAAATGAATAAAATCCTAAAAAATATATTTAAAATATTCTCTTTATCATTATATTTTGCCAGTTTAATATATGTTCTGGTGTCGGTCTGCTTTTGTTGATTTGATAGGAGTTTTTGGTGCCCCCTGGATCTAGATATGTTTCCCTCCCCAGATTAGGGAAGTTTTCAGCTATTATTTCTTCAAATAAATTTTCTGCTCCCTATTCCCTTTTTTCTGGAACTCTTACAATACAAATGTCATGTTTGAAGTCACTGAGTTCCTTAAATGTATTGTTTTTTGTAATTTCTATTTCTTTTCTTCAGTTTACTTCCCATTCTGTCTTCTAGGTCACTAAATTTTCCTGCTGCTTCTATCCTGGTGTTCATTCTATCAAGCACTTTTCTCATTTTGTTTATTGAGCCCTTTATCTCTTCTATGTCATGCCTTATCTCTGTGTTAAGGGTTTCATTCATGTCCTCCACTCTTGCTTCAAGTCCAGGGAGTACCCTCCTGATCATTGCCTTAAATTCTTGGTCAGGTATATTACTTATATCTGTTTCACTTAGATCTCGATAGCCATGGCCTTGTTCTGTTCTTACATTTGGGATAAATTTCTCTGTCTCCTCATTTTGTCTGCATTTCTGTGTCTATATGTGTTGAGAAAATCAGCTATGTCTTCTGCTCTTGAAAAGAGTTACTTTATCAAAAAGAGGTCTTAGAGTGCCCTGCAATACAGTGTACCCTGTTCACAGAATCTGGCATTTCAAAAGAGTATCCTGTGTGTGATGCCTATACTCTGCTGTTGTGTCTGAGTCACTTTTCCTTTCAGTGAACTTATTTGCACTGACATTCTGCCTATTGTGGGCTGTGCTTATTCTCTGTAGTGTTAGTGGGACCCAGGCACAGCAGCTCTGAGGGAGCATGCCCACCAGGGAACATGGGAGTGGGCAGCAGTATTAGCAAAATTTCCATTGGGCCGCAAATCGTACGCCAGATCTCTTGAAATGCTATAGTGGCTGGGGGCTATGCACCAGCAGTTGGAGGCACAAGGTGTGGGGCATAGTATGCAGCAATGGCTGGGCAGGGTACATGTGCAGCTTTAACAAAATTTACCTTGAGGTCATGGCTGAGCTATATTTTGCAGTGCTTGATATTGGCCCACAGATCTTCAAGTCCGTTTATTTTTAATTTCTTGTTCTGTTTTTAGATCGCGATCTACTGATTTTTCATTCATTGTTTTTTTCTTCACCATTTCAAATCTGTTTCAGTATATACCATATATTTTTCATTTCCATTAATATGCTTTTCTTCTCTACAATAGCCATTGGGTTCTTTTAGTTTCCTTCTCTTAGTATTTACTATTTGTTCATTATTTGAATATTCCTTGAACAGGATTTCTTTTTATTTGTTAATGTATTTATAATAGCTGTTTGAAGTCTTTGTCTTAAATCCAACCTCTGAGCCCACTCAATGTCAGATTCTAATGGCTGTCTTTTCCCCTAGATATGGGTTATTCCTGTTCCTTTCACATCTCATATTTTTTGGTCAAAAAATAGGAAAAAAGTATTTGTAGTTGTACTCACAGTGAATCTGAAATCGGTTTTGTTCTTTGAAGGGATTTAGACTTTAACATGCCTGGAGTCAAACTGAAATCTCCAACCATAGATTTTTTTTTCACAGTTCTCTAAGGAGTCCCTCTGCACCTGCATAGTTCAGGGGTCAAATGGTAACAGGCAGAGATTGTATTCAGAGACTTTGAGTTAGTAAGGCTTTCATCCTCTTCTTTTGTGTATAGATTTCAGTGTGCATTCAGATGTGTGGCAAATTCACATGCTTTCTTTTAATTTTTGTTAGGTTTCCTGGGGTATCCAATAAGCATGCATGGTTTAGCAGTTAGCCAGGTATATATGGAAAGCTTATTGTATCAGCTGCTCTATAGTTTTCTCACATCCAAAATCCCCCTCTGAAATTTCTAACTGCTTTGCTGCCTGATCCTGAGTCTGTCACCTCCAGCTGATAAAGCTGGATTTTCACTGCCTGTGTTTGGTAGTTGGTGGAGCTTGGGAATGCTCCCAGACCCCCACCTCCCCTCCAAAAGTTAATTCTTAGTTATTACTCAATGCAGTAGCAGTTTTACATGAGTTAGTATTTCCCAAGTTGTTGCCTACCTTTGGTTATTTTCCAGTGCCCTGAAATGATTGTCATAAATGGTTTTGTCCAGTGTATGGTCATTTTCTATGGAGCAGTCATCTGACCTTCTCATGCTGTCGTTACCAAAAGTAGAGTCCCTAGATTACTTTAAGGATAAAAAGAAATAGTGTGCATTAAGTGTTGGGTGTAGTTGCTGGCATATGGTAAGTACTCAGTGGGTGATAGAATCTGTTAAATAATACCAGCAATAGCTAGATCCCTCAATGGACTCTCAGTATTATTCATCTTTTCTGGAACATAGCTTCCAAACCATGTGCTGGAGGATCCATCTCATCAGCCCTCAGGTTTCCTGTCACCTCCACCTTATGCAGGATTCCAAAATCCTCCATTTAACCACTATTTCATGCAAATACTATCATTTTCTGTGTGTGTCATGATGTAGAAAGGCTTAGGAAGCATTACTCTTAGAGGACAGCCCAGAGCAGGATCCCTGTTGTGTCTTCTAGATCTGCTTTCAAACAAGTTCATGGGAGCAAGTCTTTTAAGGTACTTCTCAAAGTTCTCTGAAATAGGAACTCCCTTACATATAAGACTATCCATTCAATAAGTAATTTTGATGACTTGCAATATGCCAGGCCCCCTTTCCCACCTTCTCTTAATTCCAGGAGTAAACCAGAGGTCCTGATTCCAGTGTGGCCCATGGTATTCTCTACACTACCCTAAGGGATTGAAAGGCCCTAATTAGATGTGTTGGCTTGGCAAAGACATCTGGGTGTGTGCATGAATGCATACCTGACAGGAGATAGCTCTAGTAATAGTTCTGAGTATCCTGTCATTTTTCTTCTAAGATAGTGCTGCAGAATAAGGTAATGGTGATCTTGGGTCATACAGTTTACAGTGCTGCATGGGAAATAGGCAGAACTTCATTTCCGTTATTTTCTTGTTTGGGGTCAGTCTTTTCAGTCACCAACACACTGTTACTGTTGCAGCCATCAGCTTTACTAGCTAGAGATGGACAATAATGTTGGTGCTCTAAGTCGTTGTTGGAATTTTCAAGTTTCTATTCCTGTTTGTGTGAACTAGTCCTCACTAGAGTTCTTTGTGCCCTAGGTTTATGGGTTTATGCTAATTGGTATAACTTAGTGAATATATATCTACTTTCACAACTCTACTCTATTAACTAATAAAGATTACATTGGAACTACATTCGGTATTACTTTGTACTGATTATCTGTGCCCCAATTTGATTCAAAGAGGTTAACACTTTTATAGAGACCTATGATTTAATGGCAAAGGATACCAACTTCCCACTAATGGATTATGTTTTGCTGTTGCCACTTAATAAACCTATTATGTAACTGTCAACATTTCTGTGTGTTACTAGCTTCAGTAAAAATAGCCTATAATGCCCAGTTTTGAAGTAATATAGATAAGGAAGACATGATTTACACATAATAAATTATGGCAAGAAAAATAAGCTTCACTGTTAAAAACAAAACAAAACAAACAAACAAAAAACACCTTCCCAGGGCAAGGTTTACTGTTGGTCATTAAAATTCTTTACAGAAATGTTTCACTAAAAATAGTGCAATGGTGAATTGTATTATTAGACTTAGACAAATCAAAATCCCAATGAGATACCACCTCAAACCAGTTGGAATGGCTAAAATGAACAAGATAGGAAACAACAAATGTTGGCAGGGATGTGGAGGCAGGGGAACCCACTTACACTCTGGGTGGGAATGCAAGCTGGTACAGCCACTCTGGAAAGTGGTATGGAGAGTGTGGAGGCTCCTCAAGATGTCAAAAATAGAGCTACCCTATGACCTAGCAATTACATTACTAGGTATTTACCCCAGAGGTATAAATGTAGTGATCCAAAGGGGCACCTGTGCCCCAATGCTCATAGCAGCAATGTCCACAATAGCCAAACTGTGGTAAGAGTCTAGATGTCCATTGACAGATGAATGGATAAAGATGTAGTACATATATACAATGTAATATATACAATATTACTCAGCCATTAGAAAGGATAAATACCATTTACACTGATGTGGATAGAATTGGAGGGTATTACGGTGATGGAAATAAGTCAATCAGAAGGACAATTATCATATGGTTTCACTTTTATGTGGAATAAAACAGCATAGAGGGATCATAAGGGAAGGGAGGGAAAAGTCATCAGAGAGGGAGAAAAAAACTATGAGAGATTCTTAGCTATGGAAAACAGGGTTGCTGGAGGGGGGGTGGGTAGGGGATGGAGTCATTGGGTGATGGACATTAAGAAAGGCTCATGATGTGATGAGCAGTGGGTGTTATATGCAATTGATAAGTTATTGAACGCTATATCTGAAACTAATGATGTACTGTAAGTTGGCTCACTGAGTTTAAATAAAGAATAAAATAAATATTTTTCAGGCAGCTGCCAGCACACAGTTCACAATGTAACAAGGGAAACATGCCTTCATCACACTCAAGTTGCAACAATCACTTGTTCTTTAAATCTGTTTTTCATCCCTGCACAAGCAACTGTTAGTGCAGAAAGATGCGTTAATTAACTCCAGCGTAGTTCATAAGGGAATTATTCTCTATCAACAAAAGAAGTTTTGAAGTCGGTACCCAAGGTTTGTCTGAGGTTTTGTTTTAATTTAATCAGTTCATGTTTAGGCCCCTGCAATTAATATTCTTCTTCTAAAATCATCCTGTTCTTTGTAATACTTGGTTATTTTCACTAGAGGCCAGTATCCTGAAATCTATTTACCATTTCAAAGTTCTGTAGGTAAAATATTAGATAAATTTAAAAATAACAAGTCTGTGAGGTAACTTGGTAAAGTATTGAACCAAGATATTTAAATCTTGAAATTAAATATCACAACCGTAGTTGCAGAAATATGTAGGAAACATGAAAGATTTGTTGCTCATGACTCAATTGGTAGGCTATCGATGCTGTATTCCACAGTCATTGAGGGATCCAAGCTCTTTTAATCTCTTCTCAGTCTTTCAGTGGGTTCTCGCACCCCTCATCACATGAGGAAAGTGAAGGCGAAGATGATTTCAAGTGAAGTTTCAGGGGCCAGGTTTGAAAGAGGTACATATTACTTCTTCTCTCATGCCATTGACCAGACTAGTCCCTCAGGGCCACCTAGATGTAAAGGAGCTGAAGAAATAAACTGTGATATGCTAAATAAAAATATGAAAATAAAGATACTGAGCACCACTAGTCTTGATCACAAGCATAGATCTATACACTTACATAAATACATAACATGAGCTCTGAACAGATGTATAAGGCCAATAAGCCTTACTTTTAAAAACTTATTTGGTAATTTTGTGAACTTCCCCTCATTTTGTTTTTCTAAGATTCCCTTTTGTATCGAGAGAAAAATGACAAATATAGTTCTCAGAATGTAATTTTCAAGTTCATGTACAAAGTTTCATTCAGGGAATACCATGTGCTTAGACATGAGTCACTCGCTGTAAACTGTTTTATTAAAATATTTGTACAGTAAGCCTATTGTAGATAAACTTGTACTATACCAACTATGTAATACAATTATATTTTCCATCTCATTTTTATTCATAAGCATTTTATTTTCTCTTTAAATATCTTTTGTAGATAAAACATTAAAAATATAATATGTAATTGACATATTCCCTGCAACATATCCAAAACTTAAATATATACTGAAGAAATTAAAAAAAAAAAAACTGTTGCTCTGCTATGGTATTTTCTGACTTTATTTTTTTTATTTTTTTTTAATATTTTATTTTTTATTTATTTGACAGACAGAGATCACAAGTAGGCAGAGAGGCAGGCAGAGAGAGAGGGGGAAGCAGGCTCCCCGCTGAGCAGAGAGCCCGATGCGGGGCTCGATCCCAGGACCCTGGGATCATGACCAGAGCCCAAGGCAGAAGCTTAACCTCCTGAGCCACCCAGGTGCCCCTCTGACTTTATATTTTTAACTCCTAAGTATAGAAGGCAATTCTTAACCTCTCTAAAGTACTTCTTCAATACTAATATTGTTTCATATGCACTTTTAGTTTAAAATAACATAAATTTGCATAAACACTGATGTGGTTCTTTGGATGTAAGACTGTAAAGATCAATTCCTCCATAAGATTACTAGAACCAAATTTCTTTTTTTTTTTAAAGATTTTATTTATTTATTTGACAGAAATCACAAGAGAGGCAGGCAGAGAGAGAGGAATGGAAGCAGGCTCTCCGCTGAGCAGAGAGCCCGATGTGGGACTCAATCCCAGGACCCTGGGATCATGACCTGAGCCGAAAGCAGTGGCTTAACCCACTGAGCCACCCAGGCGCCCCACTAAAACCAAATTTCTTGGCTTAAGTTTATCTGACATAATTACAAGTATTCTAAACTTCTAATTTTTGGTAGTAGTTAATAATTGTTACTCTAAATCTGTCACCATTGAAAACTTTAAATATATTAACCTCTAATATATTAATAATAACATGAGAATATTCTACCAAGATCAGTCCCGTCTTTCCCAAATGAAATGTTAGGAAATGTTATCAGCATTGAGTATCAATGAGCTATGAAGATGAATAAAAATAATTCCTATACTTAAGCTTACATTTAAGTTCTGAGTGGGCATGAGAGCTATTATGTGAATATGTGTGTGTCTATAACTAGAGACCTAGACATGAGAGTACTTTCCCAAAATGGACAAATGGAAAAGCGTCACTGAGTCTTTGGTGATTTTTAGTGGATGACATTTTTGGAATGTTTCAGAAGATATTAAGCACAAGATCTTTAAAAAAATGAGTTGGATTACAACAAATGATGGGATGTTATATTTAAATCTGAGGAATTGTAGTAGCATGTAGGGACTTACTTAATCACTATATTTTATATATCTATAATGTTCAGCACAATGCAAGGATCATAAGAGTTCAAAATGGATTAGTGGATGTGTAGATAGATCAATGGATGGTCAAACAAATGAATGTTAGAATCATTTATTTTTATTCATCCAAACAAAAACCAAAAGTAGTCCAAAACTATATAATATCATAGAAAAAAAGATAGGCAAGAATTTCAAGAATGGGTCATATTCCAAAGATGATATCACAAATGTTTTCTTCCACACAGACCTCAGAGTTAGGGATATAGCTTGTAGTTAACACATGCATAACAAGTTCTTAGTAAGGTAGCTAGAACTTTATGAGGTAGTTCATTTCTAGGCTTTAAATCTTGGGTTAATGAGCCTGTGAGTTGATGGCTCTTAAGGAATAAAGAGTACCAATGTGTATTTGCCCTAAAATCTTCCTTTCAAGAAGCATGGAGTATTCTCTTTGTGGGGAACTGGCAAAAAAAAAAATTCTAGAGTCAACTTTCTCAAGTCATTATTGCTTAGAATTGAGTCATTGTCTGGCTATCCTACATCTTTTCTGTCTGCTTGGCTGTTGGATTGCCCTTCTCTAGACCCTCTTCAAATTTGTTTTGTCTGTCTTTTTGTCTATTTTGGGGGGGTATTTTTGGGATACTTTAAGGCTCATTTTTTTTGTTTTATTTATTGAAGTATAGCTGGTCACACAAAGTTATGCTAGTTTCATTTGTACAACATAGTGATTCAAATCTATACCTTATGTTATGCTCACAAGTGTAATTACCATGTGTCACCAGTCAATCCTATTACAGTATCATTGCCTATATTCTCTATATCCTACCTTTTATCCCTATGACTCTTTCCATAACCAGAAACCTTCACTTCCTTTCCCCCTTCACCCATTTTACCCATCCCACAGCCTCCTGCCCTCTAGCAACCACAAGTTTGTTCTCTGTATTTATGGGGAATTTATTTATTCATTTGAGACAGAGAGAGCATGAGCAGAGGGAGAGGGAGAAGCAGCCTCCTGCTGATCCAGGAGCCCAACATGGGGCTTGATCCCAGGACCCCGAGATCATGACCTGAGAGGAAGGCAGATGCTTACCTGACTGAGCCACCCAAGCGCCCCTGCATCTGCTTCTGATTTGATTTTTAGATTTCATGCACAGGTGAAATCCTACAACATTTGTCCTTCATTGTCTTATTCCACTGAGCATAATAGTCCTTAGGTCCATCCATGTTGTTGCAAATGGCAAGAGCTCATTATTTATGGATGAGTATTATTTTCTGTGTGTGTGTACACCTAAACATATCTTCATCTATTCATAGATCAGTGGACTTTTGAGTTGTTCCATGTCTTGGCTATTATAAATGATAATGCAATGAACATTAGGATGCAAATATCTTTTCAAGCTAGTGTTCTCAATTTTGAGGATAAATACACAACAATAGAATTACTAAATCAATGGTATTTCTATTTTTAATTTTTTGAGGAAACTCCGTACTGTTTACCATAGTGGTTGTACCAGTTTATATTCCTACCACCTTTGCATGAGGGTTCTTTTTTTCCCCATAGCCTTACCAACACTTGTTAATTTTTGTTGATAGTAGCCATTCTGACAGTTAAAAGGAGATCTCATTGTGGTTTTGATGTGTATTTCCCTCGTTAGTGATGGAGAGCACTTTTTCATGTGTCTGTAGGTCATCTTTGGACAAATGTATATTCGGTTCCCTGCCCATTTAATCAGATTTTTTTTATGTTTGTTGAGTAGTGTAAGTTCTTTATGTATTAATTATCCAAATTAATATTTTGGAAGTTAACCCCTTATCAAATACATCATTTGCAAATATCTCCTCCCATTCAATAGGTTGTCTTTTCATTTTGTTTATCATTTCCTTTGCTGTGCTAAATATTTTTATTTTGGTGTAGCCCTAATAGTTTATTTTTGCTTTTGTGTCCCTTGCCTCAGGAGACCTATCTAGAAAAATGTTGCTATGGCCACCCTCAAACAGATTAGTGCTTATGTTTTTCTCTAGGAATTTTATGGTTTCAAGTCTGGCATTTAGATTCACTAATGCATTTTGAGTTTATTTTATGTGTGGTGTAAGAAAGTGGTCCAGTTTCATTCTTTTGCATGTAGCTGTCTAGATTTCCCAGCACCATTTATTGAAGAGACTGTCTTTTCCCTATTGTATATTCTTGCCTCCGTGTAATTGATTGACCATACAAGCGTGAATTTATTTTTGGGCTCTCCTAATGTGCCATTGATCTGTGTGTTGATTTATGTGCCATTATCATAATTTTTTGATTACTGCAGCTTTGCAATATAATCTTGAAATATCGGGTATTTTGATACCTCAGTTTTTGCTCTTTCTCAAGATTGTATTAGCTATTCAGGACTTTTGTAGTTCCATACAAATTTTAGGACTATTCCAGTTTTGTGAAAAATGCTGTTGGTATTTTCACAGGAATTGGTTTGAATCTGTAGGTTGCTCTGGGTGGAGTGAACATTTTACCAATAGTATTCTAATCCATGAACGTAGTATCTTCCATTTGTTCATGTACTTTTCCATTTCATCAATGTTTTACAGTTTTCAGGGTACATCTTTTTCTTAAGTTTATTCCTAAGTATTTTATTCTTTTTTGTGTAACTTTAAATGGAGTCTTTTAAAATTTTGTTTTCTGCTACTTTTTTTTGGTGGAGTCTTCAGGGATTTTATTTATGGTATCATGTCATCTGCAAATAGTGACAGTTTTACTTCTTCTTTACCAATTTAGATGGCTTTTATTTCTTACTTGATTGCTGCGGTTAGGACTTCAGGTTATGCTGAATAAAAGTGGTGAGAGTGGAATCCTTGTCTTGCTCTTGCTCTTAGAGGAAAAGCGATATTTAACAATTAAGTGTTCTATTACCTGTGGGTTTTTCCATAAGTGGTCTTTATTATGTTTGAGGTATGTGTTCCATGTAATCCCACTTTTGAGTTTGTATCATGAACAGATGTTGAGTTTTGTTACGACTTTTCCACATCAATTAAGATACCATTTTTATCCTTCACTTTATTAATGTAGTATCAATTGATTTTGTAAATATCGAACCATTCTTATACTCCCAGATTAAGTCTCGCTTGATTGTGGTGAATGATTGTTTTACCATATTGTTAAATGTGGTTTTTTCAAGAATTCTGGCATCTGTATTCTTTACTGATATTGGCCTGTAATCTCTTCTCCTCCTGTTCCTCTTTGTAGTGTTTCTGTCTCATTTTGGTATCAGGGTAATGCTAGCCTCATAGAATGAATTCAGAAGCTTTCCTTCCTCTTCTACTTTTTGAAATAGTTTGAGAATAGATACTATCTCTTCTTTTAAATATTCTAGAACTTGTGAATATGTCTAGTCTTGGACTTTTGTTTCTTTTCTTTTTTTATTTTTAAAGATTTTATCCATTTATTTGACAGACAGAGATCACAGTAGGTAGAGAGGCAGGCAGAGAGAGAGGGAGAAGCAGGCTCCCCGCTGAGCAGAAAGCCCAATGTGGGGCTTGATCCCAGGATCCTGGGATCATGACCTGAGCCGAAGGCAGAGGCTCTAACCCACTGAGCCACCCAGGTGCCCCGGACTTTTGTTTCTTGAGTTTCTTGATGACCAATTCAATTTTATTACCAATCATATGTTCATTATTTTCTATTTCTATTTCCTTTGGAAGATTGTATGCTTCTAGAAATTTATCCATTTCTTCTAAATTGTCTAATTTGTTAGCATATAATTTTTGATAATCTCTAATCTGTATTTCTGTGGTGTTGATTGTTATTTCTCCTCTTCCTGATTTCAGTTGGGTACTCTTTATTTTTCTTCGTGAGTCTTGTTAAAAGTTTATCATTTTGTTTATATTTTTAAAGAAAGCTCTTGATTTTACTGATATTTTCTGTTTTGGTAATTTTTTAGTGCCTATTGCATCTGTTTTTTCTCTGATCTTTATTTCCTCTCTTGTACTAACTTTTGGCTTTGGGTTTTGTTTGTTCTTTATCTAGTTTCTTTAGATGTAAGGACCAATTGTTTACTTTAGATTTCTGTTGTTTCTTGAGGTAGATTTTTCTTGCTATAAATTTCTCTTAGGATGGTATTGTTGTGTCTCAAGGGTTTTGGACCACTATGTCTTCATATTTGTCTCCATGTATTTTATTTTTTCTTTGATTTTTTTTCACTGACTCATGGGTAGTTTAGTAGCATGTTGTTTAGCCTACATGTCTTTTTTTCCAGTTTTTTTTTTCTTTCATAATTGATTTCTAGTTTCATACCATTGTGGCCAGAAAAAAAAATGTTTGCTATGATCTCCATTTCAAATTTATTGAAACTTGTTTTGTGGTCTACCATATGATCTATGCTGGGGAATGTTCCATGTGCACTTGAAAAAATGTATATTTTGGTTGTTCTGTTTATATAAGTGTATCTGATTTAATTTGTTATTCAAAACATTGTTTTCTTACTGCCTTTTTCCCCGCTGCCTGGATGACCTATCCACTGATGTAAATGGGGTGTCAAAGTCCCCTCCTGTTACTGTATTACTGTCACTTTCCTCCTCTGTGTCAGTATTTGCTTTGTGTTTAGGTACTCCAATGTTGGGTGCATAGATATTTATAAGTGTTATATGCTTTTGTTGGATTAATCCCTTTATCATTATGCAGTGCCCTTTGTCTCTTATTATAGTCCTTGTTTAAAGTTTATTATGTCTAAGTATTTCTACTCAGCTTTTTTCTTTTTCATTTCAATTTGCATGGAGTAACTTATTTTATCCTTCACTGCTAGTCTGTATGTGTCTTTAAGTCTGTAGTGTCTTGTATGCAGCATATAGATGCGTATTAGGTGTTTTGTTTACCATTCAGTCACCTTATGTCTTTTAGAGTATTTAGGCCATTTACACTTAAAATAATTGATTTGTATTTGCCATTTTGTTAGTTGCTTTCTGATTATTTTTGTAATTCTCTTGTCCTTATCGATGAGTTTTAGTGCTATGCTTGATTTCATTTCTTTTCACTTTTTGTGCATCTGTTGTAAGTTTGTGGTTTGTGATTACCATAATGTTCATATATAACATCCTAAGTCTATCTATATTAAGTTATCTTAAGTTTGAATACATGCTAAGGAAGTTTCATTCTTCCTACTTCCATGTTTTTTATGTATACTCTCCTATTTTATATCTTTATTTTGCCAGTCCCTGCAACTAGTAATATCTTATTACTTTTGTCTCTTAATCTCTATACTAGCTTTGTAAGTGGTTGTTCTACCACCTTTAGTGTATGTTTGCATTACTGGTGAAATTTTTCTTTCATAATTTTCTTATAATTAAGGTCTTTTTTCTTAAAGTATGTTTAACATTTTTTATGAGGCCAGGTTAGTAGTGATAAACTCTTAAATTTTGTTCATCTAAGAAACTTTCTCCTTCAATTCTGAATGATAATCTTGCCAGGTAGAGTATTCTCAGTTGTAGGTTTTTGTTTTGTTTTGTTTTGTTTACCTTCCAGCACTTTGTAGGCCAGAAGGGAGTGGCATGATATCGTCAGTTTCTGACAAAAGTCATCTGATGTTGTTGTTAGGAGGTTTCCCTTGTATGTAACTAGTTGTTTCTTGCTACTATTAAAATTGTCTTAATGCTTAATATTTGCCATCTTATTTTTTTAAAGATTTATTATAGAGAGTAAGCATGCAGTGGGGGAGGGCCTGAGGGAGAGGTAGAGAGAAACTGTAAGCAGACCCTGTGTTTAGTGTGGATCCCTACGTGGGGCTGGATCTCAGACTCTGAGATCATGACCTGAGTCTAAACCAAGAGGTGGACACTCAACGGACTGTGCCACCCAGGTGCCCCTAATCTTTACCATTTTAATTATGATGTGTCTTGATGTCGACCTCAGTGGCTTTTTCTTGTTTGGTACTTTCTGTCCTTCCTGAACTCAATGTCTATTTCTATTCCCAGGTTAGGTAAGTTTTCTGCTATCATTTCTTCAAGTCAGTTTGCTGCCCCACCTCTCTTCTCCTCCTGGGACTACTATAATACAAATGTTTGTTTGATATTATCAAAATATCACTTACCCTAAACTCATTTAATATTTTTTTTTCTTTTTGCTGTTGAGCTTAGGTACTTTCCATTACCCAGTATTCCAGATCACCTATCCATTCTTACGTATCCTCTGATTTCCCAAAGCTTACCTTTCATTTCAGTTATTTTTCAACTCTGGTAATTTATATTTATTTTCTAGATCTTTGTTGAAGTACTCATTAAGTTCATCCATTCTTCTCTCCAGTCCAGTGAGCACTTTTATGATCAGTACTTTGAACTCTTTATCAGAGAGATTACTTATCTGTTTTGTTCTTTTTCTGAGGTTTTGTTTCTTTTAGAACATATTCCTTTTAATTTTCCGAGTATATTTCTATGAATTAGGTGTAAAAGCTACTTCTCCTAAACTTAGAGTAATAGTCTTGTGTGTGGCCATCACCAGTGTACACTTGTGTGCCTGGAGACTTTGGGTGGCTGACTAGAGCTGTGGCTGGTGGGGGGTGTCGTGTGTCATTCTTTGCTGGGGCCACCCTGGTGGGATTGTTGGAGCTAAAGTGTGCACGGACTGGTATGGTCCTGGGGATTTCTTTATAGACAGTACCTTGGCAGGGTTGCTGAAGCTGAAGTGGGTACAAGCTGGAAGTTTCCAGGGCTTTCTATGTAGAGAACATGCTTTTTCAGGACAACTGAAGCTGAAGTAGATGACGGCCATGGTTCCATGGGGCACTCTGTATAGAGGGTGCACTGGCAGGGTGGCTGGAGCTGAGGCAATGTGGGCTGCAGGATCCCAGAACATTCCACATTAGGGGGTGTCCTGGTTGGACAGCTGGGGCTGAGCTGGCACCAAATTGTGGGGCCAGCGGGGAGGTCCCTGTGTGTTTTGCTTAAGGGTGTTCTGTGAGTTGTCTGAATCTGAAGCAGTTATAGGCTGAGAGGTTCTGAGGTGCTCTGCACTGGGGGTGTTCCTAAAATTCTGGTGCTGAAGTGGTGTAGTGATTTGTGCCTGTGCCATTTTAGCAAAATTGCTAGAGCTAAGGGAGCACTGCCAAGGGGTATTCCAGTATGCACTGTACTGCGGCTACCTTGGTGGGACAGCTGGAGATGGCGTGCAGTAGAACCCCAGTTCTCCGTGAAGCAGCAGGCCAACTATGGTGCCCAGATCCTCTCACCATCTGTACTCTCGAAGTGGAGGGGTAGCATAAAGTATTGTACTTACCAGCCCCTTAGATCCAGGGAGCATTCTAGCAGATCCCCTGACATTTGGCAGGGCTTCAGGGCTAGTTCCTTTGAAAGGGCAACTAGAATTTAAAACGGCAGCTTCTCCTTCCCCACCACCATGTTTACCAGGACAGAAAAATCTGTTCCTTGCCCTTCAGTACTGTCCCTTCCTATGGCAGTTTGCAGCATCAGGGTTGGGGGTCTCCTTCATTACTGTATCTCCATCTCTCTTGCCATTCTTCATTGTGCAGAAGTTGTTTGATCAAGCCTCAGTTCTTCAGAAGGAATTGCTCTATAAGAAGAGCAATATAGATTTGGTTAGTTTGCAGAGGAGTCGAGTTCAAGATTTTCCTACATTGCCATCTTAGACTCTCCCTGATTGTTTTCTCTTTCTTGAGGTTTAATAATTAGCACCACATGCAATATGCCAACTGACTTTTTAAATAAGTGTAACTACTGTTATCCATTTCATTTCAGGAGGTCCAGTCCTTCATTCAGCACTGACACAGTAGCAGATTTTGAATCTTTGCATTTGAATCTGACTTTACAATATACATTTCTCTTAACCTACATTTTCTCATTTGATTTTATAATAATCTTCCAGTACAAGGATTATTTCTATAGTTATCTTCACTTTACAGGTAAGAAAACTGAGGTCTAGGGCAGTGAAAAGTCTTAACCAGGGTCACAATAATAGATAATGAAAGAGCCTGAACCTTTGATTCTAAGGGCCATGATAATGATGAGGATGAAGAGTAGGAGATACCATCCACTGCAGCTTATTAAAAATATACACAACTAATGAATCATTGAATACCACATCAAAAACTAATGATGGACTTATACTAAATACATAGAGATACTTAACACTAGGCACCACACTAAGTAACTTCTATTTCCATGTTACAAGCAGTCCTACTAGCAGAAGGTCAAAATTGTTAAGGGATTTGCAAAAGCTCACGGGGCTAGTAAACAGCAAAACATAGTATTTAGGCAAGAAGATGTCTGCCAGATACAAAAGCTCATTATGTGTTATAGACCTTAAGACCCAGTCCATTGTTTTGTTCTTGGTACATCAGGCAATGACTTCACAAAACCAAATAAATAGTTTTGGGTCTGATCTGATAACATGGGACTTGTTATCCTATAGACAGGTATCTGTAAGGGTGACAGCCATCCCAGTTTGCCCAGGACTCCATGGTTTCCCTGATTGTTGAATTTTAGTCCTAAAACTGAAAAGTCTTGGACGAACCAGGATGACTTGCTCACTGTAATTATCTGGCACTCCTGATGCATCTTGTTGGAAATTCCTGTTTTGTTTTGTTTTTTGTCCTAGTTTGCTATCTTGTTTCCTAGAGGAGCTAATTTATCTCTGGAGTTAAGATATCAAATTTAACAAAGAAGAAAAAGAGGAATTTGAGCCCTGACAGGTAGAGGTAACTTTGAGTAATCCATGAGATTCTTTGGCCTCTGAAGACCTAAAGCAAAGTAAGACTATATGTAGGTATCTATTATATACCAAAATGTAGTTTAATTGAATTGTTTTTCAAAATTATTTTTCTGAACTCTCCCACACTTAAGTAAAAGTCAATTCTATGTATTTTTCCATTCCCTAAATGCTTAAATTTTACTATTTCTTAGAAGCCACTCCCAACCTCTCCCCTTGTGTATTTAACTTGTGTCTATAAATTTATTCTTTAGCTGA